>NW_026850398.1:0-351738 GCF_030869225.1 Colletotrichum abscissum
CTGCGGTTGATTTGAGAAAGGGCCGGCAAGAGTCGGCGAATTGCCAGAGAAGGCTTCGTATGATAACAGGCTCGGTATCCCTTTCTGCGTTTGACTCGGTCTTCCGGCTGTCCTCCACGAAGTAGTACCCTAACCCTAACCCTAACCCTAACCCTAACCCTAACCCTAACCCTAACCCTAACCCTAACCCTAACCCTAACCCTAAGTTTATATTATTTATAGGGCCGGATATAGTAAGGGTATATTATACGTACGGCCTAACTAAAAAGGAGGCTAAGTAATCTTAGTAACGGGACTAAAATAGTTATTAACTAGGGATTAATAAAGACGTAGGGAATAAAGGACTACTCATAGCCTAGATTTACTTACTTTAATTAAAATATTATCGGGCTTTTATAACTCTCTAATTTTTTATAATATAGTCTCTTTTTTTTTTAAGTATTTTTAATAGGGCTTATAATAGATAAATAGAATTATTAAGTTATAGTATATTAGCGTACTTATCTCCCTTATAATCTCGTTCTAAGCCCTAAAGCTAACCCTAAGACTTAAAATAGACGATCTAGCCTCTATAAATAGCTAGGATCGTATAGGTATAAGTTATTACCTCTAAGCTAGTTAACGGCTACTTTATTAAATACCTTAGCTATTAATAACGACGTATTACTTTGCTTATTAAAACTAGCTATATAAGGAATTAATATATTATTATTTAAAATATAGGGGCTATCCTCGGTATATCTTAACTATTTTAAACTAAATACTTTTTACTTATACTTAATTATAAACCCGTATCCCTAGATATCTAAGCTAAGTACGTATATATATTTAAAATTACCTAGGACCCCTTTATAAACTTATATTATTTTATTATTATTAAAAAAAGTAAGTATAGGGAAAGTATATTTAAGCGAAGGAGAGGTGCCCGTTTAAAATTTATAAAAGCGAATATTATTATAATTAGATCTTTATAAATCTTAAATAGGCTATATAGCGGTTTTTATTTTAAAATAATATAAAAAATAAGCGTAATAATACTTTTATAAGGGTTAGTATTACGGTAATATCGAAATTAATAAGGAATATAAGTAATAAGATAGAAATATTACGAATAAGTTAATAATAAATAGGGAGTTTAATACTCCCCCTCCCCTCTTTTACCCTCTCTTTTACTCTCTCTTTTTTTACCTTTTTATTTACGTTTTTATATATTCTTAGCTTTATAATAAGGCTTTTAAAGCGAAAAATAGTATATTTTAATAAAATTATCTTTAGGAAACTACTAGATAACTTTATAAAATAGAAATATTTAATATTATAAAATAATAGAGACTTAAGTATAGTATTATTTAGCTTACTAATACGTTTATTATTAAAGTCGATATTTCTAAGGCTATTATAAAATAGCGACCGGTTCTAAAAACTAATCTCTAAGTTTAGAAAAGATCTAAACCGATATAATAAGACGAATAAGTACGTAGTTTATATTACGAAGCTAGCGGTAGTTTTAGATAATTTAGGCTATAATTAGGGCGTCGTCCGTAAGTACTTCTAACTTTTAATATATAAGCGAGCCTAATACTTAGGAATAAAAGACTAAGTTAAAAAAATAATCGAACGGTATAAAAAAAAAACCTTAAAAGCGTAGCTAGATAATAGCCCTAATAATAATAAAAATACGAGACCTCCCGAACCCGTAATTATTATAAAATAAGAAAGAGAAAATATATTTATTAATAAAGTAACTAAGGGTACTAAAATTATAAAAGAGGTATAAGAACTATCTATAACTATTTTATAAAAAAAAAAGAGGTAAAATACTTATAAATAGGTAGCTATATTACTTAAAATACTTAATATAACTAGGACGACTATACGAGTACTTAGGATATTTAAAGTATTAAAAAAAAAAATTAAAGAAAAAGATATATTAAAAAGAACGTTAAAGTCCTAAATAGTATTCTAAAATATAAAGAGGGAGCTAGAGGAGGGGAACCTTAAACTATAAAAGGATAATTATTATTATATTAGCGAACTTTTTTTTTACTAAATATTTAAAAAAACCTCTAAAAATCGTTTATACTACTTATTAGCTAAGTACAAAGTAGTCTCCTTTTTAATAAATAACGGAGTCCTAAAGGTTAAAGGATTTACAAAAATGCTTATTAAATTAAAATACTTAAAATTAGCTTTTTTAGTTAAGTAGTAGGGGAGTATTATAAATATATCTACCGGGGTAAGGATAGCTTTTATATAGATCTAGATATATATATAATAATATAAGCTTTAGAAGTTATAGGTTGACTTAAAGGATTTTTATTTATAAAGCGGGCCCGAGGTATTATAATTATAAAGCTTTTTATAAAAGAATAGTTTTATAACTAACTAAGGGAAGGGTATTAATAGCTACTTAGCGAGCTATTTTATAAAAAAGCTAGGCTTAAAAAAGGAGCGAGGATTTTCGGATACGATTTATTAGTTTATTACGCTAAGGATTCTACTTAATATACTAGGATTAGGTATTTTAATATTTTTATTAAAAAATATTAATTTATAATATAAATAACTAAAAACTAAGAAAGAACGGGGAGGTCTTAATTTACTAAAAAAGAAGAAAATAGAGTTAGTTTATAGTTTATTAATAAAGAGGGTACCGTTTATATAGGACCTATATAATATAATAAAAATAAGTATAATAAATAGGATTTTAATAAAAAAAAATCCTAAAATAACGAAGGTTCTATAATAAATTTAAAAAGGAAAGTTAAAACAAAAGGTAATAGATTTACTATTATTTTTATTTATTAAGGGGATTAGAATAAGAAATATAATTAAAGTTAACTAGGTTATAGATTCTAAACTTCTTTTACTCGCTAATAGCGAGTAAAAAGTTAGCTTAGCTAGTTAACTAAGTTATAGATTTTAAAATTCTTTTACTCGCTAATAACGAGTAAAAAGCTAGCTCGGCTAGTTAAACAAGGTATTTAATACCTAAATTCTTTTACTCACTAATAGCGAGTAAAAAGTTAGCTCGGCTAGTTAAATAAGGTATTTAATACTTAATTTCTTTTACTCGCTAATAATAAGTAAAAAGTTAGCTCGGCTAGTTAAACGAGGTATTTAATAACTAAATTCTTTTACTCGCTAATAGCAAGTAAAAAGTTAGCTTAGCTAGTTAACTAAGTTATAAATTTTAAAATTCTTTTACTTACTAATAGTAAGTAAAAGGCTAGCTCGGCTAGTTAAACGAGGTATTTAATACCTAAATTCTTTTACTCGCTAATAGTAAGTAAAAAGTTAGCTCGGCTAGTTAAACGAGGTATTTAATATTTAATTTTTTTTACTCGCCAATAGTAAGTAAAAGGTTAGCTCGGCTAGTTAAACGAGGTATTTAATAACTAAATTCTTTTACTTACTAATAGTAAGTAAAAGGTTAGCTTAGCTAGTTAACTAGGTTATAGATTCTAAAATTCTTTTATTCGCTAATAGTAAGTAAAAGGCTAGCTCGGCTAGTTAAACGAGGTATTTAATACTTAAATTCTTTTACTCGCTAATAGTAAGTAAAAAGTTAGCTCGGCTAGTTAAACGAGGTATTTAATACTTAATTTCTTTTACTCGCTAATAGTAAGTAAAAGGTTAGCTCAGCTAGTTAAACGAGGTATTTAATAACTAAATTCTTTTACTTATTAATAGCGAGTAAAAGGTTAGCCCGGGTATTTAGGGTTTATAAAGCTTAAATATTTCTTTATCTCGCTAATAGCGTATAAAAGGTCAGTAGAGGTAGTAAGTAGTTAGGGTTTATAAATCCTAAATTATTCTTTAACTCGTTAATAGCGAGTAAAAAGTTAGCTTAGGTAGTTAATATAGGTATTTAGGATTAAAATCTTTTTACTTACTATTAGTAAGTAAAAAGCTAGCTAAGGCAGTGGGCATTTAAGATTTATAAATTTTAAATTTTCTTTTTAAGCCTAACCCTTTGGTACTTAATTAATAATAAGTATAGTATAAAACGAGACCGAGATAGGTAATAATAATAATTTTTTAAATAAGTTTAAATTACGGAATAAGGTTCTTATTTTTTACTTAATTAGTAATTAGATCCTTATTAATATAGCTAAGTAGGTTTTATAAATTAGGGGTATAAATAGTTAATAATATAATAATAGAGAGTACGTCGTTACTATTAATATTACTATTTACGATTTTTAGTTATATAAAACGCGTTAGGGAGACTAGTTCTTAGTCCTAGGGGTCGACCTTTTTTTTATAAAAGTCCTAGGGGTCGATTTTTTTATAAAAGTTTTTATAAAAGTCGTTATTATAAGTCTTATTATTATTAAAAATAGAGTTAGCGTTTTAAAAATCGTAAAGGGATATAAGGATAATATTAGTTATAATAAAGCCCAGAGTAAGGCTTTTTTATAGAGTAGTAGCCCGGCCTTAAGCTAGGCCTTAGTTTATATTATTTATAAAGCTAAATATAATAAAAGTACGTTATATATATAGCCTAACTAAAAAAGAGGCTAAGTAATCTTAGTAATAAGATTAAAGTAGTTATTAATTAGGGATTAATAAAGACGTAGGGAATAAAAAACTATTTATAGCTTAGATTTATTTATTTTAATTAAGATATTATTAGGTTTTTATAACTCTCTAATTTTTTATAATATAGTCTCTTTTTTTTTTAAGTATTTTTAATAGGGCTTATAATAGATAAATAGAATTATTAAGTTATAATATATTAGTATACTTACCTTTTTTATAATTTTATTTTAAACCCTAAAGCTAACTCTAAGACTTAGAATAAACGATTTAGCCTCTATAAATAGCTAGGATTATATAAGTATAAGTTATTACTTCTAAGCTAATTAACGGCTATTTTATTAAATACTTTAGTTATTAATAACGACGTATTACTTTACTTATTAAGACTAGCTATATAAGGAATTAATAGACTATTATTTAGAATATAAGGGCTATTTTTAGTATATTTTAATTATTTTAGGTTAGATACTTTCTATTTATACTTAATTATAGACTCGTATTTTTAGATATTTAAGCTAAATACGTATATATATTTAAAATTACTTAGGACCCCTTATAGGTTTATATTATTTTATTATTATTAAGAAAAGTAAGTATAGGGAAAGTATACTTAAGCGAGGGAGAGGTGCCCGTTTAAGATTTATAAAAGCGAATATTATTATAATTAGATTTTTATAAATCTTAAATAGGTTATATAGCGGTTTTTATTTTAGAATAATATAAAAAATAAGCGTAATAATATTTTTATAAGGGTTAGTATTATAATAATATTAAGATTAATAAGGAATATAGGTAATAAGATAGAAATATTATAAATAAGTTAATAGTAAATAAGGAGTTTAGTACTCCCCCTCCCCTCTTTTACCCTCTCTTTTACTCTTTTTTTTTTTACTTTTTTACTTACGTTTTTATATATTCTTAGCTTTATAATAAGGCTTTTAAAGCGAAAAATAGTATATTTTAATAAAATTATTTTTAAAAAACTACTAAATAACTTTATAAAATAGAGATATCTAATACTATAAAATAATAAAGACTTAAGCGTAGTATTATTTAGCTTATTAATACGTTTATTATTAAAGTTAATATTTTTAAAGTTATTATAAAATAGCAACCGGTTTTAAAAACTAATTTCTAAGTTTAGAGAGGATTTAAACTAATATAATAAAATAAATAAGTACGTAGTTTATATTACGAAACTAATAGTAGTTTTAGATAATTTAGGCTATAATTAGGGCGTCGTTTATAAATACTTCTAACTTTTAATATAAGAGCAAGCCTAATACTTAGGAATAAAGAATTAAATTAAAAAAATAATCGAACAATATAAAGAGAAGATTTCGAAAGTATAGCTAGATAATAGCTCTAATAATAGTAAAAATACGAAACTTCCTAAACCCGTAATTATTATAAAATAAAAAAGAGAAGATATATTTATTAATAAAACGACTAAAGGTACTAAGATTATAAAAAAAATATAAGAACTATTTATAACTATTTTATAAAAGAGGAAAAGATAAAATATTTATAAATAAGTAGTTATATTACTTAAAATACTTAATATAGCTAAGACGATTATATAAGTATTTAGGATACTTAAAGTATTAAAAAAAAAGATTAAAAAGAAAGATATATTAAAAAGAACGTTAGAGTCCTAAATAGCGTTTTAAGATATAAAGAGGGAGCTAGGGGAAGGGAATTTTAAATTATAAAAGGATAATTATTATTATATTAGCGAACTTTTTTTTTATTAAATATTTAAAAAAACTTTTAAAGATCGTTTATATTACTTATTAACTAAGTATAAAGTAGTCTTTTTTTTAATAAATAACGGAGTTTTAAAGGTTAAAGGATTTATAAAAACGCTTATTAAATTAGAGTATTTAAAATTAGCTTTTTTAATTAAGTAGTAGGGGAGTATTATAAATATATTTATTAAAATAAGAATAGCTTTTATATAGATCCGGATATATATATAATAATATAAGCTTTAGAAATTATAAGTTAATTTAAAAGATTTTTATTTATAAAATAGGCCCGAGGTATTATAATTATAAAGTTTTTTATAAAAAAATAGTTTTATAATTAGTTAAAAAAAGGATATTAATAGCTACTTAGCGAGCTATTTTATAAAAGAGCTAAGCTTAGAAAAGGAGCGAGGATTTTTAAATACGATTTATTAGTTTATTATACTAAGGATTTTAGTTAATATACTAGGATTAAGTATTTTAATATTTTTATTAAAGAATATTAATTTATAATATAAGTAACTAAAGGCTAAGAAAGAATAGGGAGGTTTTAGTTTATTAAAAAAGAAAAAAATAAAGTTAATTTATAGTTTATTAATAAAAAGGGTACTATTTATATAGGACTTATATAATATAATAAAAACGAGTATAATAAATAGGATTTTAATAAAAAAGAATCTTAAAACGACGAAGGTTATATAGTAGATTTAAAAAAGAAAGTCGAAACGAAAAGTAATAGATTTATTATTATTTTTATTTATTAAGGGGATTAGAGTAAGAAATATAATTAAAGTTAACTAGGTTATAGATTTTGAACTTTTTTTATTTATTAATAATAAATAAAAAGTTAGCTTAGCTAGTTAACTAAGTTATAGATTTTAGAATTTTTTTATTTATTAATAGTAAGTAAAAAGCTAGCTCGGCTAGTTAATTAGGTTATGGATTTTAAAATTTTTTTATTTATTAATAACGAGTAAAAGGCTAGCTCGGCTAGTTAAATAAGGTATTTAATACTTAAATTTTTTTATTCGCTAATAATAAGTAAAAGGTTAGCTTAGCTAGTTAAACAAGGTATTTAATACTTAATTTTTTTTATTTACTAATAATAAATAAAAGGCTAGCTCGGCTAGTTAAACAAGGTATTTAATATTTAAATTTTTTTACTTATTAATACTAAGTAAAAGGTTAGCTTAACTAATTAAATAAAGTATTTAATACTTAATTCTTTTTGTTTACTAATAATAAATAAAAGGTTAGCTCGGCTAGTTAAACGAGGTATTTAATAACTAAATTCTTTTACTTACTAATAGTAAGTAAAAGGTTAGCCTAAGTATTTAGGGTTTATAAATCTTAAATATTTTTTTATCTCGCTAATAGTATATAAAAGGTTAGTAGAGGTAGTAAGTAGTTAGGGTTTATAAATCCTAAATTATTTTTTAATTTATTAATAGCGAATAAAAGGTTAGCTTAGGTAGTTAATATAGGTATTTAGGATTAAAACTTTTTTATTTACTATTAGTAAGTAAAAAGCTAGCTAAGGTAGTGGGCATTTGAGATTTATAAATTTTAAATTTTTTTTTTAAGCTTAACCCTTTAGTACTTAATTAATACGTATAATAAGGCTAGGGCCTCGCTTTATAGGACCTATAGTAGCTATTATACTATATATATAGAAGTACGGACTTAGGGTAACTCCTCTTAGGATAGAAAAATTATAAATAAGTTACGTAACTACGATTATATAATAAAATAAAGAACGAATACCTATAAATAAGTAGGACGGACGATTATAAATAAGTAAAACAGATAACTATTTAATAAATAGTTAAATAATAATAAATAGGAATATTATAAAAGATATATTTAAGAACGAGACTTATATATAGTATAAACTTAAGCCGGGCTTAAAAATAAACTTTTTATAGCTTTTTTAGTAATTAACTTAGTATTAAATCTTATAATCGCTTTTAGCTATTTTTACTAAGAACCCCTTTTAATAAGACTACGATTAATTACCAAAGCCTTACTTATTTACGACTATAATACTATTTATTTAGTATTCGTAACCTTAACTTTTACTAATATACTTATTATAACTAGCTAGCCGTAATAAAAAGAATTTATAAGTACTCAATTCTTTTATTTACTATATAGTAAATAAAAGAATTTTAAGATTTTAATTAATTCTTTTAGTTATTAGTTATTAAATAAAAGATCTTTTAGGTATTACTTTTTAAATAAAAGAATTTCTTAAGTTTTATTTAATTTTCTTTAGTTATTACTTATTAGTTTAAAGAATTCTATAAACTTATTTACTTATTTTTATTTATATTAAATTATTTAAAAAACTTTTTTTTATTAATATTAGGCGGCTATAGTAGTGAAGTAATATTAAGTAGCCACGGTAGTAAAGTAATATTAAGTAGCTACGGTAGTAAAGTAATATTAAGTAGCTATAGTAGTAAAGTAATATTAAGTAGCTACGGTAGTAAAGTAATATTAAGTAGCTACGGTAGTAAAGTAATATTAAGTAGCTACGGTAGTAAAGTAATATTTAATAGCTACGGTAGTAAAGTAATATTATATTTTATAATTAAAAAAAAATAATATATATATATATATTAAAAGTAATAACTAAGTAGTTATAATATAGTAATACTTTTATTAATTTCTTACTTTTTTAAAATATACCCTATTTTTAAATAAAAAGTATACGAAATTCTTAAAATTTCCTAAACCTAAGCCTATTTAGCCTACTTAATAGTTATTAATATTTACGCTTTAAAATACGAGGGGGTTCGGAATTAAATAATAAAATAGTTATAAATATAACAGAATAAAACGAAGTAAGGTTAATAAGCCTAGAGTAATCGGGTAAAAGATTTCGCTTTTTTATTAAAAATAAAAAAAGAGATCGATAATTTATTTTAATAAGGAATCGTTATATTAAAGCGATCTTAAAAATATGCTTTTTATAGTTCTCTCTAATTTCGGTTCTCTTTATCTCTTTAATAATAATAATAAAATCCGATTTTTTTACTAAATATACCTCGTTAAACTCGGTAATCTTTTATAATTACTAATCGGATTATTAAGTATAGTTAAGCTAAACGTCCTTAATAAAAATAACTTAGTAATATATTAAAGTATTATTTTAATTAAGGCCTAAGGTTAGTTAATAAAGGGATTGCGTAGTACTAAGAGAAGTAATAAAGTTTACTAAGTAACGCTAATATTAAAAATATAAATAAAATAAATATTATAATTATAAAAACGTCTATCGACGTATTCTTAGTAAAAGGAATTAATTATTTACTTTTTTATTTATAATATAAAAAGTAATTAATAAAAATAAAAAAAAGAAAGTATAAAAAATAAAACGTCTTAAATAGGTATAATAAAAAAGTAATAATTATTAAAAAAATATAAAATACTATAAAAGTAATATAGAAAATTATAAAAGTCGGAGTATATAAGATATAATAAAATAGAGAATAGAATAAATAAAGAGAACTTTAATTAAAAGCTTAAGAGTACGTTAGGTATTTATATAGGAATTAGGTTTTAAAAAATTTATTAGAGGAGTACTAACTAACCGATCTTTATATAAGTAATTAGTTTTTAAATAAGTAATTAGTTTTTATATAAATAACTAGTTTTATATAAGTAACTAGTTTTATATAAGAGAGTAGCTTTTATATAAAAAAGTAGTTTTTATATAAAAGAGTAGTTTTTATATAAAAGACTAGTTTTTATATAAAAAAGTAGTTTTTATATAAGAGAGTAGTTTTTATATAAAAGAATAGTTTTTATATAAGTAACTAGTTTTTATATAAGAGAGCAGTTTTTATATAAAAGAGTAGTTTTTATATAAGAGACTAGTTTTTATATAAATAACTAGTTTTATATAAATAACCGGTTTTTATATAAGAAAGTAATTTTTATATAAGAGAGTAGTTTTTATATAAGAGAGTAGTTTTTATATAAGAGAGCAGTTTTTATATAAAAGACTAGTTTTTATATAGGTAACTAGTTTTATATAAGTAAGTAGTTTTTATATAAAAGAGCAGTTTTTATATAAGAGAGCAGTTTTTATATAAGCGACTAGTTTTATATAAGTAACTAGTTTTTATATAAAAGAGCAGTTTTATATAAGTAACTAGTTTTTATATTTAAAGAATATATATTAAATACTTAAAAGATATACTAATTAAAAGTAATTAAGGGAGCGATACAAAATATATTTATACTAAATAAAAAAAAAAAGTTTAAAAAGATAGAACTACTTAGTAATAAGCCTTTTAATAAAATAGAAAAAGTATACGATATTTAGATAAGAAATAACGAAATATATTTAATAAAAATATATTAATAAAAATAATACTAAGGGAGAGTAATAAAAAATATACTAAACTTTTTTTAAAAAAATAGTATTAAAGTTATAAAAAGTAGTTTTTATAGTAAAAAAGTAGTTAAAGTATAATACGCCGATTTTAGAAAATAGAAATTACTTAATTCGATTTTATAAAGAGCGTTAACTAGTTTTTCTATATAATAACTAGCTTTTTAGTATTATATCTTTTTTTAAATAAAAAAGGTCCGTATAGCCTTAACGTATAATTAATAAAAACCCGCGCTTTAACTAGAACTAGTTAAAAACTTAAGAATCGTATATACTAGGAATTAAATTATAAAAATAAAGTCACTATATATAAAGAATAATATAATTAAAAGCTTAATTAAATAGCTTTTTATACATAGAATAATTTATATACTACGTAGTATAGTTTTATTAAGTATTAAAGCTAAATAATTATATTAAACGTTAAAAGCATAGTCCTTATGCCTAGTGCAGTCTACGAAAACAGAGATTATATAGAAAAGTTTATTAGTCCTAAATAGCTTAGTAAGGGCGCAATAAATCATATATTTATATATGCATATCACCTTGTGTGGTAAGTAGTAAGTCTTATGCTTTTCCTCTTCCTAGATGTGTACGACATGCTACGGAAGCTCCTGAAGACAACGAACGTAAAATAAAGCAACAGAGTCAGTAAGAGCATCATCATCGAAAGTGGCCACTTAATAGCACGTCCAGAACTACATGAGCCTAGAAAACACTATTCGCCAGCTTCTCCAGACTCTCTACAATCGCAGGGAAACAGTCTACCACCCTGATATCGCCCATCTTCCCAGCCAAACAGCCAACAACAACATTTCGGAATGTTTCCCCAGCGAAGAAAGCCAATCTTTGGTCAGCATGTTTCAGGAGTCTTGTCTGGGCCGTTGTTATGGGCTTGTCCTCCATCTCTGGCGCTACCAAAGCTCCCTTATCAATCTGATCAGCGCGAGACCAAAGCCCAATCTCGAGTAAAACAACACCAAGAGCTAGGCACATAGCCGATTAGCACTCATCAGTACCCCCGCAAATTTTACTTACCATAGACATCATGAATCTTTCCGAACCGTTTCGTAGGCTGACCCCATCTCTCTGGATGTCGGTAAATGTTTCGTTTCAGTTCTGATTCGCCAAACCGGTCGGAAAAGTCGGAGTCTTGCCGTGAGTATTCAAACCCAATCAGTTTTGCGCCCTCGAGTATTGTGGACATCCCAGCGTGTTCGGGAAATAGTAGAATATTCTCTGAGCGGATAGACTTGTGGACCCAAGAGTACGTGTGAAGCCTCTGTACGCAGGCTGCCAAACTGTGTGCTAGGCGCAATCTGGCGGAGAGGGATGGCCGCCCTGCTTTAGATCGTTCGTCGAGAAGGTTTGAAAGAGTAAGCGGCGGTTTTGATGGATTAGTAGGCTTTGGGAGCTTAAATAAGAGACCGAACCTCTGGCCTGGCGTATCTTCAAAGTAGTGCGTACATGGCAGGACTGCCAACGCTGGGTCGCTCGACGGAGCATCATGCAGTAGGGCGGCCAACTGAATTACGCGTTCTCGAATAACGACCGCACTCACAGCACTGCCCGAGTCTGGTGTGTAACCCTTCGACTCTACCAGGTAGCACCCATCCGAGCCTTTGAGATTGCCGAGCTCAAAGTTGGGCAATTTGGACATGATGGACAAGTCGTTCAAAAGTGCTTCTTTGGCGTATGATCCAGGGGAGATGTCTGCTGGTGGGGTGATGACCAGCTTCCGCAGTTCAATTCCTCGCAAAAGCCCTATAGATCCTGCATCGACATCTTTTTCCAGTTTCTGAAGCCTTTCTAATGTCTCAAAGAAAGTCGATGGCCACCACGCTGCCTCAAGTAAGTTCTGTATTCTTTCGGTCCAAGCCTCGAACTCAGATACAAGCTTCTCGGTACTGTTTTTGTCGAAGGCTACCCAAAGCATTTTCTTTGCCCATCCCACAGACTTTTGCTGGGCAATGGCCGACTCCTTTTTTGACGATGAAAGACTCTTGACGCGGTCCTCTTCCGACATGGATGCCAAGTCGCCAAGTTCGAGGCTCTCAGCTCGGTCCTGCACTTTGTACTGTCCTCTCACCGCAGCATATTCCATCAAGAGTCCATAGAGCTCTCTTAGCAGCCCCAGGATATCATCGCAAACCGTCTTGGGCAGATGCTCGATTAAGCAACCGGGCATAGCCGGCGCGAACTTGCTGTCTTCAAAGAGAACTCGTTCCATAGAGCCTAGTCGGGTTCGCTGAATCGAAAATCGCAGCCGGAGGCGGTCAGCATCCTTCCCGAAGTTGCTATAGTTGGTCAGGGTGTTGTCTATCGTGGAACATATAGGTTTGATCAGTGCGACAGCACCGAGCACTAGTCCAGCGGCCTCCATGATGCGGGAGAATCGATTTTCGTGAGGGCTAGATAAGATGATTAGAATGGTTAGAGGAAACAATTGCGGTGTTAAATAACCCGTCGAGAGGGTAGCTCATTCAGAGACCCTGGCCAATTTCGCGACGTTTCAGTGGCTCAGTCGCGACGCTATTCCTACTCTGTCAAGATTTTCCTGCATGTTAGGCTGCAAGGCGTCAGGTGGTGCAAGTCCTTCTAGATTGGGGTGCGGCTGAATACGAAGTGTATCAAGTCAGACCATTGGAATGCGCGGGAATGGTGCACTTGGAAAGCTAGACTACCTATAAAAGCCACATCCTGTCCCCCATTTCTAGGCCTGGTGACAACCGTGCAACTAAGTCCACCTCTTATGACGAATAACAAAGTCGAACCGAGATGAGCTTGATATGGGACATCCGCACTGTTCTTGCCTCTGAGGCACTTTCCACAGTCAATCAATCCGATCCCGAATCAGCGACGACAACCAGAACAACAGCCGAGCTCGAGCCGATAGATGTGTGGAATTACTTGGTCAGTCTAAGTGAAGATGAGACAACCAAAAACTCAGAATCATCGGACGACCACGTCAAACTCACACACTTCAAAGATGCCGACTTTGATCACAGTTGGGATGCCCGCCCGGTTCATCTCGGCGACGGCGCGTCTTATTCTGTTGATAAAGTCACTCTGCGCATCAAAAGAGATGACGGAAATCCTATCATTGTTGCGGTTAAAAAGATCAACTTGTTTGGCAATTCTGAGTCCCGAAGTGATTGGAGTGCCGCTACGAGACATCGCTCTGTCGCGACGGTGTTGAAGGAGCTCCGCATTCTCGCGATTCCATCCATCGAGGAGCATTTGAATATTGTGTCTTTGTTGGGATTTAGATCTGAGTATTCGTCGACATCCCCTCAGAACAGCACCAATGTCTCCTTGGTCATGGAATATGCCTCACACGGAACTCTTCGGGACTTTTGCAAAAGCCACTCAGATGATGGGACCTTCGATCTAGTAGCTAAGGCTCGATTCATGCATGACATTGCCAGCGGGCTAGCTAAGTTGCACAGTTGCGGCATTGCCCATGGAGATATCAAGTTAGAGAACACCCTTGTGTTTGACGGGAACAAAGGACAGCTGATAGCAAAGCTTTCTGACTTTGGGCATTCGATTCTCGATCTCTACGATTCTGAAGAACCGCAGGGAGTTTATCTTGGAACACCGCTTATGAATGCTCCTGAGGTGAGAACTAGACGTTATGCTCTCCATCATGCACAGGACTTCTTTAAATGCGACATCTTCTCGTTCGGCTTGTTGATATGGGAGCTTTTGCTAGATGGAAAACATTACTTCACTACACTGCAAGGCGCTGAGGATGCAGATGAAAGCACTGATATGATGGCACATCTATGCAACCTCCCAAAAGACGAACTTCTTCTCCAGAGTCTGAAATACTTGCAAGGGTTGTCCGAGAAGAATCAGGCTCCCCTGTTTCAACTTATCATCCGCACTTTGCAGGCTTCGCTGAGGGATGATCCCGAGCGAAGGCGTGGTATCGAGGTCATTCTGGCCGGGTTTAGACAGCACAAGGACTTGACTAGGGATGATTGGATGTAGGCACCACATATTGTTTAGCTGAAATGCATTATTACTGACAACAGCTTTAGGAGGCAAGGCATGAGCTCGTTCACACTCGGTTCACTACCAGATCAGGCCCCTGGCTCGAGTTCAGGAAAGGCTTTGACGACCAGATCGGTAAGTTATGAATCTAAGATGTTTCATGAGTCTTTTTGAAGTAGGCTGACCGACAAGGCTATTCCCCGAATGCCACGTATCATCCAAGTCGACTTTGTGGACCAACTCCTCCGCATCTCAAGGGATGCTTCATCGCTAACCGAAAAGCGGACTGCTCTCTTCGAACTAGCTATGTGCTACATTCACGGGGTTGGTATGGAGAGACCGGACTTGAGCAAAGCACTTGACCTGCTTACGGAGTCTGCGCAGCTTGAGAGTGCAAAAGCTCTTGGGCTTATCTTTCGACTTTCCGATGTCCTCGGAGTCGATCTCCCACCTCACTTGTGGCAAATACCCCATCAGCTCGTTGGGGTCGAAAAGGATCTATCAGGCATCAAAGGCGATGACAACTTTGTCAGGCGTCTTCGTTTACACGAGAGATGCAAACAGCGAGATACCTTGAATCGTTCTTTCGACATCCTACACGAGGGCAACCCCATAATCGAAGGCATATGCTTGGATCGTGTAGAAGAGAGTCTGAAACGTTTGACTTTGAGAGACATCAGATTCGAAGATTTAGAGTGTATCTCTCAGGTAGAGGACTATGAAAGTGTACCAACGCGAGAGAATCTCCTCAGTGTTGCTGTGCGCCAGGGTTTCAAGCCTCTAGTCGACTTTCTTTTACCTTCAGAGGCCTCTGGATCAATCAAATCCAGGATGATTTGGACGGACAGTCTGCTTACGATTGCCTGTCAGGGAGGTCATCTCAATATTCTCGAGCTCCTCCTCTCAAGGGATGTGCCAACGCGCCTCACCGAGAGCCATCCCGAAACACCCTTCCACTGGCTGAGTATGTTTGAGCCTGAAGAGGTCGAGTCTGCCATGTATTTGCTTTTGAGCAACAACAATCTCAAAGACGATCTCAAAGTCAGCGTGCTTAGCCCTGGAATTGAAGTAGGAAACTGCTCGTTTCTGGGCACCGCGCTCGAATTCGCTATTGCCGCGAACAATGGTCCACTAGTTGACCTGTTCATCAAGCGCACATCGAAAAGTTCCTCCAACTACCAGCTCCACACAATTGGATGGACTCAGAACACCTTTTCTTTGGCCTGCTCACTGCATCTTCATGGCTTGATTCCGAAATTACTTGGCCTAGAAGAGAACTACCGTACGACACAATGGACAACCTCATCGGCTCAGTCATCTAGTCTCTTCTGTCTCCTCTGCCCCCATGACGCTCTACTACCACTATTGGTCCATGGCCAGATGTCGCGAGTTGCACTCGACTCTACGATTGACCTACTGATTCAGAATGGGGCTTCTTGTGCTGAAGAGGATCAACGTGGGTCATCCATACTCATGAAAGCCTTGAGCGCTGCACCGTGCAGATTCACTACGGATCTGCTGCTGGCTCTGATCGACCGCGGGGCACGTTGTACACTTCTCGGAAAAGAAGCGTTGATGAATGCCGTCTTACGCATCTGCAAAAGGGAAGACCGCGCCGGACCGGCCATAGTGAAGCTTTTGCTAGAAAAAGGGGTGCTCTCGCCAACTATTGACAATTTGTCGGTCGCTTTGGAGCAAGGCAACACGGCTGTGGCATCCGTTTTTCTTGATTTCGAAAGTGAGGGGAAAAGAATCGACGCCAAAGATCCTTTCGTAGCTGGTGACGTATCGTTTTCCTTACTTTTCCTCACAACACCATCCAGAAATGCATCTACTGTCGAACTTCTCCTTGATCATGGAGCCGACATCAATTCCAAGTGGGGGGAACGAACGCCCCTGGAAGCGGCAATCAGTTTGGAGAAGTGCGACGCTGAGACCATTGATCTCTTAATCGCGCGAGGCGCGACTCTAGCATACGGCAGCTTCTCCCTGCTACACCGTGCAGCTTCATTGGCTTCCCGGGTCAATGGTCACCATGTTCTGTTTCATCTCCTCAAAAACCCACAGATCAGGAAATTGATAAACACCACGACAAACTTCGATGATGAAAACTGCGGTATCACGCCTCTCAATATAGCTGTCTATTCCGGAAATCCTGGCGCTGTTCACGCCCTCCTCCAAGCCGGAGCTCTTGTCGAGACAGGAGACGCGCTAGATCGGATTTTACGACTCGCGGTTAACGTTGGCCGACGTCCCCAAACCAGTCCTTTGTGGGAAAAGAAAACCATCAATGAAGAGAGTCTCTACAAGTGGCGCTTAGACATGGAGAATATCATCATTACCCTTCTGGGTAAAGGAAATCCAGGTCACGGGCGGTGTAGTCTTCACATTGCCACTGAGTTGAACAACCGACCAAGAGTTATAGAGCTAGTCGAGCATCACGGCTATCGAATCTTTGTTAGAGATAAAGAAAAGCTCCTGCCTACAGCATACCTAGAAGACTTAGACAGTTTGAGTGGGGATGGAGACGCACCAGAGTACCTGGAAAACTTGCGACTACTCAAGGAGTACATTGAAACTAAGTTACTTGAAGAAATAGCTCGGGATTTAGAGAAACCAGATTTCATCAAGAAGATGCTGGAGGATCTCTCAGTCGAGGACGACGCAGACCTTAGCAATGAGGATGCGAGAGTCACTTTTGAGAAGGCTCTCTCAAAACTTGAGACCGAACGGAACGAAATCCGTCTGTCATTAGGTGATGGATTCGAGACACCTTTGGAAAGGGAAACGGATTTAAGAAATTCTCTTGAGACGCAAAGACAAAGACTGGGAGCCACACATCTTACAACTTTGAAGACCGCGACTACTCTCTGCGACTTGCTCACATTGCTTTACAAGTTTGATGAAGCTGCACTGCTCAATCAAGAAATCCTCAAAGGGAGAGAGGCCCAACTGCCTTCGGATAGCCCGGAGCTCTTCGAATCTTTGCTAGATAGGGTTTGTGTCTTTGCAGGTCAAGCGAAGACTCGGGAAGCCCACGAAGATGCTCAGAGCATTCACAAAAGGGCAGTCGACACGTTCGGGATCACACATCCCCTGACGCTCAAAGCAGAAGCCTTTCTGGCCTGTACATATTCCATTCTTGGGCAGTTCGACCTTGCGATATCCATGGCAGAAGGAATCTTGAAGGCCTACGACAACCACGACTTGGACGAAGACGAAAAGTTCGAGGGCTATAGACACTCCTTGCTCGAGCTGAGATGTAACCTTGCGGTTGACTACTGCAGAGCCCAAAGATTCAACGAGGCGGCAGGAATAGCGAGAGCCTTGCCATCCTCGCTTCTTTATGTAAAAAAAGGAGAGTTCTTCCGCACATTCGACGCAATCATCAACGTTGCTGACAATTTCGAATTTTATCAGCGATTTGAGGATTCCGACTCTGTCTATCGCTCCATAATCAAGATGTGCATCAAGACGCATGGGAAAAAGAACGCGTACTGCACCCGACTTACTTTAGAGAAGCTTGCAAACAGCTACCAGTCTCGGTGCTTGTGGAAGCAAGAGTCAGAGACGCGCCAAACGCTGGTTGAAGTTCTTAAATCGGCATCGAGCGCGGCCGATCACGAAGCATCAACTCAGATGATCAACTTGGCCATCTCATTGAAGAACGAGCATCGGTTGGTTGAAGAAAGCGTCGTTCTCGAACAGGTTCTTGAGGGGTATGAACTCTGTCTCCAGCCTGACCTGATGGACATTTCCCGTGTCAAGGTCATGCTGTGCGTGAATCTTAGGAAACAGAAACAAGTCGACCGGGCGGAGCAATACGGGCGTGAGGCTCTTGAGGAGTATCGAGCTCGCCTCGGTCAAGAGCACGATACAACTATTATTGCTCAATACGCGCTTGCCTCAATCATGCTTATCTCACATCAAGACAAGGTTCATGATGCTGTTCAGCTTCTACAACAGAATGCGGACATCGTGGCTCGCAAGTTTGGCGAAGTCCACCCAGAGACTAGGGCTGCAACTTTGCACCTGGTCAATGCCTATATTATGGCCAAACGCTTTGAAGAGGCCGAGGAGGCAGCACACCAGTGTCTCAAGATCAGCGGCACGGTCCCGGAGTCCAGCAAAGCTTTGGAGCAAGCATATCATTATCTCGGATACGCCAAAGAGCTTCAAGATGAACTGGACGAAGCGAGTACGTTTTATAGAGCCTCTATTGAAATAGGGCTTGACAGTCGCGATGGGGTGCACTCTGATGATTCAATATATACCATGAGGCTCTTGGCAGCAATTCACGTTGGGAACAAAGACTTCCAAGAAGCTGAGACTCTTTTGCTGGAGGTCTTGGCAGCGTCGCCGCAGGTCTATGGGACAACCCGCCCTGACATGGCCTGTCGCGTCCATCATCTACTGGGACAGGTTTACGGAAGTACCGATAAAGCCCAAGAGTCCGTCGAGAACCATAGCTTAGCAGTAGATCTGGCTCGTGAAGCGCTCGGCGAAGATGCAGAGGAGACTATGTGGTTTACGGAGAGCCTCATCAGTGCAAAGTTGGCGACTCAGTCGTTTCGAGAGGCACTCCAGCTTGCTGAAGAGCTCCTGGCACATGCCGAGGAAGAACTCGGCGAATTCCACGAACTCTCACTCGCAGTCAAGCAAAGCCTTCTCGTCATCTACCAAAAACTAGGAATGTGGCCAGAGTCAGAGCGCCTCCATCGGGAATTCCTCCACTCTTTCGAAGAAACTGGGGTTGAGTCCCCCGACGAATATGCCTTTCTCTATCGATCCCTATCAAATGCATGCACCAAGCAAGGCTTCCACAGAGACGCAGAAGTCTTCCTTTCGAAATTCTGGGATTGGTTTCAAAACAGCGAACCAGACCAAGAAGAAGAAACGGTCGAGGTTATGGCCGAGTTGGCACGAGCTTACGCAAGAACGGGAAATTTTGACGTCGCGAATCAGTTCATATCCCGCATGCAGGCCATAAGCGAGTCTCTCTTTCCTGACGATGACTATGATTATGAAGATAATCGGGACATTCTTTGCGCATCTGCGCGTGCAGATGTCATGTTCCTGGCCTGTCAACGGGAGCAAGCTGCAGACTTGAAGCAGAAATACGTGGACCTTCAACCCACCGACTTGGATGCGGTACTCGCCTTATTAGACATGTACGAGACAACAGGCGATTATTCTAAAGCGGCAAAGGCTCTGCCTTTAGCCATTGGCGCTGCTTGGATCCTCAAGACGCAGTCAAGCCCGGAGGTTCACCAAGTGGCGATCGCCAAGGTTGCTACTTATGATTCAAGGATACATACAGCAATAGGCGATTTTGAACTTGCCCAAGAACAGGCTGCATTGGCAGTAAATCGGGCATCAAAGTGGGATCTCGGCAACTTCACCTACGCTGAAACATATCGAAACGCTCTCCAAGCCATGATGACGTTGTATGAGACACTCGGACGGGACAGAGAGAGGGAGGAGACAAGACTTAAGGTCAGTGATGATCTTTGTATTTGGGTACCTTCTCTAGCTAAACATTCATGCAGCTTATGAAAGAACTTCGCCGACAGGAAGAAGCCAGGGACAACCACTTGGATGGATTGGCACGAGACCGGGCGAAGGTAAAAAGCTTTTTGACAGGAATGCTTTCAGTAGAACATCCTTAGGAACCTAGACAGGATATACAGGAAGGCTTGAGACGACTTTCTGTCTTTCTATTCTTTTACCTCTGTCCTCGGTCCGGTGTCAGTTTCCTCAACCTATATGTAATTACGTCTTTGTCCTAGTATAGAGACTTCTTATTTGCTCTATCACCTACTAAGTCCAGACTTCTTGGCCTTCTTTGTGACGGACGTAGTGCATTCAAATTGTTGAAGTCAAATAGTTCATGGGCTTGTTCAAGATTTAAAGAAATTATAGTCGATAGCTTGCCTAACTACCTTAACCTAGTCTACTTGATACTACTTTGAAATCCCTCCTACAAACGTACCCCTGATATTTCTCGCAGACATCTCCTCGTCCTCATATTAGACAGAAGTCTGGTCATCTAATTACCAACTCAGGGGTAGTCGAAGGTAAGCTATCTAGTCTGACGTAATTGAATCCCAACTCTAGACTTTTCGGGTTCGGAAAGTCGGACAAAAGTCTCCACCAAACCCCATAACCCCGACCCCGAAACCCCCCCCGCAATTCCACCCACGGCCCCAGCCCGAACCCGAACTTCGCGGCCCGTGCCTCCATACTCTCTTATCCAAGTGCACAGGTGAACACCATCTCAACCCAGTAGAGCATTTAAATTTGAGGCATGCTCTGCTCAGACATTGGTTCGCATGCAAGGAGGGAAATTCCTTTGGGTAGTAGCTCTGCCATTTCAGCCCAAAGTGCTCGGTTCTCCGACCGACCGAACAATCTCACGTCAGACTTACTTACCGAATCAAGCGCAATGAGCCTCCACGATGGCATACCGTCGATAGCTATCAAAACTAGCGATAAAGCAATCAGACCGATTGGGTACCGCAAATGCGAGGGGTTGGCTTACAGGGAAAATGCCTTACCTACTTACTGCTTCCTATTGTGGCTACGCCAGTTGCAATTCGGCCTGGTGCCGACACATGAATGGGGAACGCCTTCAGATCAGCGTCTGACAAAGGAACCCCGCCAACATCATCACTCACAAGGCAATAAAAGATGAGATTGAACCCGCCTACATCGTGACTCCTGAATCACATTCACGCAACCCATCGTGATATCTTTCCGTCTGACCCAATTCCCCTAACCCAAATCTCCAACCGCCAAAATGCCCTACTTCTCCCGAAACCCCTCCTTCAACCTCTTCTACCTAGACGAAGGCCCCCGCACGGCATCCCACACAGTCCTCCTCATCACAGGCCTCTCGTGCGAAATGCACGACTGGTCCTGGCAGGTCCCCTTCCTCCTATCCCACAACCTCCGCGTAATCTCCATCGACAGCCGCGGTCAGGGCAAATCCTCCGCCCCGGCGCCGGACCCCAAAATCCGCACCTGGCCCGGCGTTGAGAAATCTGCCGACAGGGAGGTGATAGACTACTACCCGCAATCCACAGCCGAAGACATGCTCGCCATGCTATCACACCTGGGCATCACCAAGAACCTCATTGTCATCTCGCATTCCCTAGGTGAAGCGGCAGGGTACTACATTGCCACCACTCGTCCGGACCTCGTGAAAGCATCCATCGGCGTAGACCCAATTCACGCGTTCCCCAACGCCGTCCGCGAACGCGACACCTACCTCTTCAACGACCCCGAAGCCCAGGACAAGATCATCCCGACTCTCATCGAATTCTTCGGCACATACTGCTACTCCCCGGAGTGTCCAGCCTGGCAAAAGACGTGGCACCTCCGCCGCATGGCACAGTTCGACAAGGCCGTCATGTACGCCCTGTGCTGGGGCGGCTGGGGAGACGCGCATAGCCTGGGCAGGCAAGAGAACGCAGTCAAGGCCTTTGCGGGAAAGCTCAAGTGCCCGCGCCTAACGCTGGGTTCGAACGATTGGTATGTTGGTACTGACCGTGATCATCTGCCGAAGGGCGATGAGGCGCTAGATGAGATTGTGGTGATCGAGGGCAAGGGCCACTGGTTTCACCAGCTCGAGAGCGAGGAGTTTAATGGGCATTTAGAGAGGTGGTTTCAAAAGATCGGCGTGCTCCCGGCGGTAGAAGCTGGCACGGCGTGATGAGTGCAAGGTCGTGTTCCAGCTTTCTAGTCAAGTGTGTTGGGTGGTTTGGAAGGGGCTCAGATTCAAGTGCCGGCGGCGGCGTTCATAGTGTACGGACTGTCAGCCGCGACGCGGACGGTGAAGGGTCCTTCACGGGATGACGTGGGACGCACCGTGACGGGGCTGTGAGAGGGGACTGCCGGCCCCATTCTCGGCCCTGCTTCTCGTAACCTTAAACAACCTTGATCTCGCCCTAACACAGGCACAAACACAATAAAGGGGTTCGGTTCCTCACGAGTCTGTGTCGTGCATCCTAGAATGTAGTTGACTAGCTGTTCTGCAAATGAGTCGGACTCCCGTCCATTGAGTAATCCGGCAATTGGGATTTCGAACACACATGACTTGGAGTGGAAGTGATGTCTTGTCAGCTCTGCCGACCGAAGCGGCTTTAGGGTTTCACGGGATGGTAGTTGAGTCCGTCGCCGATGGAGGATGGGGCCAGTAGCCGGCGCTGGAAACTGGTGACGGACTGCTTGACATCGGAAGCGCGATAGAGTTGGGCGGGTAAGAGCCGCTCATCGTGGACATCGCCGAGGCCCCACAGTTCCGGCCAGCATTGCCGTCAAACGCCGGCACGCACTCACTGTTGCGGCGTCAATCAGCGGCAAAGGCGGGGATGGATCATGGAGGAGGACTAGGCGGGCTTCCAATGTGAGTGAGGTGGCTGAAGCGTTGGCTTCGTTGTGTGTGTGAACGGACGACTGGGCAGCAAAACGGCAACCCGCCGGCGGCGGTGCAGTGGCCGTGAGAATGCCGTCCGTCCAATTGGATGTGTCATGCATGTCGCATGAATAACTTGCCGACTAAGTCCGTCGGCGATGAGGTCGGCCTGTGGCGGCCCTGTCTAGGATCCCGTCGCAAACTCTGGACGAGTCCGCTGCCGTCCCTCTCCATGGTTGCGTTGCGAGGATCCGAGCTCTTCGCTTCTTGTGATGTGCGCGCCGTCAAGGTCGGGGAAAGTTGGGGAATTTCGTCTGTGCTGCTCCATCCACGGGGAGATCATACTCATGGGTAAGGGTGGAAGAAGATGAGGGGTTCAACATCAGACCCAAGCTCCTTTTCTGCCCTCTCACCCCTCGCGGAATTCCAATGCAACGGCTTCTCCCCCACCATAGCTATGAGGAATCCTTGACGTCAGACTCTATGGCTCAAAGCAGAGGTCCAGTAACGGCATCGAGGGGAAGGTTGCTGACGACGCTAAAAGCCTGTCCCGCCTTGCTCCATAGGTTTTCCATGGGACGAAAGGCATCCTCTCTCGAGTAAGTGGTATTGCTTGATCCTTGAATCGCCGAATAAGATGCAAAGGGAATCTCGATGCTAGTGTCAGCTCGCACTATCAGCTGCTTTTGGGAACCCCATGGATGATAGTTGGGTATTACATGTTGCGCCATCAGCCAACTCTGGTAAACTTCGTACCTGATTTACAAACATAGTGATACTAGTCAGAAATTCCAGCCCCTCGGTGCCTGGCAAGGTTCGACAAGCCTCGATTTCATACGAATGCCGCGTTTTGGCATCCGAGACTTTGCCATCCATCCATCCAACGGAAGAGACTTTGCCATGGCTGAACAGCCTTCTGGTTGGAAATAGTAGCAATGGGGTCTTGGCTCGTCGTGGCTTGTGGATCCAGCGGCATCGTATGCCGCAGATCATCTGGCTGCTGTCAGGGTCCAATGTCCTGCAGCTCGATGGGGGCACGCGCCAACGTATCAAGAACCTTTCAACGCGTGTGAGCGATTATCCAACAGGCAGAGACCCTGATGCACGAAATCAAGGTGTCGTCTGTGCAACTTAAGCCTCATGTTCAAGTCTGAGCTCAGGGTTTTTCGGCCTTAGACTCGGCGTATCATGGGTTCCTTTGACACCTCGGCTTGCCTTCTCAATACGGCTAGAATTGCAGGTTTGGCATTGGGCTCAGCATCCCTCTGCGCCAGCAAAGTCTGTCCTCAAGGTCGAATTGATGACGACCATGTGCGGGACAGCTCAGTCCACAGCTGGATTCCCAACAAGAAAGAAGAGCCAACGAACAAAGACAGCTAGGTAACCACCGGAATCTGCCCCGGAGGATTCTTCGAGTGCGCCGTGTGAGACATTGGGCGCCCTAGTAACAAGCGCGGCGCGCTACTTGTGCGCTTTTAGAGTTTGACCGGTTCGGGGCAGGTCAAAGTGACGTCTCAGTCACTTCCGCCACCACCGGACGGACACCAATAGGCTTTGTCCTGACCCAACTCACCGAGGTCGTTCCCCTGGCCTAGGGGCTACTGCACGCGCCGTGTTCGCCCGCGTTGCCAAGGATGGATGAGTAGTCGACCTCGACTACATGGGATATGCCGCTACGACTACGAGCGATCTTAACCGGGATCAGCCAGATCAAACATTCTCCAAATTTCCACATTTATCGTGGGGAGCTTCCCCAACCTTGCCATTACGATTTGACCTCTTTACATAGCTTCAATGTCCGCAATTTCCCTTCAAGCGCGTCAGCTTTGGTCCTGTTGGGGTACTGCTGATGAAAGAGTCGCTCGAATGTCGAGCCCACACCGCCGCTGGATTGACGAGACCTAGTCGCCATGGCCAGCTTGGCCAAATCACAACAGGGCCATTCGAGGGTCGAGGAGAAGCGCATGACAGTAAGCCTCGGAGACCCCGGCGATGAGATGATATTAGCCAGGCTGATTTGTGAATGAAGCGCGACGGCCCCCAGCCACGAAGAGCATTCATCTCTGCGTCCCAACAACGACGGTCTTCCGGGTATCCAGCATCATGGACATCTAGATGGAAACACCGCCAGCAACCTCCATCAATCCGATATCAGACTGAACCGCAGGACAGCTCACCTGGGCCGCCGGTCCTTATTCGAAGAGAATCCTCCCAAACACTGCTGGATTCGGATGAGGAGCCGGAGCTCGTCCTTCCGAAATCCATCCAAGTCGGCCCAGAAGTATTATCGGTGAACCGCTTCTACACCAACTATGCCGCGCAAGCGAGTATCATGATTTTCAGTCGGCTCCCCGAGTACTACGATGTCGATCTCTCTGATGCCAGTCACGCACGACACGCCACACACGCTGTGGCTTTAGCGAGTGCCTCTCGATCACTCCGTCAGTCAGGGCTCATGGTCGAAGCTCGTCGACATTACGGCAAAGCCATTTCGACTCTGAACCAAGCCCTGCAAGACCCAGTTGCTGTGCGAGACGATGCCAACCTGGTCACGTTGTTTTTATTTGGCATGTTCGAGGTATGCCTGAGTTGATCCCTTGGAAGCTAACGCCTATTATGTTTCGGGCTACTTTCCGAGTGTGCCTTAGCTAAACCCAGCAGGTCATCAATGGCAAGCGAGGCACAAGCACAATTGACTTGCAAGAGAACGTATTTCCCCACGGGGCAGGAGGCTTGCAGTTATTCAAGTTCCGGGCAGAACATGGCCTGACAAACGAAGTCGATAAAGCCTGCTTCACCTTCTTCTGTCATGCGGCGGTGAGTAGCATTGATCATTTCTACCATGAGCCCTCCAACTAATCTTTCTATGACAAGTTAATGGAGATGTTCATACAACGAGACCACTTGACGCCTCTATGGTCAATGCTGGAAGAAGTGGAAACTCCGTGGGGCAAAGGCCCGGTTCTCGAGCCGCTTGTTCGACAGGTAGTCGATTTCAAGAGAGCCTTTGACTTCAAGGTGCAAGTCCAAGGTAACTTGACCAGGTTAACCGAAAGCCCCCCGGAGGATTTGCTAGACCTCATCCGGAACGGGATCGATTTAAGCAGCGACCTTGAGGCAGCCGTCGCATTCCTCGGTTTCTCTGGTGCTTCAACATGCTCCGGACAGCAGCAGAAAGTCTTCAACGGTCTATTCTCACTGTCGTCCGAGTCATCCGTTGCTATCGCGCGAAGTCATTACCGTTCCCTTCGTGTATACCTCTTAGAGAGGATTATCGAGTTACGAAACACTCTAAAAGAGAGCAGCGGCAAAGTCGCCATAAGCTTAGGTCCTATGCCGAGTTGGTCGGATGGTGTCTCTGTCGTTGAAGACGTTCTCGAAGATATCCGAACGGTATTCGGCCTAGAAGGGAAGAAAGAGGCGCCAACCGAGGGCATTGCTTACAGAACCATGACAATGTTCTGGCCAATGGTTATGGTACGCACTTCATGTTTTTCAGGCCCCCATAATGGTAGGTGGGTGGCAGAAAAGATGCTTGAGTTAACCACGAAATCGGGGTTTGGCCTCGGTGTGGAAGCTGCGAGTGCTTGAAGGCATTGCTTCAGATCAACGAGGCGTTGCACTTTTGAGACAGGCTATCGGTCAGATCTATCGGACTTATTTCAAGACCCTTTCTGAGTAGCTTTCAGCTACATCGAAAGGTATATGGAAAATGGACAGAACGGCTGGGAATTTCACGAAGCTAGGAATCGAGCACATGAAAATGCATGTATTTTTGGTCATGGACTCACGAGTCACGGTCGGAACATGGGACAGAAATCCTCCTATAGTGATGGCGAACTTACGAATAAGATACCATTAATGTTTCAAAATGAGGGCAAGGATGGGTATGCATTGGAAGCCCCGAGCTGTGATGATTGTATTGAAGCGTGTTTCTGGGAGTCGTTGTTGGCAATAATCCACCGCGCATGGGATGAGAATGGTCATCACGCTCTAATACCACTGCTGTCTTCGGTTGGGCTTTCGGGCAAACGATACGAGCGCCAAGTGGATGGCAAGCTCGAGCATTTGAGAGAATCGATCCGGCAAAGAATATCCGGAGGATTCATCAAGGTAGATGGTGAGTCTTAGACTGGCGCTGCTACGACGAATAGTGGCTCGCCGGTTAACTGCAGCGAGGGAAGCAAACAAGCCGCACGAAAGCAGGGAAAGGGTCGAGTGATTCTGTCAAACTAAGATGAGGACGACGAAGACGACTGCTCAAAAAGGGAGGCAGCGACGCGCAGGGTTTGAGCGCATGCCCTTTTTCATAGCAAACTGCAGACGCCACATCGAGACCTGGCGGTCGAGGGAGAGGAATGGCGTGACTCTCAGCATCAACCTGGGGAGACCTTGCTTGCGTGTCTCGGCCGTCGGAGGGGTTTGGAGAGAGTGTTGGGTGAGCGCAGGAAATTGAGGTTCGCTCCCGGTACGAGTGGACAACAAGGGCACTGCGGGTTGGTTGGGGAGCAACAAGCGACAGTGCAGGATTGGCATTCTGCATCGCACGCGGAGATCACCTGGCGTCTCCAGTGTCAAGTACCTGTAAACCGGTGTCTTTTGGCATATGTCCCGCTCGCAACCGCTTAGGCTGGTGACCGTCGCTTTGAGATGGCCTTACGTGCGTTGGCCCTAATCCGTCGCTGGTCGCTCGGTGGCCAAAAGACTACAACGCAGTCAGGCGGGATGCATTTACAAGAGACAGAACACGCGGGCGATTGGATCGCTACCGAACTCTGCAACACCCATTGAGAGTCCGCATCTCGCTTCTGTCCTGGCCCGAGAAGGACAGGTAGGAGAAGCAGGTCCAGCGCAACGCAGCTGGGCAAAGCCTTGAGCAACTCGAAATTCCCATGCTAGCGTTTGCCGGATTTCTCGAGTCTGGTCTGAATGTTTGGTTGCGGGTTTCCAGCTCGAGTTGGGAGTTCATTCGGTTTCCAAAGGCTATCCCGGCAAACCAAAGAGTAGGTGAAGGAGCGGATTGTGATCCGTAATTCGTGGAGACAAAGTCAAGTCCAGCCAGCCCGTGATAGGCAGGCAAACAACAGTGCAGTGCACTTTGAAGTCTGGTTGGACATCGTAATGAGGGGCTAGTCGTTTGCTCTTGCTGCATCGTTGAACCTCACCTGCACCTCCACGCATCCATGTTGTATTCGTAGTCCATCACATCAGTTGATATGGGCGAGAGGGTGTCCCCCATTACTGCGTCCCAGGTTGCTGGCACTTGTCGATGCAGGCTGGTCCCTGTGGCATCGGTATGGTGTTTTGCCTCTATTTTCGGTCTGATGGCCTGCTGGCAGCTCAGCCATCCGTGGTGGGAGCCCCAGCTGCGGCACAGCTAGATAGACAGTGCATATCAGGCAAACGATCGCATACAAGATTGGGTGCAACGAGTCCAGGCTCCAGGTATGCAGAGTCCAAACTAAGTGACTTGGCTAGGCAATCTGGTCAGATCTCATATCCAGAGCAGTCTCGAGGGGGAGAAGAATGACAAAACCCTTGAACTCTTAGAAGGAAGATCGTACCATAAGCCGTCAGTGGGCCTGTTTTCTCGATTCGGTTATTTCCAATCAATGGCATTTTGTATCTCGATAACCGGCCACGAGGTGAGGGATGAACAGCAACGATTCGGATCCATCAACTTTACCGTGGACTTTGGAGGGGACCGCACCGTGTGCTGGATGATGACGCCTCGGGACCGCATGGTCCGACCGATCTGACCGACAAAACGGCGGGCTACGTAGGAAGATGCAAGATGCAAAGAAGGATGACGAATGAATTCTCGATATTGCGGCCGTTAACGTAGCCAAGTCCTCAAGCCACATCCACGACCACCCGGGACATAAAGTGCATCAGGAAGGGCGGTCAGAGATTGGAAGACCAACATGCTGAAGCGGTGGTCTTGCAGGTGAAGTAAGTTGAGGTACCTATTCAGTGACCGAAAAAATCGACGCATTGTTTCTTCCTTTTCCTTGCGGTTCCTCTTGATCTGCCATGAATAGGTACCTAAGGTTGTCATGAGGTACCTTAGGTACCTCAGGGAGGCAAGAAGTGGGAGATGGCAGGAGGCAGGATGTGGAGGCAGTGAGGCAGGAAAGAGGTACCTGGGGTCCAGCCAAACGCGACTTCCTCCTGCACTGTAAGCCTGGAAGCGTGAATTGAGCGGAAGAATTGAACGCCGCGGCTCTTGGTCTTGCCAGTCATTCCCAGTCATCTCATCTCTCATTTCCATCCAGATTGAGATTCAGACAGGCAGCCATCCGATCAACGTCTTGGGAAGCACATCCAACGGGTACACTGCCGCCACGACGTGGTAGTGAGACACCAGGGCAGGCAGATAATCGAAGGCGAGAGACATTCTCCCCGTCTTACGTGCCTACTCGTCGACAATATCCGTAAGGCGCATCCAACTTTCTTCACCTTGCTTCGCTCCCTAATGTAAAATACCTTATTCTCGGCCACATCATGACGATTCTGGACACTGTGGTGATCCCAATTGGGGCTTAGAAGAGATTGCCGGGTACTGGCACTTTATTTCTCACTTATTCTTCTCGTTTCCGGAAACATCAGTGACAAGCATCACTCATGTTAATCTCGTTCTCATGCTATCGGGATCGCATTCTGCTTGCTGAGCTTTCTTTCCCTCTCCCTGGTCAGCAGTTCTCTTTGTTTGCCCGGGCCACCTCCATTTGACTGCCACCTTGCCCAGCCCTGCCCAGCCCTGTGCAGAAAAGAGCCTGGCGTTGGCCTGTGGAGGCTGTTTGTGAGGATGCATCTCCGTACATCATGTCTGGTTGGGTCTTGTTGATTGGCCCTAATACAGTGTGGCAGCCAAGATGATGCAGATGGGTTGGGGTTTTCCATCTCACTCGCCTTACAGATCTCACCGGACCATCGTGCCGTCTTACTATCCCGCTGTGATGCCTTTCCGCCTTTTTCTCCCATGTAGAAATCGTTCATCACCTTCATCCCCAGTCAGTCCAAAATCAGACTACTGCATCTCATCTCACATCCTATCTCACACTAGGACCCCGGCATCCCGTGTGGAGAGGGTTGAGAGCATCCAATATCCTGAAGGAATTCGCCCGGAGGGCATCTCATCGAGGCCCGTTGAGGCAGGTAAGGTAAGCCATCTACACATTCTCAGTCATCTCTTTCCTCCGCCTCCACCTCGACCTCCACGAATGGAAGACGGCACCTACTTTGCCTGAATAAGCTAGATTCGTTCGTCTTGTAGTTGCTTCCTCGAACAAGGTTGTTTGCCAGTATCACACCTTCCCACTTCTCATCCCTCAAATCCACCTCTGCCTCTACCGTACCTCCCCTCCACAGTGCTCTGTTTTGACTTCATCTCTTGGCAACTGCCTCCCGATGTATACCTTCCTTCTCTTGTCCCTTCCCCCCTTCTTCCGTCCTTCCCTGCCTCCCCTTGACCCCTGCCCCTTCATCGCGTTCATTCACTCCCACTCACACGCGCAACCACCTCGTCCTGGATATTCCTCCCTCGTGTCAACATTTGCAACTTGCAAGCCACAGCCTTTTTGATATTGGCACCAATTCCAATCAGAGAAGAATCCCGTCAGGTCTGCCTCGAATCGGAAACAGTCACCGCTTCCTTCCTTCTCGTCTCTCGATCCCGGCATTCAAACATCCTCTGCACTTTCTCTCGGCCAAGCCCCCCCCTCCCCCCCCTCTCCTTCCCCTGCCGCCTCAGCGAAGATCTTCTCGTACCCGTCGCCGCTCGCCATCGATCTGTCCGCCCATATCCCTTCTTCTTCTTCGCCCGTTCTCGTTCGTGTAACTTCTCCTTGCGTCGGCTCTCTTCCCCGTCCAAAGCCAGGATTTCCGCAGTCGGTCATGCACCTCAGCGTCTCGACCAAAAGTGGCTACAAGTCTGGGCTGCTGAAATTAATACATGATCTCGCCTGCCCTTCTTTCTCGACCTCTCGATTGTTTCCTTCTCGAATACGCTCGAATCTCTTCAACCCGCTCCCTACTCGCCTCCGCTGGTGCTGCAGAGGCCAGCAGCTCGTCACACAGAGCTGCCGTCCAGCAACACGGCATATCACTCTGGTCTTCGGATCCTCGAGGCTTGTACCTCCCACCGGCCAATCCTTTTCATTGCTTTAGTCTCTGTGGGTTCTTATCGACTGGGAGTTTCGGTTCTTCCTTGTGCCACGGCCGCCATTTGTGCCACCTCTGCCTTTCGAGCCACGACCTACGCTTCATCTTTCGGTCCTTTCACATATACATCAAGGGGGCCGGGTCTCGCTGCATTGCAGACTGTATCTCAGCTGTTGAGATACGGAGGCAGGTATGCTTGCAGCTCTTTCCCCAGGATGCACTTCCCTACGCAGGAGACAAAAATGACTGACCTTATGACCCAGTCGGTCTTCGAGTCGCTGCCTCAATCAACGGCTCGATCACTCACCAAAGTTACCAAACTACGTCAAAGCGAAGACCTTGGTCATCAACCGGATTCATGGACGGTCAGGACGGGCCAGTTGCCAACATGGGCGAGAAAGTGCAGTCCCTCAGCCAGTCCCAGATCGACATTATTATCGCCTTGGAAAGAATCGGCGCGTCCCTGTCGTTGGTCGGAGTCACTCTGATATTTATTACCTACTGGCAGTTCAAGCGCATTCGAAGTGTTCCAAATCTCTTCATCGTCTTCGCGTCGATTGCCAATGTTGGTGCCAGCATTGCCTGTGCCATGGGCTACGACGGCATGCGAGCTGGAGCAGAATCCGCTCTGTGTCAAGCACAAGCATTTTTGCTCGAAATGTTCGTCTTCTCCTTCATTTGGTCTTTTCTGTACAGGCAGTGCTGATGACTCGATGCAATAGGTTCATGCAGTCTGACCCGTGGTGGTCTTTCGCCATGGCTGTCAATGTCTACCTCGTCTTCTTCGCCGGTGCCAATCCTTCTTCCTTCCGACGCTACATTTGGGTCTACTGCGCTATTTGCTTTGGCTTCCCCATGATCCCAGCCGTTGTTTGTCTCCTAGTCCGACCTCGTGGCCCAGATGACCTTATCTACGGAGATGCCACCGTACGTAGACGATCTTTCTGCATTCTCGCCATGAAGTACGGTGACTAACGTTCGCAGATATGGTGCTGGATAAATCATGATTGGTCCAAACTTCGTATATTCACTTATTATATTCCCATCTGGACCTGCATTGTTGGGTCATGCGTTATTTATTTTGCCGTCGGCTACCACGTCTTCCATCACCGCAATCAACTCCACAACCTCACCTTCAGCAATACCGGAAGAGACTGCAAAGACACATCCTGTTCGGATGAGCGAGACTCAGCAGAAAAGGTACGTTGTCAAACCGCCAGGGCTACTTGTGAATTGGCGTGAAGTTGACGATTCTCAGAACCTCACAACCCGTACCGAGTTTTTCTATGGAACCGCTGTGACGGATATACAAATTACAACGATGGCACCCAGGCCTTGGACTCCCCAGGTGCCATCCCTAGCCATTACAAAGCAGTCGGACGGTCAACAGCCCCGACACCAACAGTCATGGCGTACGAGTGAAGAGGATGGACACTGTACACCAAGCCCTCGGTTCGAAACCACATGCACATCAGACCCCCCGCCACGAAAACCCCGTCGATCTGTCTTTCAACGAATTGGGGGCGTTGGTACAAAGTTCTCTGCCAGGTTGGATCGTCTAGATCCTGTCAAGCTTGCATACCTCAGAACCAGTTTCATCTTTGCCATCTCTGTTTTGGTGACATGGACACCAAGCTCTATCAACAGAGTAGTCAATCTTCTCAAGCCCGAAGTTGTCAGCTTTGGCCTGAACGTCGCCAGCGCCACAGTCCTCCCACTTCAAGGAGTATGGAATGCCGTCATCTTCTTCATGACTAGTTGGACGACGTTCAGAGACGAGTGGAAAGATAGGGGTTCTCGTCACCAGGTTCGACTTGGAAGTTGCGGTATCGAAAGTCGCCAAGGCGGCGTTAGGATCGAAGTCCTTCGCAGCGATCACCAAGACAGGTTTCGAAACGGTCGCTATGGGCACACGAAAGCTATCGGCAGCGATCAAACGAGTGAACTCGAGTTGACAGTCCCTTCGGGAGTCGGTAACGTCCGAGCAATGAGAGGATCTTTTAGTATATGATTCGTCGATTGCACCTACCGGAATTTGATGGGCCACAGATGAAGATTGCCGTATGAGAGACACCGTATGATTGTGAGGTGGTTGGGAATGACTCTGGATGTCAATATGGGAAATGCTTTGGGAGGGGGTGGCGAACACTTGAGCGGGACTTCTTTGACCGAGGAGGATACCAACATTCATTCACATATCACGGAAGATTTTGGAGTCGTATATTAATCGGAAGCGTGGCGCTCGGTCACGCGCGCGATCCAAGTACTTGCAAACTGCCTGACCATGTCGGCGATACAATGTTAATCATGGCAAAATGCCATCCTGTTTCGAACAAGCCATGGATACCTTTGAACGAGATGTCTGGGAAGATTCGCAGACTAGAGCGTTAGCCAGTTCTAGCCTCTGTAGGCTCTGGTTCGGGATAGTCAAAGTTTCTAATGGCTCGACCTGTAGCTGCTCCTATTTGAATGATTAGCAGTTAGCTTCGTCCGTAACAATACGCATTCAAGTCGATCCCCCTTGGAGGCGGGCATTAACTTTCTCGCCAACTCTGCAAGACGGCAGGCGCCTTCCAGAAGGCTCATTCTTCGGATTGTGACAGGCCCACTTCTTCTCGGGCGGAGGTCAAGGCCGGGTGTTCGCGAGATAAGGTGCTTTGTTAGCCCGGAAAGCGAGTGGCTCCGGTGCCCCACCACCTGCTGCCGTCCGGGCCGGCGCCGTACTCTAGATCCGGGTTCCAGCAAACGAGCATGCATGAACACTTTGTGGGAACACAGCGAAATTTGGCGCTCAGTTTTGGGACTTGAACGTTGAGAAGTTCTGCAAAATAACAAGAGTTGAAAAAAGGCCATGGACTATGTCCATTTGAAAGAACATATATGCCTCGTCGTAAAAGTCGACAATGGGTAGTAAGTTTGGTAGGTATACACAAGAAAATATGTGAAAAAGCGCGTGCTATATACAGCCAAGGTGTTTTCTCCATAGAGATTCGGTCCCTCTTAACCTCCAATCATGCTCATTCGCGGCATCGGCCTGCCAGGCTAGAAAGAGCCTAATACACGGCGGGAACGAGCGAATTGACGTAAATCTCGAGGTTCGCATACCCGCCAGCACCAATCTTCATACCATCCGAGGCATCATTGGGGTTCAGGCCGTTGGCAGTCTCGTAGTCGTCGGGGATTCCATCGCCATCGGTGTCCTTCTTGGCCGTGCCGGCCGCGATGTCGCCCGCGCCCCCCATGTCGGCCTCATCAGAGATGAGCTTGCCCGATTTTCCGTAGGAGAGTAGTTCCTTCACCAAAGCGGCGTCGACGCTGTCACGAGCAATGGAGGCGCCGACCTTGGCTGCGACGTGCGCGACGGCGTCGGCGGCGGAGAGGAGCTTCGCTGGGGCGGGGTAGTCAAAGGCAGTGGTCTGGATAGCCATGTTGGAGTAGCAGGTCGTCGAGACGCAGAGGGCGGCGCCGTTGAGCACGCCGTCCTTGTTGGAGTCGTAAAAGTTATCCTTGACATAGCCGCGGAAGTTGGCGTTGCCACGCGTGAAGGCCGTGACGGAGGTCGAGGGACCAGAGATGAAGTAATTCTGGATGATATTCACGTAGCTCGCGCCCTCGGAGTCGCCCGCGATATAGCCGCCGCCACCGCCCCAGTTGTACACAGCATTGTTGATGAAGGAGTTTACGCCCTTTACCTTGGGGTTGCGCGTCTTGTTGTCGATGTAGAGGTTGCGGAAGAGGGAGACGCCGCCCTCGTTCGTCTGCATGAGCCCGCCGCAGGAGTGAGTTTCGAGCCCCTGGCCGATGATAGAGTCCGCAATGGTGACGTTGGAGACGTCGCCGTTGATGGAGAAGGTTTCGTCGCGGCCCCAGGAGACAGAGACGTGGTCGAAGATCATGTTTTTGCCGTCGGCGATAGTAATTGCGTCTTTGCCTGAGTCGCCGCCCTTGCCCATGCGGATGCGGATGTAGCGGACGATTCCCTCGTTGGCATTGGACCAGGAGAAGCCGTTGCCGTAGACTGTGATGCCCTGTATTGTTTTTTTTTTGGTCTTAGTTGCTCGTCGTCATGTTGCGTTCAAGTTCGGATTCAGTGGTCACTTACACCGCCAGGAGCTGTCTGTCCTGCAATGTAAACATTCTTGGACACCACGATCCGGGCGTCAATCTTGATGACGCCGCCTACGTCGAATACGACGATTCGGTTGGGTTGAGAGACGGCATCACGGAGAGATCCCGTGCCGGAGTCACTGTAGCACAGAACAAAAGTCAGAGAGAGTCCTTATTTAGACACCTGGGGCTAAGTGGTTTGAGTACTTACTTGAGATTGGTAACCTTGTACACCGTTCCAGTCCGACCACCAATCGCATTTCGGCCGAATCCTTCGGCGCCAGGGAAGGCTGAGGGAGCGGCGTCGGCACGTTCGACGACTTTAGCCGGAGTAACGGCAGTACCGGTCCAGTCGACAGCGGGGAGGGCGGCCGCGCCTTGGTAAAAGATGGCGGCCGCGGCCAACAATGTCGCGGAAGCCTTCATGGTGTGTATTGGATCGTTGGAGGGTGGGAAGGTCGAAGCGAGTGGTGGGGGGCTAAAGTGAGAAAAGGCGAAACGGAAGCGAATGTACCAGACAATCCCGAAACCAAACAAATGGGTTTGGGTAGAAATGAAGCTTGAAAAGAAGCTATAACAAGGGGGGAGCCGAAAGGATGGAATGGATGGAACAGCACGCGTAGCAGGATAGCGACGAGATCTCCAAGACTTCAAGAGGAGAACCCAAAGCCAAAAGATGGGACGAAAAAAGGAGTCTTGGGTTTAGTTTTGTAGGTTTCGTTTCTTGGTTGCTTATGTAGCACTCTTGATGGACAGCTTCTTCGCGGTGATGATCCACCGGGATGGGTGGTGTGGTGGTTGCTCAGGGGTGGTGTCTTGCTTGTCACCACCCATCCCCATGATCCATTCCGCCTTGTCAGTTTACGGGAATTGGAAAGGGGCGTGTATGCACATGGGGGCGGGACGGAGGTCAGCGCCTGTAGGCTGTTGGTGGCATTGAGCCATACATCGGTCGTGGTAGCTGGTTCGGGGATGCTTGGCCGCACGGGAGGTGATGTAAAGAAGCATAGAACTCTTGCACCTGGTGTATTTTTTTCCGTTTCCATTGATCTAGTCCCGGTGATCACCTCCCAGTGTGAAGTGACTTACGGAGGATTCAGACAATTCGATCCATTGAGCACATCTAGCCTGCCTGATTCGGACTACAAGTAGATGGATGTATCTAGAGACGATTGGTGGGAAATGGGCAGAAAGTTTGAGCTCCCAAGGGGGACGGCGGACGGGAGGCGTCCTCCGAAACGGGCAGAAATGGTGGGGAATCCCTGGCGTTTGGGTGATATTGAAGGGGCAGAGGACGGAGCCACTCGGGGCCGGGGTGTGGTGGACTCACGGCGGACGGCGGAGGATTTTTGGTTTCTCAGGTTGATGATGGTTGCCGGAGAGTTGTTTTGCAGTTACATGGTGGACATTAGCTTTGTTTGTGAGATACGAGTGCGCAGAGTGCGAGGCTATTCTTACCTTACAAGGAGGCCATAGGTAAAGTCATACGGTGGAATGGGTTAAAGGGGGAAGCTCTTCGGCCTTGCGCATGTCCCATTCCCATACTACGTACGAATACCCGGTACACGCCTACGGTGGTAAATCTGCAAAGTGAGATGCTGGATTAAGGTTGGATTAGGATGCTACTCTGCATCTTTCGGCCGATGACTTTCCCACCTGTCACACGTCATTCTCGATAGTGTCATACATGATTTGTCCAGGTCTGTGATGCGTCCATCGTGAAAACCGATAGCCTACAAGAATGAGAGCTGATGACTTGAAGGCCCTTCTCTCGTGACTTGGCTTTCCTTTTTGACAGTTACGATCGGAATCACAGTCTGAAGGGGTAGGTGACAAAATTGCTGTGAACACGACACACTTCACCATCATCTCATCGACGCGTTCTTGCGATGAGTAAGACCCGAAGCCATCACCTCAGGCGGCAAGCCTCTAATATCAAGGTTTACGGTTCAGATTACTCCATGAGGGTTCATCACGCCTTACCTGCCATCCGATCTCACTTCAGACGCTGTGGCCAGTGAATGTGGCTCATTCGAATTTGTGGCTGAGCGAGACTTCCTCATTCCGACAACCTTCGGAATCTCACTCAATCTGGTCAACCTTGACTCGCTTGGTGAGATGTGAGTGAGTGCGGCGATTGGCCTTCTCGCCGAAAAAGCTTTTGTCACCTTGGGCATTTGCTTGGCAAAATCGGACAGCTCGTGCCGGGGGAAGCTTGGGGACCGTCTTGGCCGAGGCGAGTGAAACGGCAGCATGGCAATTGGAGCGTTGAGAAACGCTAAGAAATCCCCAAAGCAACAGCTAAGAGACTGCTCCGTACTTCGTACCTACGGAAACATAGGTAGGTAGTATTACCGTAGCTAGAGAATGGGAGCGGCGATGTCGGAGGCAGGGGAGACGTTGCGGTCAAAAGATGGCACTGCGGAAAAAACCCTTTTCTTCCCCAAATGCGCTGTGGTCACAAGCCGTTTGCTTGAGTCACGTGGCTGAGAGATGTCGAAGCTCTCGACCGACTCAGTTTCCCTTGCACATACGCACACGCGCGACAGGTTTGGTGTGGTTGGGGTAGTGAGACAGCATAAAGCGGGTGAGGAAGCTGGGGCACGTGTTCTTCAGACTTAGGTATGTCGATCTCTCGAACACAAGAAACAGGACTCATTGCTCTGCTGAGTAAATTGTTGAGAATTGACTGTGTTGACCGAGGCTACTATTCGAGACTCACGAATAAAGGGCTTGAATGAGAGATTGATGCCTCTGCTTGAAAACTACAGCTAGAGCTGTTATGCGGCTGGACGATGTTGTTCAAGGCAGAAGAACAGCGTCGGACGGATGCAGTGCGAGGTAGCTCTGGGCCTGCCTCTGGGCTTGCCTTCACTAGAGCATTGCAGAGTCGACGTTTGTGACGAGGGTTGCTCAGCGGCTGACGGTGTTTATTCATCGGAAATTCCTGAACTCATGAGCCAGGTCTTTTCCGGGCGGTTTCCATTGATTACTTTACTTTACTTCAAGGTCGGGTAATGGGTAAGCGCAACCTGCCGGTGATAACGGCCTTTGCCGGTCGACCGTTCGCACCTCGCCTACCCCTCACCTCGGTACTGGACGTGACATGCATCGTAGGCCTCCAAAACAGCCTCTTATTGGAGTTATCTGCCAATGCGTACTTTGGTATCCAATTTGATAAGTAAAGATATCAGAGAATCAGAGAATAGAATAATATGAACAACTGAATTATCATTACCGACAAGGTAGGAAGCCCCGAAAACGGAGATGCCGGGCCTGGAGCAATTCGGCAATGGTACCGGTCTTTCTCCGATGTGGCCGATGTACAGCCCCGCCAATCACAGAGTATCCCGCGGCGGGGTGCTTGGATGACTAAACCTAAAGTACCCTCCAGGTAGGCAGCCCCGCTAACCCCTCGATGCGAAGCACCTGCGTCCCGCCTGCACCACCAACTGCGACGAAGGCCGTAACGCCGCACTGCCGCAACGCTGTCCCACGCACCCACGCACTTCCCTCTCCCACTTCCAGTCTCCCACTTCATTCCCTCCCCCCGGGCCTTTGCGCTTGTTCAGAACCAAAACGAGATATTTTAACCCCCCAGAAGAAGGGCAGACTCAGTGTCATTCTTAACCTTAGTCACGCAATCCCCGTCCGGAACACAGAAACTCCAAAACACACCCCTCAGCAACCAGAAACGTCCTTTTTACCGTCATCCCAAGAAAAACCTCCAAGCTCACTGTTCAATTACTTTGGCCAACGTCAACCATTCAACAAAAGAAAAAAAGTACGCTTTTTATCGCATTTCATACTTGATCTACCATCACTGCATGACGTACTCGGCGCGAGGCTGACCAATTCCACCTCTTCTTTTTCTTCACAGGCAGATCCCGTCATTCTCCGTCCCCCGTCCCCTTCCGCCCGCTGCTGCCTTTGGCCCAGGCACCGACCGAACCGATAGCCACATTCCGAGACACCGAACCCCTCAAGGAACATCACGGAGCCCTCGCCGACCTTCCCTTAGCTCCTCCCCGCCCTATCCATAGTCGATACCCATTCTCTCCTCTCACAGGACCTCCTACCATCCAACCTCGTCATCCGACCGACGACCGACGACAGAGACCCAGCAACCCAAGGGAATAGAACAAAAAGTTGATGAGAGCTGGTTTCCGGCTTTTCTCGCCCCCAGCCTACTACCACCGTCCGCCGACCTCTCCTCTCCGGCGTCTCAGCACGCCGCGCAGCAACAACCCCTTCGCCGCGTCCATCACCGCCGCCGCCCGCCCGCGAACCCTCACAATGGTCGCCACCCCGGAGGAAATCGAGGCCATGGCGCCCCCCGGCTACTCCTTCCCGGAGCACCGCCTCCGCCTCCAGCAATCCGAACCCGACCGCGAGCCCCTCGTCCTCGTCGCTCCCGGCTCCTACAGCCCCATCACCTTCCTTCACCTGCGCATGGCCGTCATGGCCGCAGACTACGTCCGCTACAACACAAACTTTGAGCTCATCGGGTCCTACCTCTCCCCCGTCTCCGACGCCTACAAGAAGCGCGGCCTCGCACCCGCCTGCCACCGCCGCCGCATGTGCGAGATCGCCGCCGAGCAGACCTCACGCTTCCTCATGGTCGATCCCTGGGAGGCCGAGCAAACGGCCTACGTGCCCACCGCCCTCGTCCTCGACCACTTTGAGCACGAGATCAACGTCAAGCGCGGCGGCTGCAACGGTAAGCGCGTGCGTATTGCCGTGCTTGCTGGCGCCGACCTGATTAACACGATGAGTCAGCCTGGCGTCTGGTCACCTTCTGATTTGAGACATATCCTGGGTGACTTTGGTGCTTTCGTGCTCGAGAGGGCTGGTGTAAATATTGACGAGGCACTCGGTAATCTTAAGGAGTACGAGGACCAGATCTACTACATTCCGCAAGTCGTTCCCAACGATGTTTCGAGTACCAAGATTCGATTGTTGCTGAGGAGGAATATGAGCATTGACTACGTGAGTTTTCCAAAACGTTATTGCAAACGTCTTGAGGTACCCAACGGCTAACATATATCTAGCTCATCCCTGCTGAAGTCATCAAGTACATCGACGAGCACGGCCTCTACAACGAAGACGACACAGCAACAAACGAGAAGGGAAAGGAGAAAGAGGTACAATAAGAATGATTTTCGATTTCTTCTAAAATGCTGAACGAAAGGTTTTTCGGACAAACACCCCGTGGGAGTTTGTAGAAAAGAAAAAAGAGGAGAGAGCGAGACAGATGCGAGAAGCGAGGGACATGATCCCAGATCCAGATGAGACAGAAAGATCAAAGAGCAAAGAGGAGGAGAAGCAGGGGAACAACTGGCGTGGTTATCAGCGTTTGGGTTTTATGAGACGACGGCACAAAGTCTATCCATTTCATCAACTGTTATATTTTTTTTCATGGGTTTAATTAGGTGCATAGGGCGGGCTTTGTTATGAAGAGCGAGATATCTATATCTTGAACTACAGGGACTTCTCCCATTGAACAACCAAAGAGTCTGCATCCCCTCGTTGGGGCCGTTAAAGCCTATTTTGTTTTCAACCAGGTCGTTGACTATCGAAGTCTTGAATCATGATATTTAGTATCCGGCGGTCAGAATCCTGAGGAAGGGTGTTCACAGCAGGGCGGGCTTGCACAAGACCGCCGGAAGTAGACAACAGCGCGACGTTTCCAGGCATAAGCGACTGATTAGGAGCCTCGATAGGTGGCTGCCATGGTTCGATGGGTATGCCAGGCTTACAATTGGTGTTCAACAGCCAAAGTGGCACTTCAAGGGTGCTATCTACAGTCTACCTGAACCAGACCACCCTCTCCACAACCGCTGACAAAGTCGCCAGGCCCTTGAGACGAGGCCCAATGTACGCATTCATATACATCGTCTTTCTTTTCTGGCCTCTACTATCATGTGATGGCCAGTTGTCTCGAAACTGCCTATTCTGCGATTCGGATCGCGCTCTCATCGTCGAGATACCTGACAATATCTGTGATGGGAGGCCAGTGGCTGAGACTCCCAAGATTATAAGGCTTCCAGTCAAAGTTTGCGTTTATCTTCAGGTTCCTCCCCCCAGGATCCATATGGACGGAAATCTGGAAGCGGCAATGCCGCGTAATGGGATTGTTGCCAGCACCTGTGGTGATGATGTCGAGAAGCATAAAGTCACCCCGTCTTAGCTCGAATTCAGAAGCAAAGTACCTAAGCGTGAGCTCATGGACACAGATACTCCCGATTATGGGCAGCTGACAGAGGGTGCAAGTGCCGTCCTCGGTCGTGAGGCGGCAGTCCATGCCGTCGTCGGAAGCGTAGCGAGGCTTGCAGACTACATGCATTCTCGAACCGGGGCAATGACTTCAAGAAGTTTTAGGAGCATGTCTTACAGAGTCTTGTTGTTCCGGTAAAGATGGTCAGCGACGATGCTCTAGCCTTTTGGCGATGTGACCGCGTTTCTGGCAGACCAATGCTATCACTTTGCCGATATTCTTGAAGTTCTCGTCAATGTGGGGTGGGATGCCTTCTCCAGAGCCAAAACTCTCCAGGGATTCTCTCTGCCCTTCATTTTGTTCTGGAAGATAGACTGCATATGGTCGGCAACATATCTTGGGAATATTGATGCTGGCGGTTCGCCGGAGGAAAGCCTTGTTATGTTGATAGATCAGGAACTTGATCTGCAGGTGCCCTCCAGGTGGTGACTAAAGCCGCTATAACGGAGGTCATCCAGGAGGCTGGTGACTCTAGGGAAGTCGCGGCCAATGCTCCTTACGAGCACGTCCGGGTCGGAGACGTCAACGACATTCTTCTTGCTGTTTCTGTCCTCGTAGCCCAGCGTCACACGGGCGGACTCGGTGCCACCGTCAGTGGCGAGTTTTTCAAGTAGCTATCTTAGCTTCAGATAATCCTAAATTGGGATGGAAGAGGATACCGATCCCAGCTTCAATCTGCGGAACATTGGACCATTTCTGAAAGGCCCAGGATAGACGCCTGACTGAATAGGGAGACCGATCATGGCCATGATTTAGCAGATCGACAACGAACAGATGATAGTCCACAAAGCCTGGGACCCTCCTGAGAAGGCAGACAAAGGCGTTGCCGCGTTGTTATAGAGAAAGGGCGAATTTCGGCGTCGTCTATAGGCTACGTTAATAGAAGGAACTACTTCATCACAGGAAGAGAAATTGAAGGCCTCGGAAGACTTTCTCGGAAGAAACAAAGAGCCTATCTTCGGCAAAAATCAAGGGTTTACAGTCCCCTCTTATTAGTGACGGTTTCAGTTTGTTTAGAAAGTTGCAAAGAACGTGATGGAAAGCTAGGAAGGTCAAAGAGAGGAATAGTAGAAACCCTCTTCAGACGCTTTCTTTTGGATGGGGAGTCTCCGTTGAATTTGGTGCACGTCACCAAGGGAGCACTCGGAAGATGGCAAGACGAGGGCATTCGACGTCAAGGGCTTGCGACTATGTGTCCGTGACCGGTGAAGTCTTCGAAGAAAAGTGAAGAAGGGGAATATATCCACTCACATTAATTTCACTCTTATATTCAGTACAATACAACACAGTAAGGGATCTTAGTGAAGTAGTTAGGGTAATTCGAAGTAGTTAAATTGAGTGTGTGGAATAAAACGTCCATTAGACGAATTGGACAAGCCCCTAATTTACTCTGTGAGATTCTTGCGACCCTTATAGATTTTCACTATCGGGAAGCTTTAGAGGAGTGATTTAGATCCTCTTGTATACATAACTGATCCTAAGTGACTGCGATTATACCGAGACATTCATTCTCTTGGAACCAGGTTCACGGCGGATATGGGAAGTAGACCTTGAACAACTCGAAGCAACAACCCTATTCCCAAGTCACTTTAAACATCATGAAAATTGAATTGCATATGCATTTGAAGAATTGAAGTAACATTTGACTTTGAGCGTAGTCTGATGACCCATCTTGCCCTCTCTGTATCTTAGGAGCCAAACACCGGAGACCGATAACAGCTTTACGATGACTACACCGTCATTGCAAGTTGCGCAAACTCGCAACTCTGAACCTATAAACAGAAGCCCCCTTCGCTGGATTTTACGACTCTACAGAGCTATACTAATAAACTCTGCAGGTTCTGCAGCTCTAGAAATTCAAGACCATTTGAATCATGAACATTTCAGGAAGCTCTGAGCAGAGGAACATTTGCTCGAAAATATGACAGAACGGACATTAAGAGACGGGCTTAAAGCATTTTCTTCAAACTGTTAGCCTAAAAAATAGCGCTGAATAAGTATAAACCTATTGAAAATTGGTCACAGGGTTCAGGAGACGATCATGTTGTGGTCACTCAATTGGATTGAAAGAGCTTATGGATGGGCTGCTACGACTTTTAAGCCCAAGTGAATTAATTCCAGACACAACCCTTCCACGAGAGAGCCCGAGTTATTCAAAAAGTTTATACAAAACTGAAAACATTCAACTTTCCATAACCGAGTCTCTTCGCATTGGAGAATCTCTTCGCATAATGTTGGCAACTTTTGAGACCGAATGCGAAGATGATATCTATGTATTTTCAAAGCCAGAAACGACGCAACATCAGGATATTGGAAAATTGATTCGAAACATGATTCTAATCCAGTGATCATATCGTTCGTTAAAGCCACATTTTACACATACCGCGCCAGAACATAAACTCATAGGTAATCTTTTGGGTTCAGCCAAGGCATCTCACATGGCTTTCCAGGGTCCAGTATGAGGATGCTCGCTAGTTTTCGTTCTCGTCATCATCAACGTCCAAACGCTCGTAACTCCCAAACCAGTAAGCGTCAAAAACACACCAAACCCAACACACAACATCTCCAACTCGGCCCCAAACCTAGAAACCACATGCAGACGCAAGACCGGGGGGGAAATATCGAGCCAATGATACTTCTACTACCCACTTTCTCAAGAAACTTAGGAGTTAAGTCCGCCGGGCAGGATTGACTTTCCACTGGACCCCTTCACACAGAATCGTCCATCCAGTGAATATCCCCAGGAGCCTGCCAAGCGGACAACACGCACATTTGCACATGCAAGACGCAGGCCCAAAGTGTAATACCCCAAAAGCGTCAGCATGACCCCTCTGACTACCTTACACTAAACATGCTCATCCTCTTGTTGGTTCCCAGCATCGAACCCTTGGGACCCCTTTCTCCAAACCATGAGGAGGGAGTGAAGTCGTCATAACATGATACCGCTACAAACATTGAAACTTCCCAACCATCCTTCGAAGAAATCCCACTCATCTCACCCTGCTCTGTTGGATGAGGGATAGCGTATAATGTTCTCCTTTCATTCTGACTGAACGTGGGCAGTCTTGATCTCATCTCAGCGTGGGAAAACTCAACCACGAAACTCACTACAGTCACTCAAACCATCAAGTCTGAAGTCCCGCGCGCTTATCCCACATTTTCATGACGCGTATCACCGTGGAAGCAAACTAAACCTAGATGCCGATACTAACACCAACCAGCCAACCAAGCGGAAAGGAAAACCTATCCGAAGCCATTCATCCCACCAAGGACAATACCTCCAGAAAATGCAGGCGCGATATACGTAGACAAGGTAAAATCCACATCTCTTGTTTGAAGGGGCTTCACTCGCGACGCCTTCGACGCCGTTGACGCTTCTCCAGAGGTAGGAAGATCGTTGCCTACAACAATCGTAAAGTTTCCCACTGCATACGGCGGGGATGGGGGGAGTCAACGTGGAAACCCCAACATCCAACTCTCATGGAACCACCTGGATGAAATCCTCCGAAGAGAGATTACATAGAAACAGTCATGGAGAAAAGCTGCTAAATCGCTTGTCTTCGATTTACCCACCTGGGCCACCACCAGCTTTGGGCTCAGACTGTCAGCTGAGTCAAGCTTTTAAAAACCCATTGGGCCACTACTACGTTTGAAGACCGTTCAACGTTGCACTTGCGACTCGATACCAGGTTTTCCCCATTTGAAAAACCGGAAACACATGTACGGGTTGGCTCGTTACGATTTGCAAAACTTACAATAAACTTCTGACTCTCCACAACATATCGATGTACGGCTGTTTGAATCTCGTATGCCGGAGCCGGGAATTGGAATTCTGGCTTGCAGATACTCTCCCGGTGAGTAGTACCTGGGAAAATCCACGTGGGGTCATGAGATTGCCATTGAAGAGATTTCCCAGTTTCTTTGTTCTCCATGGTTACGCGGGGTCGACGCGAATCTCACGCAAACGCCAGAATTTCAACGCGTTCCTTTTTGGGGATCCAGTTCTTTTGGCCGAATAATTGGATCGTCATCTGCAGTCTGTACTCTGTTCCAACAGGAATTACTGGGGCCCGGTTCAGCAAAATCCCGGACAGCTTCCGAGTAAAGTAAATGTCTGCACGTGAGATACTTCGTACGGATAATGCCTTACCGCGCCCGACCGCCGAGAAAGGATCCAAGGCGGCGAATGCTTTTGGGTAGGGAGGCGGCGAGCAAATACACGTTGTTGGTGGGGTGGCACAGAGGAGCTGGTCACGATCCAAGGTTGACGTTGCGACGTCCTCTGGCGGGCAGAAACGCTTAACTTACTTACTCACCTCGTGGCAACGGAAGAAAAAAGAGGCGAAAGCAGAAAAAGCCAAGTCGATGTGCACCAAGGCGGCGCCACGGCACCGGATGGCAAAAGGCAGGGTGACGACGGTAACACGAGAAACGGGGACTCGCGAAATCGCCGTTGCCTTCCTCCGCCGCCGCCGCCGGGTAGCAACTCTGTGACCAACTCGCAAACTGGGCTTTGGTCCCGACGGGCGGGGGAAAAGAAGCAAGAAACAAGGGAGATTGCGCGTCTACGGTCATAGGAAGTCGCCGTCCGGTCTCATCTGACCCGTTCCGTGGCCCCGGCATTCATGCCGTCCGGGACGCGCTTGCATGTGGTTGTGTGGAATGTGATGTACGGTGAACCCAATCCCAACAAGTACGGCGGAGAAGAACCAGGAACCACGAGTGTCTAATCAGGACGACATTGTGCCCGAGAGTCGCTAGGGAGAAGGAGGGACAATAGATACAACCGTGCGATAAGGTGACCTGCGCGGGAGACGAAACATGGCACAAACGATAATGCAGGGAAGCCGCTGACACTGGTGGGCGGCAAGAGGAACGGCCATGATCCCACTATTATGTTGCCTGTGGTCCGAATTTCGTAGGATATCCCGGGTCTCTCCCCGGCTTGGGGGCGGAGCAGAACGGTTTATGCGGTGTTAGTCTGGTGGTCGAACATGCGAATGAAAGGCCTTTCTGTCGAATGATCGTGGACAAGTAGGACAGGAGACATCCTGTTCCTGATATGTCCTGCTGATGAGATGTGAGTAGGAATCATGATAGGGCATCGCAGTGCGAGCGACGTTGTAGTCTTGCAACGATATCCTCCCGGAACCTGACCCGTCCACGCAGACGTGGAAGAGTGCAGCACTGACAACCACCCCTTGGATTTTACTTTTGGGTGACGATCCCCATACCGGGAATGCCATTGGCCGGAGACGATCGGCTGAGTCGGGCTTATTGTGGGATCGTCGCTTTGCTGTTCTGAGTGCCGGGCGTCGCTCTTCATGCTGGGCACCGCCGATCACTTGTTCCCATTGCCTCGTTCGGAATCTGAGGAGGGGGAATGGGGTAGACTGATTTGGCAAAAGGCTGTAGAGGAAAAGGGAAAGGGTCCTTTCCAGGTGACAGGGGAGACGGAAACATTGTGAGAAACCGGTTGCGCTAACACTGTACGAGCCTAGAAGATGGTGCAATTTTTTGGGGACCTTGGGCTTTTGCAAAATGCCATGCTCGCATTCCTGCTTTTTGGAGCCCTCGCCAGGTGTCTTGCCGGAAGCTGATATGGGTACGTCCTTGTTGTTGACGTTTTCCCATTCGGGGAAGATGTTAGTTTCGGACGCCGAACACAAGAGAGATGCTGGTCTGTTGCCGGGGAATGCTAGGCGAAGTTGCAACACGGCAGGCTGTGCGTTGAGCAAAAAACCGGCTGCTTGGCCGCGTTTGTTGGAATAGTCAGGAGTGGACAGATGGAGACAACTCAAAGGTTGTGCGATGGAGAAGTGGATTTGGGGATTTCGCAAGTGGAACCTTTGTGTTCATCCTACCATTGGACATTGGCAGCCCGCCAACACACGATGCTATTGCTGCGAAATTCAGACCGCCTGACGATATGCACGGGGCACAGTGATGATCCGTACGTTCACCATGCCCGGTGTACATGAACGTTTAGGACGTGAGTATCGCACAACAATGGAGAACGGGGGGCCGACGATGATGATGATCTGCTCCTCACCAGCGGTGGCGGCTTAGCGAATAGAGATCTGCTCTTAGCTTCTGCCAACGGTGGACATCAACCGCAAGCCTGAGAGAAGCGTGTTTCTGGTGGTACAATTGTGCGAGTCCTATCCCAGACGGCCAGTACCAAGCAATGGCCTTCACTTAGCCCCCGGCTGAAATGTTGAACCATGTGAGAGAAACGTCTGAATACATCCATTCGCACGCAGGTTTGAGAGAGGATCGTCTGTTGCTCTGTTGCGGGGAATTGACGAGGGCTCCCATGCCTATATTGCCGTGCTTGCGAATGCCTCTGATACCCATAGCATATTTGCAAATACTGCGAGTCTATTGCTCTGCTTCCTCTGCCCAAGAACGTTGACGTGTAGTTGAGGTGGTGAAACGGCGCCGGTGGGCAGCATGAAAAGGAATTCGGGATCCACGGTAACACGCTTGAAGAGGTCAGAGACGTCGTGTACTGCGTAAGTGTTGGATGACGGCGACGATTGGGCAGAAGGATTGACTCGTGATTTGCCGGAGCGGTGCAGGGAGACAGGCTGCCAGTTGCTGCATGGCGAGAGGCAAAATTGAGGGAACGAAGCAGACGATCTGAGAGGCTGATGAAATGAAAGACAAGTTTCGGCCGCTGATCCGATGACATCACTCGGCCGATGCCAGGGGCTCCGGGGTACCTTGTCCGAGGCCCCTCTCGGTGTGTCAGGTTTCCTGGTGGAGGTGGTGGTGGTGGATGAGAGTTGAGAGTTCACAGCCTGTAAGATGCAACGGTTGTGGCGCCGGGATCATTCTTGGAGGCGCAGACGGGCAGAATGCCAGAATCCATGGAGAGCAGTCGTTCGGGTGTGTTCTCAGCCGCCAGCAACCGCGTCATAGCTAAGGCAAACTGCGTGAGGGGCACGAAGTACTCTGTACTCGCTGAGGGCAATCACCAATCTTTGTGTTTGAGGGCGAGAAAAAGAGTAAATATCCGTACACACGAGGTTCGTCGATGGTTTGGGAACAAAAATCAAAACATCCCTGAGGCCGACCTATCGTACTGTAAGGTATCAGTAGACTCTAGAGAGCAGGGAGGAGGGCTAGTGTATCAGGGAGAAAGGTGGCCCTGGAAAGAAGCGTGGAAGTGTAGCGAGAGAGAAGAAAAAGCCATCCGAGATCTCAGCCTGTCTCTCCAGGGTCCCTGCATCGGAGACACACAAAGGATATGCTTCTTTCTCGGTTTCTCGCTCAGCTATTGGGTTTTCCATTGCGGTCAGCGCATGCAAGTACAGCAAGCAAACAGGCGAGCAAGCGGCTTGCTCTCTCGGTTACCTGGCCGGTGAGCCTTTCCTTACTAGTTCTGCCTTGTGCTGCCTTCTTTGTCCCTGCCTTACGCAGTGCTCCCCGTCTCTTGTTCCCAGTCGGACCCGTGGCGCTGGCCAAACTAATGTAGTGTGCAAGCGCAACAACTAGTATACATCCTGTACAACGTCGCGCTGAATATTACCTGGGTCGGGCGGTTGTTCTAATGTAGGAACGGGGCCGAGAGGGTCTGGGTGGGTGGGGAGTCACAGGACGACTGAGTTTTGGGGGCCTGCCCTAGTGGGAGGGAAAGATCCTGTCATCTTTTGCGGACGGCGGTCGGTATCCCGAGATGTGACAGAGTGGTAGGTATCGTGGGTTTGACCGCTGGCGGCTGCTAATGTTGGTCAATGTCTTGAAATAAGCATCGTGGATGCCCAAAGCCGCGCAGTTTCGGCTTCCGGCTCTGCGAGGCGTGGTGACGTGAGGTTCGAACTGAGCAGAGTGTCGCTGGTGAAGAAAAGAAATTCTCTCTTCGCCATGTCACTGTCACGACATGTCGGTCCTAGGGCGAGTCTCTCATCGTCTTGGCCGCGTGACACGAGGAACGGGAGGATCAGGATTGGGAACAAACGGTTGAGAGCGGGACGGTTGCTCCATCGCGAGAAGGAAAAAGGGACCGTAAACCCCCACCTCGATCGCGACCTGCCGCCCTCGAATGCCCCATACGACGCGTAGCGTGGTGTATCCATATATATTCCATATACTTTGTACGGATGCGGATGTTTAGCGTGGCTACTTTTGATGCTTTTGAGTCTTGCTGAGTGAGCAGTTGAGCAGCTACGCCTCTTCGACCAGGCGGGCAGGCAGGCGGTCGTATGGGGATTGGAATCCGCTCTTGTACTGGAGACGAATTCATGATAGTAACCGCCTGTCTCCTGGCAGTATCCGTAGGTAAAGACTCAAGAGTGGTAAGACGGGGATGGGTGGAGGGCGCCAATGCCGTCAAACCGGCTGCTGTCTGCCGGGAGTGGACGGCGGAGAGGCTCGCGCGCCAGTGAGAAGCCAGGCGTTGAGCCTGGCAGACAAATCTAAATGTATGCTCGGATTGTGGATGGATGGATACGTCTCCGTAGCCCAACTCTGAGCTCTCGAGTTCCTGTCGTGGATGGATGGTGGAGATCGGGGGTGTCAGTCTTGACCTTGGACGGTATGGCGTCACAGACGCTGATCAGTCAATTTGGGCTCTGGCAGGGGTTCAACGGCGGAAAGTCCCAAGTATCCCTACTTGTGTTGACAGGCAGAAATGCGTACTCTGTGCAGGTTCCGTACGTACTCTGTAACTATACTGCTGTACCCATCTGCCTAAGGTAGGTGTTCATGGGTACTTGGTCCCACAAGACGCGGGCGGCGGGTGAAGAGACACAGCGTAGGCGCAGGCGCAGACACAAAGGGTAGGTTTCGTTTGACTTCTACGTAGTAAACAGCATTTGCTCTGCTCGCTTCCATGTAGTGTAGTGTGTTGTTGGGTTGGTTGGTTGGTTGGTTAATTAGAGATCCAGGGTCCTTGTGGGAGGTCGGGGAAGACAAATCCTGATACTTAAGCAATATCTCTGCTACCCATTTAGACAGGTGAGTACGAAGTAGCAAGTGTGAGTGTGGAAGGTCTGATAGGTATTTGCCAACGAATCGGTGAGGTATCTTGGCATGCAATTACTTTTGCTTCTCCATTGGAGATCTCTTTTGGATCGCTCAGCAGTGGCGGCGGCGGTGGTGGTGGTGGGTGGGTAACTACTTGCACGATGTCGAGGAGAAGAGAAGCGGGAGCAAGCAGTAATGTAGGGGATCGGCGGCATTAACGGTTGCACAGCAGTGCTACGACTCAAGGAGTCAAGAGGGAGTGATGGATGCGAGGGGTGGCATTTGTGAAATTGATGATTTCGGCCAGCACCAAAGACTGTGTAGGTGGGGGCTTTCCAGTCCACGACCGTGATAAAATTATATGGGAAAAGCTGTACGGATAGTCTCAAGCTTTAACAATCTCAGCGAGACGCATGTTGATACCTTATTGCTATGGATTGCTACATGGAGCGACGTCGGCAAGACTCCGGGCCACCTGCCTTAGTGCCTTGTCACACCCTACTAGTGTAAGAAGGTGGAATTGCAAATCGCAGGCAGGCGGCAGTCGGCAAGTACAGACCAGACTATGAGTACAAGCTACAGAATCGTCAAAAATCGTGAAAGAGGTGGCAGGACCGTAGGAGAGAAAGGCCCGGAGGGCGGGAGTACGATGAATCAGGTTGAAAGGAGAGGCCCGAGGATGAGGACGGGATGAGAGGAACGGAAGCTCGTCCGGTGTGGCACGGTGACACCCAGCAAATTGCAATTAGCGACGGGACGGGGCAGTGGATGTGGAAGTGGAAGTGGACGTGGAAGCCGGAGAGAAAGCAACGGAAGGGAGACCGTCTTTTGAGAGTACGTATCTACGTATCTAGCTACCTAGGTAGAGGATCATGTGCCTTTGGATACCTACTGTGTACGTACCGGGGTGCGGTGCTGACATGCCCGACCAACGTCACAATGTGTGGGGAAGGCCAGCATGACATGTGGGCAGAAAAGGAATGCCTCAGGTCAAGTGAACAAGTACTAAGATACGTAGAGAATAGCACCAATTTGCAAGCGCAGGGTCAGGGACACCGAATTAAAGGACCCGCCGGTGCGGTACGGGGATACTTTCCCTGGATTCAATGGAAAGACCCGAGGTACGTACATCAAGCCTTCGGTGGAAGCGGTAGCCTCCCTGTTAGGTAGGTTTTTGTTTTCCCACGACAGGTCTTTCCCTGCTTTCCCCATCTTTTGCGCGGTTCCTTGCCTCATCGTTGCCCCCCAAATGCTTCCTCCCACCTTCCATTCTAACCGGGCACTTGGACGCTTTTAGCAACAACCTACGGATACCCTACCTGCTTATGTACATAGTTACCTAGGTAAGGTACTTGGAAGTTGGGCGTCCCCCCCCCAGGTTGAACTTCTGAAGGTGCCCTGACGGACAAGTCCAGTGACCAGAGCTTTTCGGTACGTACCGCCCTTCCCCTCTCTGGCATCCGTCCGTCTCATCAGTCTCATCCGTCTCAGGCGCAAACAATCACAAACACGCCGTCGCCCTCTGAGGTTGTCGTCAATCTCGAATTCCAACCAGGCCGTGCCACCCCGCTGCGCACCATTACACTATTCCTGCTCGGCGTGTTTCTGCTTCCATAGGTGCATGGCTGGTTCAAGGGGTCAAGCACTATCTATCTGTTTTCGACCTGAGTCTCTATTCAGCACATCAGACTACAAAGTCCAAGACCACGGTTGCCGCCATCTTTCCTGCTTGCATACCTTGGTAGAGAGCAGATTGCTACCGCAGCCGCAGCATCACGAACTGGATCACGGTCAAGATCTGCCCTAGCCACTACTGCACTCAGTGGCGCCGGAGCAGTGTGGCAGCTTGCTCTCACCATGTCCGATTCGACCCTCCCGTAATTCCACTGGACTCGGTGGTCAGTCAAACATCACACGGGAGCCGTCCATGCTGCCGCTCCCTCACCACACACCAGGAAACGTTAGTATGAACCCATACATGCCATAGCATTCCATTCCTACATGGCTACGCACATCCCACACCGTGCTTGGATACAGGAGCACAGCATCACGGCCCCCACCTGCATCTCCCAACTCTCAGCTTCCTAGCCACTACCTAGGTACCTAGCTGACTACATTGGCATAGTGGCATGCTCAAGTTCTTTGCAGCTTGCACCGCACCGACCAGGCGAACCAGCGAATACCCTAAAGAATACCATCCAAGACGCACGGCATGACAGAGACACCCAGCTACGCAACACCTCTCGAGTCTGGAAAAGCAAGCAAACCCAGTCCCAGTTGAGGCTCCCTCAGGAGAAAGAGTTGCAGAGGCAAAACAACCCACGACACACGCACGGCGACAAAACGGTTGCGATAACATCATCCTTCTCCACACCGCTTCAGCCTGACCGGGCCACTCTACGCATAACAACCAGTTACAACGGACGACTGCCATTTCGACCTTTCCTGTCCCGCCCCTGTCGTTGTGTTGCGGTCCCTCTCGATGACCCCTGTCGTGTCCATCGTCACTCTCCACCACCCCCAGCAGCACTCAAGGCGCCCTCGCTCGCACACCCTCCCCGTTCTGCCTTTGCCGCAGACTCAATCCTCGACTCCTACGACATTGGGTGGGAGTCTGGCAAGGGCCCCAATCCGATCGACACCACAAAGCCTCCAAAGTCCAACCAAAAGGGCCAAAGAGGGCATCCCATTTGCAACTGGTCCTGAGTACCGCAGATCGCGACAACTTGGCCGCCTGTAGACGTCAACGCCTGAAGCAAACCCCACCCAAGCCAAGCCAGCTATTTGCGACCCTTTCACCTCTTTCTCTGCCATTCCCACAGATCGCATTCCATTGTATGTACAGCTACCACGGCCGTCGACGCAACCGCATGCTACCGAGTACATACATACATACATACCTGCTGTCGCTCATCACCTCCGTGCTCTCGCTCGGTCTTCCCTACCGTCGCAATCCCGTATTACTTCCACGACATTCCCACTCTCAGTCACCTATTCTTTGGGTCTCTATTCTCTTTTCTCCCGCTTCCCAAATTCCGATTGCCATACGACCCCCACCCTAAGGAGCAGCAAAAGAGAAGTAATCGGCGCGAGAGACGATTTCTTCCAAGAACCCATACATATCCCTCCCCCAAAGACAAAGTGACAAGGAAGAGGGAAAATTGAGCGCAGAAAAAAAAAAAAAAAAGGCAGAGGCTGCCCAAAAACCCACCCACTACCCACGAGACCTCGTCTGCCCCCCATTCATAGTCATACACTACCCGTTGCGGCCCACCGCGCCTTTTTTTCTTCCTCTTCCCCTTTGCTCGACACTCGGCTTGGTCCTTTTCATCTGCTCTTCTTCCCTCCTCCCGCCGCCGGCTCTGTCCCTGCCTACGAGACCGGTAGGACCCTACTTGCTTCCGGAATACAACCACCAATACCCCTACATTCCATAATAATCCACGCCCCATATACACCACCACCCGCCGCCATCACCGCTACTAATACCACCTTTGCAACCACCTGACTCTTCCGCCGCCATCCTCGACTCCTCCGCCACTGTGAGCCTGCTCCAGAGAGCCTTGACCCTGCTTTACAAGGTGGCAAGACCCCGTTTCTCAACTCGAGCCTGGTGACGGAGTTGCATCCATTCAAAACCATATTTGCCTTTTGAGCCGCCCTCTTCGCTCTTTAGCAACCAACTTCTCCTGTCCCTTGGCAATCGTATCAATCCATACTGTCCCCTGAACGCCAGCAATTTTGCGCAGTACTCTCACCGACAATCACCACTTCACAGTACAACCTCAGCAGCCAACTCGACAACGTTGTCAACATGGACAACGAGCACCAAGCACAGTTCAGCGAACAATCGCATCTCCCTCCTCACATCGAGCGGTCCCAATCAAGCTCATCTTCTTCTTCTGTCGATCACGACCACGACGAGCACCACATCCACCAGCCAACTCCTATCCGACCTCGGTTGCCCAGCAGAAAGAGCAGCGGGCCGTTGGTGGTACCCCGGGACAGCTCGGCAGTGGGCCCAATAGATGCAGAGTTTGGACCCGACGACGTGAGGGCTATGAGCCCACGGAGGACCAGTGAAGACATCGAAGCACTAGGAAGGGAAGCGCGAGAAGAGCTCAAGAGGTAAACGAAACCCTCTGCCACTTCAAGACGCGCCAATCACTAATAGCACCCTTCTCTACAGACACGCAAAGGCTTTGCAAGACTCGCTCTTGACCATCTTCAACCGCATCGAGGCCGTCAGAGAAGAACATGACAAGCTCGATAACAACAACAAGTTCCTCCAAAAATACATTGGCGACCTCATGACCACGAGTAAAATCACTGCCGCGCCAACCAAGGGCAAGAAATAAGGCATCTACGCACACTTTCAGATTGAAGAGGTGGACACAGATTGCATCACATCACCCCCGTTGAATCGCTCCTTACCATCGTCGACTCGCACTCGGACCGCGACAGCTTGATCACCTATGAAGGGGGACGCGCATCCTGACGCCATTCAGGAACAATCACACCAAGGAAGTGCTCTTCGAGCACCCACTACACTGCCTAATCGGACACCGCCCGCGAAGGGCATGATACCCCCTTGTGGCCGAAATGGCCTATAGCGTTATACTGAACTCGTTTATGGCTTTACGGCACGGACACGGTATTTGGAGAGGAAAAAAAAAAACTTGCATCGGCTCGCAACTTGTACACTAACGAACATCATCATCATTGGGGGTTTCGACAAACCGTCAAATGACATATTGGGCATAGGACAGCATCAGGCGTTTCGGGCTTTTGGTATAGGGCTACGGCCTTGGGGATTACGTTCGCATATTGTTTATATACCTCGCCATAGGCGGGGAGAGGTATCGACCTCGAATTGACCAAAGGAATTTCTTTCATTCATCCTCATCGACCTGGCTTCCGCAATCACGACAGGGCCATCTAGTGACAGCTTCCAATCTCGACCACTTTTTGTAAGATTGACGATACCCAATAGTTTTTAGTCACGAATGAGTCGCGGCCTGCGAAATCTGTGGTGGTTGACCTGCGCCACACGAAGATCCCTCACCAACTTCCGAACATAACGAAAGCACGCCGACGTCATTTGCCACCGATTACCGATGTCGCCCACAACACCCACCATCGATTCGTATTACGGGACAATTTGTATGACGGGAAAAAGTTGCACACGAGGAAAATATTCTGTCGAGTAAGGCTCGATTCCAGGCATTTCTATCGACAATTTGTCAAAAACGCTCTGGGACGCATTGAAGGGGGGTGGAAGGGTGTATGACATTTTACACGAGGCCATACAAGCGCGACGTTGTGCGATGGTCGTTACACGAAGCTCCCACCGAGCTTATGGATCGGCATAGAGCTAGTCGGAGACGGTTGTAGAGAAGGGGACCTGATAGCAGAGGATGAGCCTACGTCAGACGTCGGGGAGAGGGTGCTCGAAGAAGGCTGCCATTGGCGGTTCTAGCCGCCGCAAGACCGAATGAGCATCGAGATGAGGTAAAGGGGGTGTTCGTATGTGTGTTGGTGGGATGATGGCAGCTGACGATATGTGAGGAATGATCGGCCTTACGAGAGCGGCGATCGGCTCCGGGACGCGGGTTCGTGGAGGAGGCTCGTGGTGTCTGCTGCTTGGAAGTATTATATTCTTGGAGTGGGTCGCAAGAAGTGGACTTGGGAGGGTCTGTCAGCTCAACGAATTCTGAATGAGATTTGGGTCAGTTGGGACGATGAGCTAACGCCAAATGAGTGCACGGGAGTTGATAGGTGGTTACAGGCAAAATCAATATTAACAAAATGCAATTTGAGATAGTCTAGCACGCTGTTCATCGTCCATAAGCTGAGAAGAACCCAGTATACTTGCCTGTTCATGGCAAATTATTAACATCAATCTCCTGCTACTTAACACATATTCTATTGCTGCCCTTTCGACGATCAAAAGCGCTATGTAAGGTAGCTTGCGATATTCATCCAAAGGGGCCTACGTAGAAATAGCTAGGAGCATTGACAGTATCTCGCTAAGGAGGCCCGCCTGCTAGATAGCACGATGCTAGATTGATGTTGGCATTGTGCAAACGGGATGGAAAACTTCCTATCAAGGTATTTACTCGTTGAAAGATATTTGGCGTGGAGGAACGAAAGGCGTTTTAAAATCATTCTATGAACTACCTACTGGATGGTATCACTACATCCGAGTGCAGCCAATCTCCTCGTCCTGCTCTATTTTGAGATTGTTTATAGGTAGTAGATATAAGGAAAATACGATCAGATTAGTAGTTAATTTATTATTGCCCCTACAAAAGCCCGCATGTTCATATTGAAGCCATCTTAGCAGTTGACAGAGTGGCCAGCTTGCCGGCCATAGCCTGTAGGATACAAAGGCCATTGGTACTACAGTTCGTCTATCGACTTTTGGCTGGTTTTCGCTACTCTGAACTTGATGTCGGAACGACCAAGTTCGATGAAAGTGATTCCTCTTTTGTGACCAGCTATTCGTAGGAACTTGATATAGATCTGCTGGAACCATTTCCGTGCCGTTGGTCTCGAGAGGATTGATTCCCATCTTGCACGGCATGCTAAACGGAACGGAATCCGTAAACGAGAGCCATCCGTCACTCAGGTAGGAATTTCAATTCGAAGTTCCTGTAAGCATTTACCTGCACGAGTTTCATTTGTTGACTCGGATGAAATGTGATCACGGGCCTCATGCCTATTAAATCAGGAGCCGGGTCTGCGACTCTACAACGCATGACAGAATGCTCTGCAGAAATATGCTATATCTAGTGCTGGGCGAGGCAAGTCCTTGTAAATTTAGTCAATACGTATGCAGAACGATGCATTCTGCCGTATTTGACTGTAGTATTGTAACCTCGTAGGTAGTCGTCCATTCGCATGCAACTTGACGTATCGATATACATGTCTATGCTCATCATCCATAGTTTTGTCAATCCCTTCCTCTCACGGTCCCGAAATGAAAGTCAAAAAGCCGCAAATCAATCTGAAGTACAACGAGCTTCTTCTCTTCTATAGAGAGGCAATATATGCAAGATCTAGAAACGTTTGTAACCGTTATAAAGTCCCGAGCTTCTGGTCACTTGGAGTATTGGACTGCATGCAACCTTGAATTCTCTAGTCTGCTTGGCTGCTTGGCAAAAGTGGACTGCATAGCGTACTTGCCGCTTTAGGAAACAACCACTTTTTCATCTTGTGGCGGCTTCTGCTATCAAACAATGATGAGTATCGAGAGAAAATGAGTGAATACCATTCTCTATGCATCTTTGTAGATAATGGCAACAATAGCCGACGTTAAACTAGACGGGCCCGCTAGGTGTGTCTTGTGATTAGTCATGGGTTTTGAGTAGCCGCTTAGCCGACAACCCTAGATTTGACGACAACGCGTGTCATGAAGTCATTCACGCCTTTCTTTCCTTAGCCCTTTGCTTTAGAGTACAGTGCAGCGAAACAATGAATCGTCCATCTCGTACAGACGAACCCTACGAAGGGGAGGGCTACAACCAGAGCCCGAATGATCTGTCCAATGACTTGACCACCAACCAAGACCTCAACGGCATTGTCAACGCCAGGGCCCTAGAGCCAGGGGAGGATGGCAAGGGCCTATCGCTGGCGGGGGAATCCGGGACGGGCGACGAGGATATATCGCGGTCCTATGACGATGTGGATTGGGGCAAAGGCGGCTCCGGCCCCGCGGCTGCGGCCGCGACGACCAAGTCTAATGGACTTGGTCTACCCGAGGGAGAGGAGGTCCCCGCGACCCCTCTCCCTAACCTTCACTCACGTCAACTTCCCCCTGATGATGGAGGAGACACGCCCAAGATTCATCAGGCCTTGTACGGTCGGTTGAAGAAGGCCATTGTGAAGTTTGGCTCGTTTATCGGGCCCGGGTTCATGATTGCTGTTGCGTATAGTAAGATTCTTCCTGGCTCTCTCCTTCCGTGGATACCCGCGAAAAGTAGTGAACTTGACTAACAGCCTTCCTCACCTTTCACAGTCGACCCCGGAAATTATTCAACAGACGTCGCTGCAGGAGCAAGCTACCGTTTCAGGTTGCTCTTTGTCGTACTCTTGTCCAACCTCTTTGCCATCTTCCTCCAGAGCCTCTGTATCAAGCTTGGTACCGTCACGGGGCTCAACCTGGCTGAAGCATGTCGGGCCTTCTTGCCGCGATGGATGAACTACGTCCTCTACGTATTCGCAGAGGTTGCTATCATCGCAACAGATATTGCCGAGGTGAGTGTAGTCGATACTTGCTATGTCTCCGTCTCCAAGGCCTCAGTTTACTAAAGTGATGCGGCTGGGCAGGTGATTGGCTTCGCGATTGGTCTGAACCTGCTTGTGCCAGCCATACCTCTCGTTGCAGGATGCGCAATCTCCATCTTGGACGTCATGATCATTCTCATCTTTTACCGGCCCCACGGATCTATGAGAGGCCTGCGAATCTTTGAGTACTTCATCATCGGCCTGGTGCTGGCCGTGGTCGTCTGCTTCTGCATCCAGCTCTCCCTCATCAAGGATACGCCGGTTGGGGAAGTCTTTCAGGGGTATCTGCCATCGCGTGCCGTTGTCGAGTCTCAAGGGTAATCCCCTCCACCTCCTTTCCTCCAGAACAGGCTTACTGACAGCACGCAGTTTATACCAAGCCTGCGGGATCCTGGGCGCAACAGTCATGCCGCACAGCCTCTACCTCGGCTCTGGCATCGTCCAAGCCCGCCTCCGAGAATACGATACAAAACACAACCTCCTACCCCCCGAAATGGATGAAGTCGACCTCAACGGCGATAGCATTGATAAAGGCTACTACGTGCCCTCCGCCAAAGCGATCAAACACTCCCTCAAAACCTCGACCGCCGAGCTGAGCATCTCCCTCTTCACCTTCGCCCTCTTCGTCAACTCAGCCATCCTAATCGTCGCGGGCGTCTCCCTGTACGGGAATCCCGAAGCACCGGACGCCGACATCTTTAGCATCCACCAACTCCTCACGGACTCCATCTCCAAGGCGGCGGGCACCATATTCGCTCTCGCGCTGCTTCTCTCTGGCGTCTCGGCGGGTATCGTGTGTACCATTGCTGGGCAGATGGTCAGTGAGGGTGCACTGAACTGGAAAGTCCGTCCTTGGCTGCGACGCCTGGCGACGCGGAGTATCAGCGTTACGCCGAGCATTGTTATTGCCGGCGCTGTTGGGCGAAAGGGCGTCAGCGAAGCATTGAATGCTTCGCAGGTCGTGCTTAGTGTCGTTCTGCCGTTTGTTACTGCGCCATTGATTTACTTCACTTGCAGAGACAAGTTCATGACGGTCCGAGATGGACCGGGCGGCAGCGCCCGATTCAGGGTCGGTAGTGCAGGGACTGACGAGGAAGAGTCCACAGCAATCCCTACGGACGGCACCGTCAAGATGGCGAATTCGTGGTACACTGCTGGCTTTGCGGTCTTGGTTTGGGTCATCATGGCCGCGATGAACGTGGCTAACTTGGTTCTGCTTGGCAAGGGTGAGTGAGTGAAGGGATGAGAACTAGCAGTATGCCCGGTGAGGGGTAATTCTGCTGTAAACGCGATGATGGCGTGTAGATGGAGACTCAAAAGTCGTTCGTCTCTGCTTTAGTTTTGACTTGGTCTGCTCTGTCTGTGTTTGACTTTTGACTTGTCTTTGGTTTTGTACTCTGTTAGCTTTGATCCGACTGCACTTTTCAACAAGTGTATTTAGTCAAGCAGTATTTTAGGCGAGGTTCAACCCTCTATCATAAAGTATCGTGTCTCTAAGAAAGGGATATTTCATACACACACAGAAAATGTTGCCTTTTGAGTAGAGAAATTGGGGATGCAGACATACTTGTGTGTAACATCGCGGAACAAGTAATCAACTTCCACAATGATGATAAATGGGAGAGCCTGTTTGGAACTGTTACAAAGCATTTAAAGTAGAAAGGTTCCGAAGTTAGATGTGTTTACTCTGTAGTCGGAAGAGCCCCGCATAGGTAATCGGGTCGGCTCGAGTCAGGCGCTACCTTAGTCCAAGGTGCTCCGCATGTAGAGGAATATAGATTCCGCTGTCTTTATATGACGTCGAGGTTTATTGATTGCGCAAACTGCCTCCATTCTTATATAAAAACTGTCGAATCGCAAGGACGTAACTCAAGGCCGCTGCCATTACGTGTACTGATTCTCTGTCAGCCAAAGCCTAGTCACCACGTCTCAATCCTTTAACGGCCCAAAAGAACATTGCCGACATGTCTCATCTCAAGTATTATTCCTATGACGGCGTAGGCCAGAGAAATCTCGCGGGTTTCAGCTACAACCAGGCAGTGAAGATTGGCGACCGCATTGAGTGCTCTGGTCAAGGTATGTCGCTGCCAATAGTCGTCTCAAATCCAAACACAACTTGACACAATAACTCAGGCGGATGGGATCCCAAAACGGGCGAGTTTTACAAGGAAATTAACGCCCAAATCGATCAAGCATTCGCCAACGTGGATCTCAATCTCAAGGATGCCGGTGGAGCAGGCTGGGAACAGGTGTTCCGAGTCAACTCATACCATGTGCCGATTAATGACGAAGCTTTGGCAGCCATGGTACGGAATTTTAGAAAGTGGATGCCGCACCACAAGCCGATTTGGACGTGCGTGGGAGTATCGAGGCTCGGGGAGGACGATATGCGGGTCGAGATTGAGGTCGTCGCTCACGTTCCCGATGAAGCTTCGAAGGCTTAAGTTTTGAGCGGGTGAATTCAGAGCAGTTCTCGCCAACTTACGTCATGAGGAATGGTCGAGTCACGAAGGTACGGCACACAAGATTCTAAGAAGCTCCACATGTGAGAGCAAATATTATAGTATCCCAAAATGTCATATTCCCATTATTGTACCAGAGGTAATCTCATCACAAGATCCCAGGATCCGTTGAACGCCAATCACACCGCGCGGGTTCCAAAGGCGATGAACTCAGCCAGTGGGGTATAGTCGCTTTGATACATCATTTATGCCTTGCCAGCCTGGACCAGAAGAGCAGCGTGCTGCTCGGGGTGGGTCTTCTCGACGTTGCCCTTGGCCATCTTCTTCATGAGCATGTTGGCCTCGATGTCGACCTCCTCGCGGAGGATGAGACCGGCAGCCTCGTTGACGATGCGCCACCTGCCGTTGATGACGAGAGTTCCGACGGGGGGCTTAGCGTTGACGAGGGTGTCGACGCCGTCCTCGAGGTTGGTGATGGTGAGCTGGTAAGTGGTTTGGCCGATGGGCTTCTTGTCAGTGACGGAGTAGGTGGCGGACTGGCCGACGCCGACGGAGCCGGACTCGAGGTTGTAGGAGATGAGAGCCGGGCAGAGGGTCTTGACCATCAGGTCGTGGTTGTGGATGGCGGAGAGGACGGCGTTGCGGTCGACGCCGGCGGGCACGGGGGTAGAGACGACGGTGGAAGGCATTTTGGTGGGGGTTTGAAAGATCGAGGTATCGTGAAGAAGTGAGTATGATTAGTCCTGGCTGAAGTATGTAATGAATGGCGAGGCTGGCAATGCACGATGACCAAAGGCAAGCAGGAACCTTCTTATAGATGTCTCTCTTTCCCCCTCGCTCAGGCGGGCAACAAACTCAATCATTTCGGACGGTTGGAGGTTTCCATACCATGCAACACCGTCTGCCCCCCTTCTCCCCCCTATACTTTCTTCATCCTTAACTCTGAATCCAACCATCGGAGCCCCATGGAAAGAGTGAACTGACCGTTGCGCCGCTGACGGTTCAGGACGGTATGGTTCGCGGGGGGCAAGTAGCAGGAGACGCAAGTAGGGAGGCTAAGTGGCACCGGGCCGGCCGTGCCCCGACCGTGCTCCCGCCGAGCCGGACGTTGAAGCATGACGCTAGGAGACCTCGATGCTGCACGCTAATGGGCTCGGGTTTTGTTTGTTCTTTCAGGGGCCCAGGGGAAGAGAAGGCGGGCATCCGTGGAGAAGTCCGTGGGGGGCTCTAGTTAACGCAGGTAAGATTAACAGACTCTCGATATTGGTACGAAAACAGAAGGATTTGGGTTGGTAGGATAGACATGTGGCGTTGAGAGAAGAAACAGTGAACAATTATCTCGATGGACATGTTTTCTTTGAAATGTTTTCTTTGAAATGTTTTCTTGGAAATGTTTCAGTCCAAAAACCATGTCTCTCGAACCTTGACCCAGCTGCGGTAGCTCTCGCTGTTTGCGTTTGGTCCCGAAGCTTTGGTCGCGAAGCTCCTACCACCTTCCCGAATGCTGCGTGAGACATGCCCATCACCCAGGTGTTCGTCCGAGACATGCATCTTGTTGCATAAGAGTTGTAGTTACGCGTGTCTCTGGAGAGCAGTCTCCGCATTCCCATCACACGGCCTGCGCACTCGAGCTGTAGCCCTACTTGGCACCTGCGCAAGCTTGGAGGTTTCTGGAGCTCATCAAAACCCCTAGTTTCGTCCCAACCACAACTTAGTGAGACCTGCACTTGCAAGATCATCCACGACAGATTACATTGAAGCCAATGTGAGGCTTAAAATATCCTCAGGATTGTCTCATTGTCGAAGAAGACATGATCTAGTGAAAGAAAATCCCCTTTGCGGCGTAAGCCGTTGACAGCCATCAGGGAGGGATCGTCGCAGGTCGGGATTACACTTATCAAGTCTCTGCAAGTAAGCGTTTCCCCCCGAGGACTTCGAGAATACACCCAATCAACTACCTCCTAACCCAGTCTTCAAACCAACCGTCTGAGTGTCTACGTAAGGCCAGGCGTTGTGATGATCGACAATATGGCTAGTTCGCTGCGCCGAGGGTGTGCTTGAGGTGTCGTCGGTGCGTTCCAGGCGCGCTAAAACGCAGACCCGCTGTCTGTCCGTGTCTCTCGGTCATGGCGTCGACGGTTGCACCTTGTTGTTGCTGTAAAAGCGAATGTCGATTTTGGGGCGTTGCGATCGAGTATCGGTGTCCTTGGCTGAGCCGCGTCGTCAATATGCGCTCAGCATGCGCTCCAAGGTAGGGGTCCAGGTTATGCTCTTGTGCGCTTTGGAGAATCAGGAACGCGATAGAGCCTTCATGTTCGTCAGAGGTCCGGTAATCCTTCACTTCAGCTCGCCTTCCGTTCATGCGCACCGAGAATTTGAGACTGGCGACAAATCAGACCGTCAGAAAATTCCAGGAGCATTGAAATCCTTCCCTCACAAAGACGGGAGTAATCAAGTCGGTGGCCCGGCATAAGATGAACCGACACGGTGTTGATCCGCACGGGGATCTTATCTGACTTCTATTTTGGGTCTTACGCGATCTGATCTCCGGGCCAAGGCCGGAGGTGGCCTTATTCTCGGACTGGGGACTTCATGTCTCTTGTCTAGGCAGTCATTTTCTCGCTATCGCATCTTCCAAGCCAGCATGGAGAATCAGAGCTTCCCGTGTATTTATCTCAACATACAGATCTTACAGGATTTTACTTGCATCTTACCAGGAGAACTCCATGAAGATTCCCTACTCGTCGCGGCCCCACCCGGCGTGATCAAAGCGTCCGGATACACTTCCAGACAGGAGTTGGAAGCCATCACAGTGTAGCCGATCTTGCAAAACCTCAATGGTAGCATCGGAGCCTCTGGAAACGGGAGGGTTTCTCTATAGCAACACCATGATTTGGCTTGTAAGAAATGGAATTCAATTCTTTGTCAACGAAATTCTAGCTCAAAAGTCATGAAAAGATATTGGTGCCATGACGCATAGGGCGGAATATGAATTCCTCCCCCGCTCCTTAGTCATCCATTGATTCAAGTCCATGTGATTGGCCCCATCCTTGACCATCTCAGTGCCGTGGTTATCGGGCAAGAGAAATTGCGAACTATTACTACCAAGTGTCAACCGTTGTGCGTCCGACTTTCCTCATTGAACCAAAATCGAAGGTGTCCCCGGACTGAATCAGAAAGGATTATATCATCCGTGGTGGAGGACCCTTGCCCATCTTATTTGTGTCTCCTCTCCTTCGCTGCTATGCCCCAAGCGTCGTCGGAGCGGGCCGCAAGCCAACCGAAGCGCAGGTACACGTCAAAGGCGTGCGAGGAGTGTCGGCGCCGAAGGGCAAAGGTGGGTGGAATATATTTTCCTTCCATTCTATCAGCCCACACCTTTTTGACGGCTGAGTTCAGGCTACACACGCATTGCGATACTCGTATAGACAATGGGCTGATGGTCTGGCTAAAAGTCTATGATGCTGACTGAAAGGTGCCAACTTTTAGTGTGATGGACTGCGGCCCATTTGTGGCCGATGTTCCGAACGTGCCATCAATTGTCTCTATAGGAGTGAAGAGGACGGCCGTAAGCCTGCTTCAAAGACATACGTACAACTTTTGAGAAACCGGATCGACCTCCTGGAAGCCGTGTTGCAGTCCCACACCATCGATGTCGAGGCTGCCGTCGCCCAGCTCTCGGCCACCGGATCAGCACCACAGCTACCGTCCATCGCCAGCACTTTAGCAACCGGTAGCGATGCTGGACTCAGCGTTTCGGCTTTTGACGACCTATGTGCCACCTTTGAAGGAGCTCTCTCCCTGGATGAATCGGTGAACTATGATCAGGATGGAGAGATGCGATACTTCGGCCCGGCGAGCGGCCGCTTAGAGTTCCAGAGTGGTGCGTATCGCTTATTATTATCCCCGGCTGGGTTGGTTATTGACAAGTCTCTAGAATCTACGCCCGAGTCTGACGATCATGGCAGCCCATTGACATCCAAGTCCACGGAGACTAACCGTTACATCCTTCCTCTGGAGGCAGACGTCTACCCGGATGATCTTACTACAGAACTGATAGACTTGTTCTTTGAGTATCAAAACCCCTGGTGCCAAGTGGTTGATGAGAAGCTATTCAGAGAGAGTATGAGAACGCGGGGTCGCTTCTTTAGTCCTTGTTTACTCAACTGTATACTTGCTCTGGGATCACGCTACTCCGATAGGACCGACACCCGTTCCATCCCAGACGACCAAAACTCGGCCGGCAAAGTCTTTCTCCAGAAAGCTGAAGTCCTTTTACATTATGACATGAAACGACCGAACATCACGACAATTCAGTCAATGTCCATTTTGGTCGGGGTCTATGTGGTATGTTTATGGATGGAACTAATTGCCAAGTTTCCTATGCTCACTACAAATAGTCCTACGGATGCGATGCTGCCGGATGGCTACACCAAGGAATGGCAAATCGACTAGCTCTTGACATGGGACTCAACCTTGACGCGTCGTCGTTGTCTGGCACGTGCCACATGTCCAACGAAGAAGTAGAGTTGAGACGACAGATTTATTGGGCCCTATACTGTGACGACAAACTTGCCGCCATATACACGGGGCGAGTCTGTAGTCTTTTGGTAAGATCTATTCCGCTATGTCGCATGTTCAAACGTCTATGAGAGTACTGTCTGTACTGACATTGTGATGCAGGATGTCCAAGGCGCTGTCCATTTACCGTCAACATACACACCGGAACAAATGAGTGCTGCAGCAACAAACGACTCATGCGACGTAGACAGATGCAATAAAAAGGTCCTCGTACACCGCGGTCTAATAGGCCTCTGTCGAATCCTTGAGAACATCCTCCTGGCTCTGTACGTCAGCTTCCCTTTCACCCACACAATCTCTCCCCTTTTTGGTGAACACGCAACTAACAAACCCCTCAGATACGCCCCAAAACCACTCTACAAAGGCCCGCAAAGGAAATCCTTCCTCCAATCCTGCACCCTCGAGCTCAAAACCTGGTTCTACGAACTCCCCGCTGACCTCCGCATCGACAAACACAACGACCTGCCCCAAGTCTACACCCTCCACATGGTCTACCACACCTGCTGCATCCTCCTCTTCAAGCCCTTCCTCCTCAAATCCAAAGACACGCCCCCGGCCCTTAAAACAGACACGGCTAAACGCGCAGAGGTCCTCTGCATCGAGTCGGCCAAACGTATCTGCCACGCCGGCAAAAAGTACCGCCAGGTCTTTGGCTCGTTCCGGCGGAGCCCTATCACCGCGACGCACTGCACGCTCACCGCAGCGCTGGTGCTTATTCAGTACGCGAGCCCTGACCCGGAATTTGCGAATACGGGAAGGCCGTGTTGTACCGTCTACATTGAAGCGTGCCTGGAGGTCCTGGCGGAGCTGGGCATCTCCTGGCGTCCTGCCGCGAAGATGCGGTCCGATCTGATCAAGTACCTGCACCAGAAATACCCGGAGCGGATGCCAAACTCCATCCTGCAGGAGCAAGATGCCCGCAAGGACCCGGATCCGGATCCAACGGCACCGGCATCGGCGGCGGTGGTAGAAAGCAACACCAATGGTGCAGTATCAAGTTCTACGCAGCCGCAGCCGACGCTAGAGCAGAGCCTGTGTCCCTTGATCAACATGATTGACCAAGACTTCACGTGGGACGAGTCCAGCGCGGCGGACCAGACGCTCCAGGGGGCGTTGCTGAGTCACGGCGGATCGGAGTCGGCTTTCAACACGCAATTCGCTCTGGCGGATTCTATCGGTGAACTTGGCGAGCAGAATGGTCTGAGTTTCATGGATGATAGCTTCTGGGCGGGGATGAATTTCGACATGAATCTCGAAATGCGAAATCCGTGAAAGAAAAAGAAGAAGAAAGCAAAACAAGAATAGAGAAAAGCGCTAGGAGACTGTGGCCTGAAGAAGCGAGAGGTTCTGATTCTACCTCGCGCAGACGTGAAATCCTTAGTTCAGTAGATACAAATCCAAACCGGACAGCCAGGCTTCTAGTCCTCTGAAGCTTTTTTCCACAATCTACGTATCATAGATGCTTAGATAACCCACCCTTTGCGGAAGTCTCGTAATTTTTATCACCAAGTGTTCACAGTCCCATGAGGATAGTGATGAAATCAATTGAGTCTTGTAATAGTACGATAAATCATAAGAAGCAGCATCTTCCACTGCCGTACAGGCGCACCAACAGACATACCGATCGTGTCTTGGAAAAAGGAAAGAAGAAAAAAGGGTGGCGGCGTTCTGTATGTTTTACTATTTCTGACTGGGCTACATCAATGTATTCGCAGATCTGAGATTACTCTGGCCTTTTACAATATAATCAAAGAAAGCTCCGGAGCTCTAATTTCTTAGATTACAACTTTTCTATTTCTGTACTTTAGGTAATATAGGACGCTTTCGAAACTCATCAGCCTTCTCAGCTTTTCTAAATCCACATGCATTTTCACAGAATGTGAATCCAGCATGGAAAGCATCGTCGAAAAGATTCAAAAACAACACATGGAATTGTCGTACTCAGCTACTTTTCTCAATCTTCAGATGGCTATGATACGGCACGTCTTGTCACAATAAAGTTTTAAGATTCAGCAAGCCGTATTCAAGGCTATGGTTTTGCTCGGAGATTCCATTGCCCCGGACCTCCTTTTTCAGAGTTAAGTCCCGAGTCCTCGTGAGGTGCAGCATTTTTGACTTACAGCCAGCCTTTTTTTACCCCGCAAAGCTTGATTCACCTGAGGTGAGTTGCCTACCTAGTTCGTAGATGAAACGGGATCATCACTTCAGAACTCCAAACGAATTCCCATTTATGCACAGTGGGAGGTTGGTCGCGCTCTCTCACTTACCAAGACGAAGGCTTTCTGTCTACCTGGCGTCCTGCTAACATGCAAATTTTGAGAAGATCATTCAGAGGCCCATCGCCGGGCAAATCGCCAGGTAATTGCGTGCCGCTAAATACTACAGTCACATCGAAGTCGGCCGCTTAGATTATGGGTATAAACGAAATTCCCTACATACAACAACTCCTATGAACATTACATGATCAGATATTAAGCCAACGCATATAAGCGCCCGCGAGTGAACCGCATTGATCCAACGTCCATCCATAATAAGAAACATAATCCCATGTTTAGCAAAGATCCAAGGAACTTTTCCAACCCCCATGGCTACCCTGATAGGTAGATGCAATGCACCCAGCTCTCTTCAAGACCGAGACCTTTCCGTACCGCCGAATTAATGACTGCGATAACGCAGTGGCATTACAAGCCGTTGCTAGGCCCCGCACCTCCAATATGTCCGTGGTCTCCGTCGTGGCTGCCGACAGGGCGGTTCTTAGGCTGGCCAGGCTCGCGGATGTGCAGTCCCAGAGCGGTGGGATCAATGTTCCTGTGCCCCCAGAGCAGGAGGAATCCGAAGCCGGGCTTCGCAAGAACATCCAGAATACCATAGAAGACAGCCTCAGAGTCGGGGTGAATTAGGTTACCGCCCTCAGAGACGCCCCAGGCAATGGGGTACAGGAACCACAAGAAAATGGTGAGAACACCGCAGTTGCGATACGTGGAGCTCACCTGCCCGCCCAGCGCACCAGCGTGCTTCCGTCCGTCGATCACAAGCGCGTAAACGACGTAGAAGAAGGCAAACATGCCAAACACCCAGTAACCCCACTTGTAGCTGGTGCTCGTGAGGGCACCGACCAAGCCCGTGACAACCATGATCTCGTCGGCGAGGAGGGCAATCATAATGCTAGGCCAGGGCATACCGGCAGTGAGAAGCAGGTCCAATAGCAGCAGCGGGGTGGTGATGAACCAGTCGATGTATCGCACGTAGTAGATCTCGCGTGTGCCGGCGCCGCCAACTTGGCTGTTGTTGCGGGGGAATTCAACCTGGATGGGGACCTGGCCCAGCCCGGCGCCCATGGAGAAGTACGCTATGCAAGCGACAAAGGTAATCGTGGCGGTGATGTAGTGGAAGAGACGGTGCGTCTCTCGCTTGGTAAAACCCATTCCAAGAAAAACGAGTGTGGAAAACGCCATAATCGCGCAGACGGCAAAGTACCAGTCCGAAGCACGGGCTGAGATGCCCAGGTCGGCTTGTTGGCCAACGCGGGAGTTGGTGTTGAGAGCATCGTTCGCCATTGTGAGTGTTGTTCGCAGCTCGGTTTTCTGTGTCAATTACAAGCTGGCGGGAGATTTCGAGGAAAGAGCTACTGGTTGAGTATGCCAGGAAATGTTTTGATGCTGCTTCCTATTCTCCTATCCATATAGTGAGGGGGCTGCTACATGCCATATATCTTCATCTGTTGTCCTCGGCCAACATCAGATTTAGGCCCGAGCTAACGCGATCCCAAAAGCCCCTGCCGGGTGATCCGCATCTAGCCATGTCGGATGACTTCACCCAGACGAAGAGGGGATAGGTGGTATTGAGATTTCCATGAGCTCTGGATGACGTTTAGACTCGAAACACCAACCTACCGCAAGTTGTAGACGATAGGCTAGTCGTCGACGCGAGGACACCATCGCGATGGAAGAGTAGCTTCGCCGTAGCCCAAACAGCGCGACACCCTCGCAGGTGAGACTAGGCTAGCACCGGTTATTGGGCCAAGACGGGCGCTATGGTATTCCAAGCTCGAGCCGTCCCTGTCAACAGTGTCAACCGTCCAGAAACGACTGCAACGCAAAGGGATTCTGCCACTCGTCCTTCAGCCTAGAAGCGGGGTCAGGCGAATGAGATCAAATGAGTTGTAAACTCTCTCCCCGCGCAAATCCTTGACGAGTCCATGACGGCAGGAGGCTGTAACCCTGGTTGTCAGACTTGAAGCGGAGAGTTGCTCCGCGCCAGAACGAAAACGACCCCTCTTCAAAGTAATTCACTCAGTGCGACTGGGGAATGATTTGAAAATAGTTTTTTTTTCTTCGCCTCGAAGTAGTGCGATTGTGACAAACTTCCGACGTAGGCACGTAAGGCGGTTGGCGCAACAAGAAAGGATTGGAGGTCGATGAAGTCACCACTTTTGCCGGTTTCTAGGCCGGAAGCTGCCGAGTGGTATTCCCGGCCCCACTAAGCCGGAGCTAGCGCCGGCAAGTGATTTGATGTCTGCAGCGCAAAGCCCGAAAGACTTGGCAGCAGACGGGATAGTAGGTCTAGCCCGTCCAGCTTTTCTTCAGGCTAACGCTCCAACGGCTGGCAAGACATCATTAGCTTTATTCTAGAGGCAGCCATAAGGAAGAAAACAAATTTGGCTTCTGCTTGGTTTGCCGATCGCCAAGCTGTGTGCGCGATCTGTCTCATGTCCACGATGCCTGCCACCCTTGTGTCAAAACAGGTCTGGTGACCATGTGCTGCACAGTCGTGGTTCGCACTAAGTTGCAGATCTTTTCGAGCCGAACTTACACGCGAAGCCTCTTTGACGAGTTGGCGGCCGCATGTGTTATGGAGGCATTGGGAATCGCATTCCGTTGACTGATTACCATAGCTGTAGCAGGGCGTGAGCAAAGGCAAGCTTGCGGCATGTCTCCACGCGTCCAACTCAAACCGGATCCGAAACTATTTGCGTAGACGACCTGGACCGCACACTAGAGAGGAGAAAGGTCATAAGCACTTCCGAACTTCCGAGTTCCTCGTCGTCTGATGTCGTCATCAAGCCAGAATCAATTGATGGGCAGTCTGTCGGCAGTTCGAGCACGGATGGGAATGGTGGTCCAATGTTCGAGCGCAATCAGGAAACCATCCCGGGCAACGTCGGCCAGGCGATACAACCCACCTTCAACTGTGCCTGGAATTCTGAAGTACGACAGCCGTCCCTGAACTCTAGTCAGCTTCACAAAAGACATTTCAGACCTGCTGTCTGAGTCGACCGGTCGTTATTGACAACTCGACATTGCCTTTCATCGCCGAAGTTGAGCCTACATGTTCTTGACAGACAATATCGCATGTACCTTGGCTAGGCAACGTCTGCTCTACACGCGAAGATGACAGACGAATGTCGGGGAGACGAGAATGCTCGTCATCCGTGAGTCCATATTGCTTAGCCCTTTTACTCATAGCTGATCTCTGACTGCTTCCTCGCGTAGTTACCTGTCAGGGAACTTTGCGCCGATTCAATCCTGCCTCCCCTTGACTCCCTGCAGCCATGAGGGCACGATCCCTTCTGATCTAGCAGGAGGCCAGTATGTCCGCAATGGAGGCAACCCGGTGACGAACGATGATGCGAGCCGAGCGGCGCACTGGTTCGATGGGGATGGCATGCTTAGTGGTGTTCTATTCCGCCGGGCAGGTGAAAAGAACACTTTGGTCCAGCCGGAATTTGTCAACCAATACCTGTTGACCGACGTCTACTGCCACGCAAAAACCAACAAATACCTGCGGCGACCAGTAGTTCCAAGTATTGCGACACTGGTGAATCCTGCCGTGAGCATGTTTCGCATCCTCTTCGAGGTTTTCCGAACCGTGTTCCTGGTAGTCCTCTCGCGACTCCCAGGTTTCGGTCGTCCTATCAAAAAGATCAGCGTCGCCAACACCAGTGTCCTATTTCACAATGGGAGAGCATTGGCAACGTGTGAAAGCGGCCCCCCTCTCAGATTCGCGTTGCCGAGCTTGGAGACTATTGGTTGGTTCAACGGAAGGACAGCAGAAAACGAACCGCGACAAAGCACCGAGAGTGGCTTTGGGGGCAGAGGTGTCGTATCCTTCATGCGAGAATGGACCACTGCTCATCCGCGAGTTGATCCGGTAACGAAAGAGCTCATTACGTTCCACGCGACCTTCGTCCAGCCATTTGTGCGTTACTCCGTCGTGCCAGCGACGACAAAGTCCGGGCCCGGCCGCTCTCCGGTGTTCGACTTACCGGTTCCTGGAGTCGAGTCACCTAAGATGATGCACGACTTTGGGGTATCAAGACAACACACAGTTATCATGGACCTGCCGCTGTCGCTGGACACCATGAACCTGATTCGCGGAGTCCCAAGCTTGTCGTACGATTCGGCAGGCAGGTCACGCTTCGGAGTCTTCCCACGACACCAGCCGGATGCCGTTCAATGGTTCGAGACCAACCCGTGCACAATTTTTCACACCGCCAACTGCTGGGAGTCGATTTCATCGCAGACAGATGTGAACGGTCCTCGTGTGTCGGTTAATCTCGTGGCCTGTCGGCTTACTTCCGCATCCATGGTTTTCAGCGCCGGCAACCTTCCCACGCCAGAGATGAAGCCGGTGCCTCCTGAGTACGCTGAGGAGGAGCAGTGCCGATTGTATTACTACAGTTTCCCACTGTCGGCCATCCCCGGGATCCAATACAACATCAGACACCAGTGGGCTCTATCGGCCATTTCCTTGGAGTTTCCATCCGTCGCACCAGCGTACTCAATGCAGGAAGCTCGATACGTTTACGGATGCTCAACCGGCGAGGCATCTTATACAGTTGCCCTTGGCAAAGCTGCAAAGATCGACCACTTGGCCAAGTTCGACGTTCGAACACTGATAGCAAGAGGCGTCGCACAACCACCACAGCCGGTGAAAGGCTGTGTCGATACACGTAGCATTGCCCAGGTCATGGAGAGCCAGGATCCTCAAGACCCTATCAAGCTCTTCCGAATGCCCGTCGGGTGGTATGCGCAAGAGCCAAGATTTGTGCCTCGGCGTGAACCAGACTCCGAGGACGACGGTTGGTTGTTGACATACGTGTTTAATGAAGATCAGCTCGATGAACAGGGTGAATGTGTGCCCGAGGCCGCGAGCGAGTTGTGGATAATTGACGCGAAAGAAATGAAGGGGGTTGTGGCTCGGATCAAGTTGCCGCAGCGTGTACCGTACGGATTGCATGGAACTTGGTTTAGCGAAGAAGAGATTGATGAGCAGAAGCCATTTGAGAAGGTAAGGACGCTGGCTGCGTAGTCATTCGGCATGGGAAAAGTTCGTCCGAGGTTGGTTGAAGGGATACTGGGCCTGTCTCGTTATCAGCTGGCGGAAAATTTCCTCTATGATACCATTTGTTTTCTAGCGAGCAGAGAAGAAGTAATGGCCTCTTTGGGTAAATGTGAACCTTGGCTCAATTGGCCGTACGCTTCAGTGGATGATGAGACAGAAAACTCAGCACTTCCAGATTGGAAGCATCCAGTTCCTCATCCGAGGCTGGCCATTTCGAGAAACAGCCTGAAAGATCACTTCCACTCGTAATGGCTGGCAGTTGTTACGTCGGCGAGATTCAGGTTGCCCTACCCACCAGCCGATCGCTAGTCACACCAACGCTGTGTGCACACCCACCTGGCACCATGGCCTCACGGCGCAACCGCCCCTAACTGAAACTTGCGTTGCCGGCCCTTGAGGTGGCAGCCACTGGATTCTGGCTGGGGCCGTTGGAGGCTGGACCTTGCTCCTCAACGCTTCCTGTGGTGCGCTCTAGGGCCGCATTGCACCTTGCGCCCCATGCCGCAAGTTCGCTGCCCAGCGCCCCGGAACCTGCCCCCCTTCGCTTCTCCTCCCCGGCCCTGGACTGCAAATCCCCCTCATCAAGAGCATGTTGAGGCTCAGGGCCGGAAAAGCGTCAATCTCAACGACATCCGTTTCTGTAGCCGCCGACGACTCTTTTTTCGCCGCGATATCTTCCGGCGATACATGTTGGATTTTGAGATCGTCTGGCGATGCCCAGACATTTGGTGAGTGCCGAGAAATGACCCCGCAGGGCAGTGCTGAAGGGCATCGACAGTCAATCAAGGGACGGCGAGTGTTCGGCGTCTAACATTCAACTTTTGGGCTCCGAGACTGTGAGGTAGATCAACTTCCAAGACCATCCCCGGGCATCGTGCGTGAAATGGCGCGCCATGGCTCATGGACATTGCTCCCCCGCGTCTTCCTGGGCGAGATTCCTTTTACCCCTCCTCTTCCCCCAGGTTCCCCGGCATTTGGATGGGCCCATGGTTCATGTTGGTATAGCGTATGCGGTCCCATGTGCCTTTTTTGACCTCTCGAAATGTTTCCATTCCCAGGCAGACGAGACCTTCAATGAGGGTTAGCCAAGGGTTGGCAGCATGGAGGGCCCCCACACTTGCATCTGGCGGCAGACAGATCTAAGGTCCGTACCGGGAACAGAGCCGTCGGATTGGTGCAAAAGTTTGGGGCAGTTAAGCTTAGCAAATGCCAAACGGGGCTGCTGCAAGGTGTGGTGGATTGGTTGTGACTTGTCCACAGTCATGGTCTAGAGCGAACTGGTCGATACGTGGCAGCAATTGCCGGGGCGTTTGCTATGTAACAAGGCTCCCCAGGCATAGCGTGTACATTGCTGAAACTTGGCCATTCTGCATTCCTTGATGATCTGATAGTATCGTTGAGCTGAGTGGCTGCTCATGATATCATGTGGACGTGGGACTGCAAGAGGATTGAGAATTGCTATGCAGGCTTGTTTCGGCGTAGCAGACTGGCCCAGAAGAGATCCACTGCGTCGACGATGTTTGAGCTGCCGTCGTTGGTTGGCGCTTCTTTCGCAGTGTTGTACCGTGTAGACTTGAGGGAAGTATGCATTCGTATCCTGACGCAGGTTTGGATAATTGAACTTGAGCAGGCATTTCTTCCTCGGCTCCAGTGGCCACCATGAAGCTGAGGAGACGCATTTTTCTTGGCGTTTAGCATTCAGCGATTGAATTTCAGTAGGGAAAGTCGAGGCGGGACTGGCCCCAAACATGACACTGCAGACCACGTACGCTTCCCTCAAGTTGGAACTTTGTGTACTTTGTACGTCTGCGCAGAAGTCGGTGGAAGGGGAAGAAGAGAAGACTGGTTCTAGCGGTGTTTGGAAATGCAAGGTCAGCAAGAAATCCCGCCGGGCGTTGAAGTATCCGTCTTAGGTACTCTGTTTCGATCCAAATGGCAGGTCCCTCAGGTTGGAGCATGGTGTGTGTTGGGATAAGGCTTGCTTTGGTCTGCTCACCTACCACTTTGGGAGGATAAGTGGATGAGGTGCGGAATTGCGCGATTGGCTGTGGGTGTCGACAAGCCTTGGAAAGACCACACAGGAATTGTGACAGTCAATCCAACCAACATTTGGGTCTAGTTTCTCCATGAGCGTCTGGACGTTCCCATTGTTTGGTGTGTTTGGCAATGGTCCCGTCTTTGCTGAAGAGCGGAAGCAAGCCAGTCACGACAGTGAGAGAAAACAATCCTAGCAACCAAACAGCCTGGGCGGAAGAAAACGCGGTAAAGCGAGGCGAGTCGAATGTATGCGTAATGTTGGTAGATGGAAAGCAAGGCACGTGGGCTAGCTAGACTTCTTGGTATGATGTAAGGTACCTAAGATATCGGTCTGTGGCTGTCTGTCAGAGGATACGATGAGCAAAGGTGAAGCTTGGCGGAACATGCTGCGACCGTCTCCGTACTCAGTGCTCCGTACCATTGCGAAGGCGAGATGGCCGTCGCAAGGTTTCGCAAGGTTTGCAAGGGTAGCCCTTCGTCAGTCCATTAATGTCTGGTCTGGTGGGGAAGGAACGAATGTCATCTGATGTCGCTCTGGACAAGGCACATTTTGGGGGCCAAATGAAGCGCGCTGAGGATGTGAAGGGGAAAAAAGTACATGATTCGGTTCGGATAAGGTAGAAGAGGAATACCCGCAGATAAGCGCACAAAGGTGTTGGATTGAGAAAGAACAGCTGCCAACGAGACATTCAATTGGCAAGATGCAGTCAAGCACTTGCAACTTGCCAGGCATTGATTGCTTCCTTCCTTCTTCTCGAACGGAATCAGGGTAGTGGGGCGGGGGGCACTAGCGCAGCTTGCCAAGAGCCGCGTGCCATTTGACCAATCGAATGACTTGAATGAGCAGGGATGACATTGGCAGTGAGGATGATGGCCGTGGAAGTTGGGACTGAAAAACGAAGGGATCATTGCGTGCTTGTATCCAAAGTCAGGTACCTGATCAGAAGCTTCAGGTAGCGTATCCGTATGTACAACTGTCAGGATTGACAAGCAAAGATTCCGACGACTGGTAGACTGGATGACCAAGAGTTTGGTGTTCTTGGCCTCAGAGAGCAAGACGGTTTGGATGAAGCGAATGGTTTGCACAGCCACTCTGGGCCGCCCCTATCAGCTATCAGCTGGCCAGAAACGGCCCCGACACCCCAGCCACTTGCCGAAGCCATGATTGGATGGCGGGTTCCCTCCTTCCCTGATGACGACGACCAGCCCGCGCTGGGCGGACATCGGTGCTCCTTGGCGGCGCCGCTGCGTTGCTTCTCCACCCCGGGCCTGCGCGTTCCCATCATCAGCACCGTTTCTCGCCTCGCCTTACCTTACCTTGAGGATACCTTACCACGATACTTACCTCACACAGTCACCATCCAAGGCATTCTCTCAGCTGCGTACCTTATTGAGTGATCCGACCTGACGCTACAGCGGACCTTTCAGTGATTGCCACCATGCTTCAGGGGCTGTGACGACTGATGCGTCACGCAATGTTGCTGCGGACTGCGCCGTCAGCCAGGTACCTCAGAGCTGTCATTGTTAGTCGATCCAGTGGGCTGGATTGCACCGTTTCCACAGTTTCGCCGGCACGAGACCGCTGGGGAACACGGAGGCGCTGACGGCGACTGGAGGAAGCTCGTCTTGGCAACTGCTCACTTGTCGTTGTTTGCGCCGCTTCGAGTCTTAGTGCTTTCCCTTTCTTGTTCAATTTGGCCTGTCAGTCCCGTCACTCTGGCAGCCGGTCTCTTCTGTCTTCCAAGTTGGTGGCACTTGCCTGCGCAGTACCAGAGTAAAGTACCTATCTTGAGGAAATGGAAATGGACTGGGAAGGAAACAGACAACCTGAACGAACAGTGTGCCTTCCCGTTGCTTGCAGCTGCATCGCAATCATGGAAGGCAGGAGCATCCGTGAAAGTATCAGGTACCTTTCCTTCCCGTCCCCTTTGGATTGCCGCATCTGCATCCACGGGCGTTGTTTTCGGTATACTCAGCCATCCCCCGCATCATCTTCAATTTGCTTCCTCTCGTCACGCCTTTCCCGTTTTCCCGTTTATCGTTTCTTCTGTCAAGCACAACCTTGACGTCTCGTTTCGTCCACAGCTGCAAGCCGCAAAAAAGCCAGGACTCCAGACACACCCCCATCTTGAACACATCTACTCCGTAACCTTGTCACCTATTCACTCCCCTGCGATTTGCCAAGCTTCCCGCCCACTTTGTCACTCCATATCCAGCATATCTTCGATCAAGGTATATGGCAAAGTACCTTACTTTACGTACCTGACCCAAAGTGCCTATCTCTACAAGGCACACCGCGCAGCTTTTGTTGATACCAGCTAACAGATGATACCTCATATCCACTCTCCAATGCCCTGCATGCAAGTCCTCCTCCCACCACTCTGCTCAACTGTTGCATTCCTTCGTTCCGTCACTAACAATTGTGGCCCTACTTTAGCTCATGACGGACACGGTACGAATACCTTACTGGCTCAATCTCCCCAGACAAAGTCCAAGACAGGAAGTCGCCCAACGGATGCGCTTCGGTCCTCACTTCTTCGGCCCATCCACTCGTCGTCCCGTTCGGTCGGAGCTATTTTCCCACCACCGTTCCGCGCCCGCGTTGCATCCCTCCACTCCTCCCACCCCAGTCCTCGGACAGTCAACGGGGGTCGCTTGGTAAGAGGTACCTCGTCCTCTCTCTCTCTTAGAGTCTCCAGGTCTCTCTCGTTCATCCGTTGCGGAGATACGTCCAGATCTTCCAGTATCCCATCCATTATCCATCCATCCTCCTTCAGGTTTGGTCGTCTTTCCGGTACATACATCCTCGCTCCCCTCCCTTGGCACGCATTCCACCCGCCACAAAAGTATAACTTAACGCTGCCTCCTAGCACACACCTCTCTTACCCTTCCCTCTTCTTTTTCCCTTCTCTTCTTCATCACCACCCCCAAGCTCTGAGCTTGCCCGTTCTCTATTAACAGATTTCTTTCCAGATCAATATCTGCAGGGCTTTACCAAAAGCACCAACACACCCCATCCAACCCCCCCAAGCGCGCGTTTTAAGCCGTTACCTACCGATATCCGATGGGAGAACCCGACGCCGTCAGGCATGGTGAACACAACACAGCTGCCGCGGAAGTAAATCCCGAGCAGGACGAGCCGCCGTCTATACCGCGGCCCCCGCCCATTCCCAACCCGGTCCCTCAGCGACCTGCCCATTCGGTTCCTGTCACGGACATAGGTCTCCTCTGGCAAACCGACCTTGAAAATGGTCTCTCAAAGGCCGATGCTGCCGCCCGTCTTGAACGGGACGGGCCTAATCGTATCGAGGGCGCAAAGGGCCTATCCGTTTGGGAGATTGTCATGAGACAAATCTCCAACAGTCTGACCTTGGTTCTTGTCATTGTCATGATTCTGTCCTTTGCTATCCAAGATTACATTGAAGGAGGTGTCATCACCGCCGTTATCCTTCTTAACATCGTCGTGGGGTAAGTTACGTCGCCTGCCTTCACCCTGTTACTTCGCAGTGGCATATGTCTGCTTCCCTCTGGTTCCTCGTGCCTGGCCTACCGATTCTATGATTCTCTTGAGTTGTTGCAAAGCACGACTGGCCACTCACCTGGCTGCCGCCCCACGACTGGGTAGGGTGACTGCTGACCGCTCCTGTGGACCGCGCACTCAATGTACCCTGCTCGCGAGATTCTTGGCAAAGTGGCTCATCCTCTACCCCTGCCCCCGAGCCAACTCGGTCTCACACACCTTTCCTACCCAGCACTTCAGTCGCCGAGCATTCATGGCTGACATCTTTCTAGCTTTGTCCAGGACTACAATGCCGAACAGACTATCCAGAGTTTGTACGCGCTGTCCGCCCCGACGTGCAAGGTCGTCCGTGACGGAATCGCGGAGACCATCAAAGCCGAGACTCTGGTCAAGGGTGATCTTGTCATGATCGCCGTCGGCGATGTCGTCCCAGCTGACCTTCGTCTTCTCGAGGGAATTAACCTCTCCATCGATGAGGCCCTACTCACCGGCGAGTCCCTGCCCATCAGCAAGCACCCCGAGGCACTCTTCGAGGAGGCTGATATTCCCCTCGGCGACCGCATCAACATGGTGTACTCGGCTACCACCGTCACTCGAGGACGCGCTCGCGGTATCGTCACCACCACCGGTATGGAAACCGAGGTGGGGAAGATCGCCATGATGCTTCGCACTACTCGTAAGAGAGACGAGAATGCCTCACTCCCCGCCCGCGCTCTCGCGCGCTTCAAGGCTGCCATGAAGAGCATCCTTGGTCTCGAGGGCACTCCTCTTCAGGTCAAGCTTAGCAAGTTTGCTCTTCTGCTGTTCGGTCTGGCTATCCTTCTGGCCATCATCGTCTTCGCGGTCAGCAAGTTCGACATTGACGACCAGGTTCTCATTTACGGTATCTGCGTCGGTGTCGCCGTCATTCCCGAGTCCCTTATCGCCGTGCTCACCATCACTATGGCTGTTGGTACCAAAGCAATGGCGTCTGGAAACGTCATTGTTCGCAAGCTCTCCTCTCTCGAAGCCGTTGGTGGTGTCACCAACATCTGCTCCGACAAGACAGGTACGCTCACGCAGGGACGAATGATTACCAGGAAGATCTGGCTGGCCGAAGATACGACCGCCATTATAGAGGGCACTACCGACCCCTATGACCCGACCAGCGGCAAAGTGCGTTGGCCTGGATCGACCGCATCAAGCTCGGGCTCTAGTGGAGCGTCGACTCCGACGGTTGAGAAGTCTGACGACACTATCATTTCCTCATCCTTCGGTGCCTTCCTCAAGGCTATTGCTCTGTGCAACAACTCCGCTGTTACCGATGGCAAGGCCTCGACCGATACTGAGTCTATGACCACCGCTACCGAGGTGCCGGTTTCGTGGACCGCCATTGGCGAGCCCACCGAGATTGCCCTTCAGGTCTTTGCTATGCGATATGGAAAGGGAAAGACAGACCTCATCTCGTCCGAAAAGACGAAGATGTTGTACGAGTTCCCCTTTGACTCCACCTGCAAGCTCATGAGTGTCGTCTACGAGTTCCCTGGCGCTCCCCGCCAGGTCTTCACCAAGGGTGCCGTCGAAGTCATGGTTGAGAGATTGGCCGAGTCGGACGACGTCAAGCAGAGGATCGCGGCCAAGGCTGACGAGCTAGCCTCAGAGGGTCTCAGAGTCCTCTGCGTTGCTCAACGATTCCTCGAAGATGCTGACAACGCTAGCGAGAGAAACGAAACGGAGTGCAAGCTCCGTTTCCTCGGTCTTGCTGGCCTGTACGACCCCCCTCGTGTCGAGACTCTCGGAGCCGTCAAGAAGTGCAACACGGCTGGTATCTCAGTCCACATGGTTACTGGAGATCACATTAAGACTGCTACTGCCATTGCTCATGAGGTCGGTATCCTGCGTGGCGGCGAGCCGTCTACTGCAGTCATGGCCGCTGGACAATTCGACGCCATGACCGACGCCGAAGTTGACGCTCTTGAAGCCCTCCCTCTTGTGGTCGCTCGATGCAGCCCTTTGACCAAGGTCAGAATGCTCGAGGCCATGCATCGTCGCAAGGCCTACTGCATCATGACTGGTGACGGTGTCAACGATTCGCCTGCTCTCAAGAAAGCCGATGTTGGTATTGCCATGGGCAAGAGAGGCAGTGACGTTTCCAAAGAGGCAGCGGACATGGTTCTTACCGATGACAACTTTGCTTCCATCGTTACCGCCATTAAGGAAGGTCGTCGCTTGTTTGACAACATCCAGAAGGTTTGTTTATCCACACATGCACATTTCCTCGAGACACTTTTCTAACCAGGCTGTCAGTTCTTGCTCCATCTCTTGATCTCCAACATCTCCCAGGTCATTCTTCTCCTTATTGGTCTGTCCTTCAAGGACAGAAGTGGCACCTCCATATTCCCTCTATCCCCTTTGGAGATTCTGTGGGTCAACCTTATTACATCCTCATTCCTGGCTATCGGTCTTGGTCTGGAGGAGGCTCAACCCGATATCCTCCTGCGTGCACCTCACAGTCTACGCGTTGGTGTCTTCACCTGGGACTTGATCCGCGACAAGATGATCTACGGTTTCTTCATGGGCTCGCTCTGCTTGGCCGCGTTCACTTCCGTTGCGTACGGACCAGGCGCGGGCGATCTCGGCAGCCATTGCAACGACGGCTGGAACGAGACCTGTGATGTCGTCTTCAGGGCCCGGTCCACCGTTTACGCCACCTTGAGCTTCCTGCTCTTGGTCACTGCCTGGGAGGTCAAGCACTTCCAGCGCAGCTTGTTCAACATGAACCCTGAGTTGTGGACTGGCCCCACGGCTGTGTTCAAGACCATCTTCAAGAACCGTTTCTTGTTCTGGGCCGTCGCCGGCGGCTTCATCATGACTTTCCCCGTCATCTATCTCCCTGTTGTCAACCGCGCTGTCTTCAAGCACGGCATGATTACCTGGGAGTGGGGCATTGTCGTTGCCTGCTTGGTCGTCTATGTTGCTCTCATTGAAACCTGGAAGGCTGTAAAGCGTCACATGGGTCTCGGCATGATTGCACGCAGTCCTGAAGGACAGGTTTAGTCCGCGCGCTAGATTGGAGATGATTCTGCTGCAAAGCAGATGCCTCTGCGCAGGCTGTAGTCAAATGCGTGGGAAGTTTCCTGGTAATCGGTGCCTCGGTGCGAAGTATTGGCGGGATTAATATCGGATCCAACATCGGTAATGGGAATCAGGCAGAATGGGGCTATTCAACATGAGTCTGGCAGGCTTTCGGGCTTTGGTGATGCGTTCGCTTTCGTCACACTCTTTTAGTATCTTTTCTACAAGGCTCTGGCTGTCGAGGATTTACTCCAGCCCCAAATTGCCACGCAATAAAATGAACTCGATGTTTCGAGCTCAACACACACTCTAAATGTTCCCTTGCGTACTAATGTGCTGACGTTCAATGGACCCTTGGTTCTCTGCATGCTTTTCGACAAAACCTGCTTCTCTCCTCTCCTGCTCAACCTTCTTCTTGTACTCAACCCAATCATCGCTCCTCGGAAACGGCACATTCGGCACCTCGGCCCCCAAAAACGCACAAAGCGGCTCCCATCCGTCTCCAAGTCTCAACTCGAGGAACTTACGCCCATCGGTCCTAAACGCCCTCACCTCCTCATGGTGCCTCTGAAAATACGCCTTTCCATTCTTTCCAAAGTCGTTGTCCCAACAGACAGAGTGGTATGCGTTCGCCAACCCCTCCATTGGCGACTTTCGAAATTCATCCCGGTGGAGATGTGCGTGGATCAGCGTATCCCGCATCGAAGACGCCCAGGAGTCGAAGGAGCGGGTGGTGAGGATTATCGGGGTTGTAGGGTATGCTTCTGCAAGGGCGGTTGGGAAGAGGGAGGGGGGGAAGTCGGAGACTGCTTCGTACGAGGAGAGGAGGGCGTCCCATTGGGATTTTGACCAGGGGCTTGGGGGGTTGGAGATGGGGAGGTTGTCGGTTATGGCGGTGATCCAGAGGTCTTGGTGGGTGTTTTTGGCGACTTCGCGCATGTGGTATACGGGGGCGATTTTGAGGATTGCGAGGGCGTCGGCGAGGGCTGGGGAGTGTTAGAGAGGTTTTAGTCAACGGGGATGGTAGGTGAGAGGTACACTGTATGCCTGTTCTGGGGAGACCCAGGACGAGAACTTTCATTTCAGACATGTTTGGCAAGTTGATCTTGTTAAAAGCGGACGAGGATACCATGATGTTGAGATGGGCGGGTTCTCGTTTCGTGAGTGAGCTGACCACAGCGATTTGAAGGAACTGAATACAAAACTTCATTGCGACTTCTGGGTTTGCAATAGTTTCTGCCATCTGACCTCGATAAAGGGATCGAATGAGTCCGAGATGTTCCGCAAGGCAAGATCACGGGGCTGGCTTGGATAGGAAGCTGACTCGGAGCGGGTCGGATCGGAGATGCTCTGAGGATCCGGGGCCCGGTCGCGGTTCCACTTTTACGGGATTGCGGCCGGCGTCATTCCCGATTTTGTCCGCTGGCAGATTACGTCACTCGAAAGAAGAGCCTCTACTGCAGGAAATTTGAGAACTTCTGAGAAAAGGATGAAGTATGGTCTTTGCCGAAAGAATAGGCAGTCTTGAGGGGACGGCAGGGCCACTCGATGCTGGATGCTCGACTGGGTGCAGGGAACTTTGGCCGTTGCTTGTATAGAGCCTAGCATACGGAAAGACACAAAAACATTGGAGTTCTTCGTGAAAGAAACGACCGCGTGAGGATCTAGTGTAGTAATCGTTGCCAGTGATTGAAGACGTGCGTAGACCAAGTACTTGTTTAGGTCAATTCATTTGTTGATCTTCAGTGCCCCCCCGGGGGGGGGGGGGGGGGGGGGGGCGGGTAGGGGGGGGTCGGTGGGGGGGTGAGATGTTGTATTATTTCTGAAGGGTTAAGAACGGGGCGAAAAAAAAAATTTTTTTTTGTTTAATTTTTTTTTTTTTTTTCGGCCCCCCCCGGGGGGGGGGGGGGGGGGGGGAGCCAGTATAAGTAGGTCCGTACGTAGTCTAAGAAGCGATAGAGCAGGCAACAAGCATGCGCGTGCAAGCATCAACAGCCTGGATGGAGCCTGCTCACCCATGGCTGTGATGGGAATAATCTGGATTGGTCAGCCTGGGTGGTGATGTAAACAGTGATAAGCAGACAACGACTCGCCAGCTAAGCCTTTACCAGTCGCCCGTTATTCTTGTCTCGGCACCACCGCTACCAGAGTATTCAACCCCTAATATGTGCGAGAAGTAGGATAGTGCGGGTATATTGGAAAGAGTTCTTATACTGGTCGTAAAGAGCGAAAAATACAGGAACAGCTTACTATTGAGTGAGTTAAAACAGGCACATCTTTTCCACACCGAGAAATTCGAGATTTCAGTCCCAACATCCCACCGTCTGGTTGCTATCTCAGAGTTCTCTGTCGCCCCCTTTTATATTGTTAAATTCATGCAATTGACCATGTCTTGAGAGCAAGAGATACCGATACCCAGACACCGAGTACCTTAAACAGAGGGCCATCAAATTCAATGCGAGTGACACGAAACGACTGCCATAACATCAATGAATTGCTATACTTCCACCTCAACGCGAGCTTGTAGTTGAGCTCATGTGTTCAGACATAAAGGGTGGCATCCAAGCTCCGATCGGAACAAGTAAAGTGAAGCTGGACAGTGCAGCTCAAGTGAGCAAACACCAGTCAGTTGCGGTCTTCCACCCCAAGACAATTTCATGTGAGTCTGTCAAAGAAGCTCCAAGTTTAATTAAGATAGAAGAGTTGGCATATTTTTATACTTAGGGCGGCTGGTACCTCCACGGGAATTCAGTTTGTTCTAGAGCATTTACCTACCAAGGTTACCCTGTACATCACAAAAGGGCAATGTTAGGGATCTACTAATATCAGGGACCATTCATCTTCAAGTTCTTTCAAGTAGACTCTCCGAGCACGGATCTCAAACTGAGGGTTCGCCCCTCCATCAGCTAACTTTACCCCTTTCGTCATCCGCTCATCGCGATTTGCCTTTCGGTCCTGCAGGCTGCGTTCATCTTTACTCACCAACACAAACTATACCACCGAAGTTCGCCCAATGCCGGAACACTCTCAAAAGTAAAATCCCCCAAGGGTCCGTCTGGAAGAGCAGGAAGTCTTTCTCAACTGGAGTGGGCATGGTTTGGAGTTTGGAGTTTGTCGATTGACGGGTTGAGTTCCCTGCGAGATAGGTCCTTTCCACGCCACCGACATGGCGTTAGACTAGATCACCCTATCTTTGCGAAGCGAGACTGGAAACATTCCAATATTGCATCGCCGTAGGACCATTACCGAACTACATCTTATATTACCAAAAAGAAGGAAAAGGCCATGTTGGTGATCTGGGGGCTTGGCTGCTTATATCTACTCATTGCTTCCATTTGCCAACAGCCACACCGATCACTCATTCCGTGGAGCAATGTACCGAGGCATACTTTGCCACTGATAAATGTGTGATAAACCAGTTTCTTTCCAATCAGAAAGCATCGGAGAATAAGCTTATTCGATGAAGAGCGAATCGCATTCGAAATGTGTGCCGTGAGGTCAAAGCAGATGACCCGTCACCTACCTATGTCTTCAGCCTTCTCCACAATGGAAGCCACAAATAATCGTTTCATTCCTCGAAAACCATCTGCCAAATACCCTAGAACTCCGCTCGTACCTCTGGAGAAGTGTTCGACTTCAAAGCGCGCGACTTCAAAGCGCGATGGGGATTTGTTGATATCAGGGCTACTTGTTTGGACGTCTGATCTGGTCAGTGAGAAGACAAGCTCCGAATATCCAATCTGGGCAATACTCGGCCTAAGAAAAAATCAAGAGGACAAGAGAATCAGCAGAACTTTCTTGATCAGGCAAGAAGATTGTGAGATGATGCAGCTCAGAAACTCCCCTGCAGAGTCAAACATTTTGGGCAAATGGGGGCCGGACTACCAAGGGTCCGGACCTTTGAGACCATGAGCTATACCGGACTGTTAGGACAGTGGCCTTTCAGACCGAGAAGGTTCTGGTGGAATTGGACGTGACGAATCCGCGGTCCAAGCCAGCCAGCCTCGGTGATTCGCCATTCTTAACCCAGGCTCGTGAACCAGCCAAATAGGGGGCACAGCGCGCCGCCGTACCCTGTTTGAAAACATCGGACATCGAACGAGGGCTGGACATCGAGTGAGAGGTGCCAGCTACCTCGCACGCATCCCCTCCCGCTCCGAAGACCACCTGGTGGTCCACGATCACTTGGCCCCCTGGCATCCACAAATCTTGTTGCCATCCGACGAACTGACCTGGGGGAAGGACCAGTTGATGCCACCACCATGACAATGACAGATTCAGTCATTCAAGTCCATGTCGGGATAACCCATCCTCAGCCACCCCCGTCCCAGAAACAAATTTGGTGACAGGGTTGCAGCTTCAGAGTCCTAGCCAGGCGCGGCTATGCGCCTGGCACGGACCTCTGCAGAGGAAACCTGCGGCGAAGTGACATATGGCAGACATTTGTCAACTGTGTCACTGTCTCGGATGGGGCACAGGATGCTGAGTCGAATCCGAATGCGCGGCTTTTGATTGCTTGGCACTGGCCGGGATCGTGGACACAGTTATTGGGACATTGGGCGCTAAGACGTCGTGGAGGCTCCCATCGAGACGTGAACGCACGATGACACTCAGTGCTGCACTAGCGGCTGCCAAACAGGAGACAAAGTGTCTCTGTAAGATGCCTGTCTAGCGCTACTCCGCCTTGCTAGGCACTAGAGGCAATTGACACACATAACGCTAACATGTTATGTGCAGGCGGAACACCCCGGAGTGCTGCTGCGTGCTAGCCTTCCCGCACCAGTTACCTGAAGTTCTGCAGGAGTGAAGTCAACTCAGTCTGCGCCACTGATTAGTCTGCTGAATACTTGAACCATTAAGTAAGCTTATTGCGTTAGTTTGGAGAGAATATGCGGGCCGAGAGGCGCGACAGTGTGCAGTACGTTTGCCAAGACCGCGAGCCTGATATCGAAACCCAGGCTCTCAGTGTTACCTCGGAGCCATCATAGCTGTCGAGCAGAAACATTTGACACAATATCTTGACAAATTTAGGGGAAAGAAATTAATGATTTGTGCCATCTGAAATGCTTCGGTGGGTATCGCAGCTTGCCGCGATCGCAGTGTGGTCTAGGCGGTGCGATTCATGAACGCACACACCATGGGAAATGAACAGCACCGCTGCCGGAGGATGAAAATAGAAGGAATCACCCTTTTCAGGTTCAGGGTCGCCATGCAGACTGAATGTAAAAGCCCACCACTTTTTGCCCGGGTCGAGAGACTGACGCTTCTAGTGGGGGTCCGTGAATCCACATTTCGTTTCGTCTGACCGTGAAAGCCGTGATCTTTGGTCGACGACCGAACCACGCTGCATGGCGTGCCGTCTGCGCGCGTTTCAAGGGTTCATCCTCGGCCGTGACTACACTCAGCCGGATGAGGCTTCCGCGGCGCCAATTGCAACAGCTTAGGCGAGTACTGACAGATTCTGACGATGGTTACTGTGAGAGAAGTCGGTTTTGCGTACCGCAAGTCTAGGTACTGAGGATACAGGCTGATGAGCCGTATGGAATTCGATGCTTCTTGGGCTGAGACTGCAATGGCTCGGATGAAGTCTCTGTGACGGGAATGCAAAGACCAAGTTGACTCGTCGTCAATGTCCCGAAGCTGGTATATTAAGACGGTGGATTTCCAGGTCTAGGTCAAGTTTTCCTTCCATCTCATCAGCATCCAGAATTCTCAGCTTACAACGATATTCCAACACTTTCCTAAATAACTTTCATCCTTCGCGTCAATCAGACCAAGCCTTCGCTTACCGAATACCAATCAAAATGCACTTCACCAACGTCTTCGTCCAGGCCCTGCTTGCCGGCTCCGCCGTTGCAGCTCCCGCTTCTCTCGCCAGCAAGCGTCAACTTCAGCCCATCCAGGCTGCCTTGACCAACGTCCAGGACTCTCTCACCGGGCTCGACACCGCTGTCAAGGTACGAGAAGATGACTCGAACATGATTCAGTGACCGAAGCTAACCCGCTCTTGCGTAGGCTCTCAACGCCGCGGATCCCAACACCGCCGCCAACCTGCTTGATGCTTCCAACAAGGTCCAGACCTCGCTGAAGCAAGGTACCACGCAGATTCAGGGCGCCCAGGAGCTTTCCCTCACCGATGCCCTCACCCTCCAGCAGTCAGCCGGTGGCTTGACCACCGCGGTCCAGACCTCCGTTGATGACTTGGTCGCCAAGAAGCCGGAGCTTGACAAGCTTGGCGCCACCTCCATCGCCGTTGACCAGCTCAAGCAACAGAAGGCGACTGCCGGTGACTTCAGCAGTGCCATCGTTTCCAAGGTCCCCGCGATCGGCCAGGGTATTGCTCAGCAGTCTGTTGACCAGGTTACTCAGTCTCTGGACGGTGGTATTCAGAAGCTCGGCGGTGATGCCGCCGGTGGTGCCGCCGGTGGTGCCGCGCCTGCTGCCCCCGCTGCCCCTGCCGCTCCCGCCGCCCCTGCTGGCGCACAAGAGCAATTCCACGCTGAGGTCATGGCCTAAGCAGCGGTTATTCTGAGGAGAAAGATGGTACAGGATCCAACCATGGAGATCTGATGATTATATGAAGATTTTTAGCGAGTTTCCTTTTGTGTGGTGTATTGATAGGTGAAGACAGAATGGTTAGCTGAGCTGCCGGAGCAGCTGCGCTGCATAGTGTGTATTGTTCAATTGAAGCCGATTTCTCACATTGGTGTTGCCTTTTTAGAGGGAACCTTAAGATTTGACTCTGGCCAAGGGTCTTTGACAGATCCCATCACCTTTCGTCTGGTGCCAGTGCCTGCTAGAAAGTGGCAGTGAAGATCACTCAGACTCGCTCAAGGCACCCAACATTCGGAAGTATTGGCCTGAGCTAAATGAGTTGCTGATCGGACCTTTTCGAGGATGAAATTTTCGAACACGGTCCATGTCAAAGACGATTTCCACCATCAACGCGGCTGTCATTGACAATGAAAAATTAGGGTTGATCGGTATTGCAGTCCTAATCGTTACCAATATATTTCCAACAAGGCTTGCAGAACTAGGTGGGAAGTTTTCGTTGAGTTGCATAGCGACATCGAGGCCATCCTGTTTGTTCCAATTAGGTAATATGCGGCATGCTCGAGGCCAGTCTTGCAAGGCGCCTTCGTTGTCCAGTGCCGCTTCGAGATAGATACCGATGTAACTGCCATCGTCACCCCCAGAATCCGTTATTCCGAAGATAAGCAGGCTACGACCATTTCCATCAGTAACTCCCTGGTCAAGCATGGCCATCAGACTCGTATGTTCATACAGTGCCTCGGGGGGATCTACTGCGTGAAGACGATAACCGGAAAAGCCACGCGGGAATGTGATGAAGCAAGAGACCTTGTTGAACGTTCCTTCTGTTTGCCTGAGAGGCTCAAAAATCCGTCTCCAAAGGCCTTCCTGGTCCGCCTCGTCAAGCATGGAGATCATGATGTTCGTTGATTCTTCGGGTATGAATTCTGAAGACAAATCATCAGGAGGCGAGGCGTTTCCTTCATGCCATTGAAGAAGGGACTTCATCGAAGCCGAACTGAGCGATATCCACGGTGCAGGCAGAGATACGCGCGTAAACTGGCGCCGGTAATCGTTGTTGTGAGATGACAAAGGTATGCAAACGGCGCTCCTAGCATGCTGCTCCTCAATGCTCGTGGTGCAGTTCAAAACGCCCAGAACGAAGTCAGGCGACAATGTCTGGATCAGGGGCAAAGATATTGAAAGACCGGCATTAGTCATTGCGTAAAATGGCGGCGTCATTGCCGTTGGCGCTGCCAGACGGGACCAGCGGATGATATCTGTTGACTTAGAGAAGAGCGAAGGTGACGTAGCCAAGGGTGCCGTCATGAGTAGGCTCGGCATATCGGAGACGAAAATGCTCTGGTCATCGGAGACCCTGATTATCTCCTGCTGTAGCCTTAGGAAAGCCTTGATGCCCTCTCCGTAGAGAAGAGGCATATGGACATCACAGAGACCGAGGAGACAGTATGCTTGGTCTTCTAGGCGAGTTGTGACACGGTGAGCAGCCCAAGACATGATTCTGGCAACACTGTAATTGGAAGGGGATGTTTCGCCTAAAAGACACCATTTGTCGATTCCAGTTGCTCGATGTATTACGTTAAGCAAACTTGGTTTTGTTCCAATAAATGTCCAATCCTGAGTGTAAAAGTCGATGCGGCGGGGAGCAATAAGCTCCTGCAAAGTCCAGCCACGAGTAAACCATTTGCTGTTCAGGAATTGACTGTCCAGGTCGCGATCATCCATGGCCCTGCTTGAGACTGATACGTCGGCCATATAAACGTAACAAATCGCTGCGTCCTGGTACCAGACAAACATGGAGTTAATAGCCTCTGTCGGATTAGAAGTCCAATTCGACCGCGGCATACAGCCGACTGCGCAGGGGCCAATTAGGGGCCCTATTTACGATTATTATAGCTAGCCTAACCTACAGTTAGAACCTCCCTTTTATACTTACTATATAAATATTTATATAGTTTAATTAATCTCTTCGTTAACTACGGTTCGAATTAATTATTTTATAATAAAGATACTAATATTAATTAGTAATTAAATTCTATTATTATAAATTAGTAAAGTATTTTATTATATAAAAGAAACGACTTTTTAATACTATACAGAATAAGAAATTCGTATTAATTAACTTTATAAAAATAGATAAACAAGGGAGGTAATTCTTAAATACTATACGGAATTAAGTAATTATAGCCCTTTATTATTTATAAAAGGTCGATATTTATTACGTTAAACTACGTTAATTAATAAAACTACTTAAATAATTAGACTTTTACCGTCGCTTTAAATAGCTTTTTTACTAAATAACTTTTCTATAACTAGCCCGTAATTAAAAATTAACTAATTAAATTAGTAAAAAGTATATTTACGTAATAACTACCTACTTAATTAATTAGCGTAATAAGTAAGCTTAATAATATAATATAAAAAAGTACTATATAATTAAAAAAAAGAATTTTTAAATATAAATATTCTTAGTTAGCGTAATAAAAAGTATATAAAAGTTATTAAATTAAGAAATTTATAATATATAAAAAAGTCTATTATTATAAGAATTTTATAAATATAACTTTAAGCCCATAATCTAAACGACCTCTTTATAGCTCCCTTAACTACTTTCTAAGTATTATTTAAAAATATAATATAAGGGACGGTTTAATAAAAGAGGAGGGGATTTAAAGGTCTTAATAATATTAAATTAAAAATATTATAAATCTCAGAAATTAATTTAAAAAAAAAGCGACTATTCTAAAATAGTCCTACGACTTTTTAATAAAGTTATTATTAGTTTAAAAAAAGGCTAAAAAAACGAAGATCTAAAGGGAAAAAAAAAGAATTTTCTAAAGGGCTATTAAAAAGCTTTTTTTTTATATTAATTCTTAACGTAAAATTACTAATTTCGAAATATTAACTAAGTAATAAAAGGGATTATTAATAAGCGATAATTACTTAACCATAATTAAGCTATAAAAAAGACTATTTAAAAAATATAAAATAGAGTATTAAGAGGCTATAAAAAACGAGGTCCTTAAAGTATCTAACCTTATTATATATAAATAATAAGTAAGTATTTTTAATAAGTTTTTAAAGTTTACGATTTTATAAAAAAGAGGGCTTAATTTTATTAACCGTACTTAACAGCTTATATAGTTCTTAATAACTTATATAGTTCTTTTATAAACTACTTAATATTTATTTTTAACTATTTTTATAAAATATTATTTTAAAAAAGATAGGTTAAAAAAAGAGGTTATTTAAAAATTATAAAAAGCACGAGGCTTAAGAAGTTAAAAGTATATAAAATAATAAAAATTAATAATTAGTAAAGATCTTGAGACTAATTATTATATTATTTTATAGTAATATAAACGTTTATTATTATTATTAAAAAAAAGAACTATTAAAACCTACCTTTTTATACTAAATAAAAAAGAGGATCTTAATAAGTATAATAATTAATAATCTAAAAAAGTAATAATAATTATTAAAAATAATAAAAATAAGAATAGTAGCGAGATAGTAAGAAGAAGTAGGAATTTCCTAGACTTTAATAAATTTATTAAATAATAAAAATACGGATTTATTATAACTAATACGCGGATTAAATATATTCTTATTAAAATTAAATACGCTAATAACTACTAATACGAGTATAAGTTAGAATATAACCCTTAATAAGTTAAGATAAAAAAAAAAGGATAAAACCCGATCCTAAATAGAATCCTAATCTTTTATAAGTAAGTAAATATTAACCCGGATTATTAAGGAATATAAATATATAGAATTATAAATTAACTTAATAATAAGTAAATTAATATAGTATTAATCTATTTAATTAAGGTTTATATAAAAAAGGGGCTATAGGGGCAACCCCTATTTTATAAAATTATAAATAATCTTAATTACTAACTAAATAAATAGTTTATAAGCGCAAGCTTAGGAATTATAAAAATAATTAATAAATTCTTTTACGAGCGAGGGGTATTATTAATATAGTTATAATTATAAGAACTATATAAAATCTTAGTAACGACGATTATAGAGGAGGAATTTATATTATAAAACTAAGTATAAGTTGATAGGGTATATAATCGTTTTAATAAATTTAAAAAAAAAGTAAATAATATAGATTTCCTTTTTATAATTATTAATAATAATCTATTATTATAAAAGGATATATAAAAGCGAAATATAATACTAAAAATACGATAATTAATAATTCTACTTATTTTAATTTATAGCTCGTTACCGTTACTAATACGAAATTTAGTATTAATTAGTTAATAAAAAAAGAAATAAACGACCTAAAGTTATTAATAATACGTAGCTACGTAGGGATTATATATAAATATTAAAAATATAATAATAAATATAAAGTAATTTACTAACTTTAAAAAGATCTTTTTAAAAAAGAAATTATATTTTAAAAAGAAATATAAGGTTTTATAAAAAACCCTAATAATATTTTATAATTATTATAAAAAGATCGGGATTAGGGAATACTAATACTATTTAATAATTAATATCGTATTTATAAATAAAGCCTTTAATTACTATTACGAAATAGTACGTAATCTCGATCGAAACGACTTTTTTAATATTATTAACGTAATCCGAAGCCGCTTTAAAACTTATAATAAGAACTTAAAGCTCCTATTTAAGCTATAAGTAATTTATTTTATATTTATAACTAGGATAATAAAGGGTAAATCGTAAATAAAGATTTTTAAAAAGCTTATTAATCAAATTAATAAGCTAGTAAAAACCTAGCTAAATAAGGGAACTAATAAATAGAAAATCGAATATCTTTATATTATAATTTAGTATATATTAAAAATAAAAATAACCCTATACTAAGTATTTAAAAACTATAAGACGCTCTACTTAAAACTAAAATTTAGCTTTAATATTAAAATAAAAATACCATACTAAACCTATTTTTAGAAATATAACGGCCCTTATTAATAATATTATATTAATTAAATATATAATAAAAAAAAAAGAGGCTAAATATAATAATTACTAATAGGGAGGCTTAGATTTATTAAATAGGCCGAGATTTAACTCGTAAATAAAGTAATAAAAAAAATAATATTATATTTATAAAAAAAATAAATATTAGTTAAGTAATTACTCTAAGGAAGAGCGTATTAAATTATATAAATAGTATAAAAAGTTAAGAATAGTAAATAGTAAAACTAGCCCTCGTTAGTTTAACTAATTCCTTATTATATATAAGAGTAGATCCGGGGGTACGGAACTTAGTAATAATAACTAAAATAGTAGTTTAAAATATCCGCTCCTTATAAAAAATTCGGAAAATAAAAAAGATCTTACCCTCTATATTAATAAATTAGATTATAATAAAACTAACGATATTAATTACTTTTTTTTTACCCCGTTAGTTTTTAAAAAATATACGAGGCTAAACGAATAAAAAGTAATAAAAGCTCTTAATAAGTAGGCTTTTATTTATAAATAATAAAAAAAGGTCCTTTAAATAATAAATACGGAAGTAGCTAAAAAAGTAAATTTAATAAGGCCGAAGTCTATTCCCTTAATACTTAGGGAGAAGACGCTATTTCTCTTAATATTTAAAAAAAAAAAAATACTAAGTAAATTTAGAAATAGTTAGAGGGGTCCTTTTTATACCTTTTAAATTACTTAAATACTAAGCTCGTATAAGTATTTTATATAAGCAAAAAGTACGGCTTAGATAATTTTTATAAAATTATCCTAAATACTAAAGTATTATAATAATTAATAAAAAAAAAAGGGTAATTCTAAGTATTATAAAAGATCGTACTAGTAACGCTTAATATATTAATAATAAGTATTATAAGGATTAGCTTTAGCTTAGGTAAGGAAATCGTCGCCCTAGGTATAGTAAAAATAAAAACGTATTTTAGAATAATAACTTTTTATATTTTACTTATTAATACCCTATTTCTCTTATACCTAAAAAATATAAATTAACTAGGTATTATATTTAATAATATAAGGAATAGAATCTCTAGTAATAAGTATTTTAAAATAGTCGAATAACGATAGGGGTATACGTTTATAAAGCTTATTAATAATACGAAGTTAATTAATTATTTAATAAAAAGTAAGCTTAGATAACTATACTAAAAATTCGGGCACCCGTTAGTTATAAAGCTATATAACTTTTTAAAATAATTAGGTAATAATAATATCGAAATAGGGGTACTAGAGTAGTTAATAAAAGTATATTACTAATACTAAATAAATATATAAAGCCTACGTAAATTTAAATTTAAATTACGTAATAAGCTTAACTTTAATTAAAAAATCGTTATCGATATTTTTTATTTAAATAGTCGGCTAGTCCTATATATAATTAATATAACTATATCTTTTTAAGTAAAGTAATTCTTTTAGGATTTATAAATAAAAATAGTATAAATAGCCCTATAAAAAGAATAAATCGATATATACTAAGGACCGCTAAATAGTATTAAAACCGATACTAGTACTAGTTTTAAATTAGTAAAATTTAAAAAAAATACGATAGCTTATAGTATATAACTAAAAGTTATACTTATTAAAGCGTATTATAATATTAAAAAAGTAAAAAGGGTATATTAGTAATTAAAAAGGGCGTTTAGAATTATTAAAAAAGAAAATTTCGATTTTATTAATAATAAATGCTTCTAGATAGTACTTAAATACTATAACGATACTATAGGGCCTAACGGGCTTATACTAATACTATTAATATTTAGAGTATATTTAAAAACGACCTTAGCCTCGCTATTATTACTAAATATAAGCTAACGAGCCTAAGTAATTAAAAAAGTAATATAAGTATTATATAAAATAAGTATAAAAAAGTAAGTTAATAAGGTAATTATTATATATAATAAGCCTAATATAGGGAGTAATTTAAATATATTACTAAATTCGGATATATAAGTATAATATAAAATTACTTAATAATAGGCTAGGCTATATAAGTTAATTTTTATTAACGAGCGCTCTTATATAGTTATAAAAGATCGTAATTAGTTATTTAAAATATTAATTATAGTAATTAGACCGTACTATATAAATCTTAACGAAATAATTTTTAATTTATAAAAAGAAAAAGAGCTAGGGGAAACTATATAACCTATAGTAAAGGTATAGGAAATTATCTTTAATAAAATCGTTATAGTAATATTAATAAATAATAAAGAAAAAGAAATTACTAAAAAAGTACTAATATTACTAATAAAATATTATAAAAAACCACGATAGTAAGCCCTAACGTAATAATTTATTATTAATAACGAGGTAATTAATACTTTTTATATAATAAAAAAAAAAGCCGATTTCGAATTAGTAATTAAACTACGTAAAAAAGGTATAATTATAATTACTAAAAAGCTATATAAGGGATTAGATCTTATTAAAATAAATATTTTTTATAATCGAGGGGTTTATTAATTTATTTTTTATAACTTAGAAAAGTATATAAACCTCTATATATTTAAATTATAAATAGTTTATAAAATTAAAAGGAAAGGAATATCCTAGCTATATAAAAAGTCTAAATACGTAATTTAGGGATATAGTAACGTTAAAAAAGTAATACTACTTATATAATCGCTTATTATATAGCGCTATAGCTAATAATTAATAATAGTATTAATAGTATTATTACGGAAAAAGGGATACGAGATTTAAAGTTATAATATTACCTAGGCCTATATTTAATCAGCTACGGGGCTTATAAAAAAAATCCTAGCCTATTTACTAAAAAAAATAGTTAGTAAGTACTTAGAAAGTACGATTATTAAAGTATTTAAGCTACTATATAGGCTCGTAAAATCGGGTACTTATTAATAAACTACTTATTACGATTTTTATATTAATTAATTATTAATAGTTACCTCTATATATAACCTGTACTTATTAATTTCTAAATACGAAAGTAATTAATTTAAAATCGTTAAAATATAGACCGATAATATATTAAGCCTATTTAATATTAATTTTATAAAAAAAGAGAATAAAGAGCTTTAGAAAGCGGGTTTCGTAATAAAATTAAAAAAGGTCCTTATAATAAATACCCCCCTAGTTTTTAATAATAGGATTTTTATAATTAAAAGGGAAACTATTATTTTTTAATAAAAGGGGTAGGGTAAGAAGATTAACCTTATTAATCCGAACGTAATTAATATTAAAAAATAGTATAAAGCTAAGCTTACGCAAGGGGTATATATTATAAATATTTATTAACCTAAAGTAATTTTTAATTATATTAAAGTAGTATAAGCTATAAATCTAATTAAATAAAACGTTAAGGTACTTAATAAGTAACTTAAATAGTAATAAATAAATCTTAATTAAGGCCTTGTTTATTACTTAATTAACTTTATAATTAATAAGCTCTACGTTTTTATTAATAAGTTATTTACGAATAATAATAACCTTATTTCGTAATTAGGGTATATTATTATCCTAGTTAATAAGAATATAAGTAAGAGCGAATTTACTATATATAGTAATATAATCTATTACTCGTTAATTAAAAATAAGTAAATAATAAGAAGTATATTAATATCAGAGGTTTATAATATAGTTAATAACGTTAACCTCTCTTATACGATTTTAATAATACTAAAAAAGATTACTAATTAACTTAGTTTTTTACTTATTCTAATAATTATTTATACTAATTTATACTTACTATATAAATACCTCGTTAAATTAGGAATAATAAAAAAAAAAGCTTATAATTAATATTATAGCCCTTAAGTAATTGTACGAAAAGTATAAAATACTTAAAATCCGTTAGATTAATAATAAAAATAACCTTATAAACGCTTTTATAAAAGTAGTACTAAATAAGGAGTTAAAGTAATTCGTAAATAGTAAAAAAGTTATTATATAAATAGAGGGATAGGTTATATAAAAAAAATAAAAAAAAGAGAGAAAAAAAAACGGCTTAATAAATAAGCCCGAGGTCGAATTATACTTCTAACTATAGTAATTAAATTAGTAAAAAAAAAAAAAAGTTAATATTAAATTAGAAATCTAATTTAATTATAGTATATAGCTAACTATATAAGGGCTAATTAGGGGCCCTATTTATAATTATTATAGCTAGCTTAACTTATAATTAGAACCTCCTTTTTATACCTACTATATAAATATTTATATAATTTAATTAATCTCTTTATTAACTACGGTTCGAACTAACTACCCTATAATAGGGATACCAACAGCCTCGGATAATTTAGCAGAACTCCGCTTATCGATGCAGTTGGTATCTACCCAGGCGTGTGTGTACCCATCCTGCAGGGCCAGGCGGCAAAACGATTCGATCTTGAGGAAGCCTTTCTTTCCTGTCCTAGTCTCACGCTGGCTCCATTCTTGGAACGATACTTCTCCGTCCTCCCAGGTGTGGGAAAGAATGGCATACGGTGGAGTGCCGGCACGGTCAAAAAACTCCTCGAGCTCCAATGTCGCCGTGTTGATCAGATGCATGATGGGCTAGATTGGGAGCACTCATAAGAGAAGCTCACATCTAGATAACAAGAAGGCCGCGATGAGATCCACGGTGAGAAGGTGAGGTGTCAGAAGCGAGGTGTGTTTGGGATGAGGGGTATCCCAGGCATCCATCAGTTGGGAGAGCCTGATCACTTAGAACTTAGAAGCTATGTTGAGATGACTAAGCGGCAAGAACATGTTCATCTTATCTTTTGGAAAGTCCTTACCTTCTATTTGGGCAGTGCTTTCATCGCATGATGCCAATTGTACTCGAAGGAAGCATCAGCCAACGTCCCTTTCCGCGCGTTGACGGCCACCTCCGCTGTGAATCGGGCAAGTTCCTAAGATTAACTTTCCAGAGCCGTTACGACCGACCTGATTGTGTCTGAAATGCTCTCACGTGCCTATGTTGGACGAACATGGAAGCTTCTCAGTTTTGCCACAGGATTCATTCTGACATCATCCCTGAATCCCCGGCGGAGCCTCTGCTCCTAGCCCCCCCCCGAATGTCACCACCCGACATCTCTCGACCAACAAATGAAGCCTTAGATCCTTCTATCTACCTTTGTTAGTTATGGATCCTCGTCAGTTAGCCTGTACGATCAGTATGACTTTCCGTTGGAAGTCCCGGAAAGTCATGATCGTCTCCCTCTGGGGTCTTGGCGACGTGATGTCTTGCTATCTGTTTTGATTTACTGCTTGACTATCCTCATGGAATCTATGATGGCCATCTTTTCTTCGCAAACCCTTTCTTCACAGGCGTTGTATCCTGTTTCCGTTTAGTAGATGTCTACGATCTCCCTGGCTTCTGACAGTGATGGACGAGAAAGCAGCTCCTGGGGCCGACAGCCCCCCTGGTCCGAGGCATCCGCGCGCCCGTGATGCCAACGTTGAACATCACCATGCTCATCAGTATGACCCTACCGCATTTGGTCGTCATAGTCTACAGATCAGTCAGGCTTCACAGCCTGCTTCGGAGTTTCAGCCTGAAGGTCAACGACAGTATGGGATCGTTCCTAGCACAAGAGATGGAGACGTGCTCGATGAGAAGAGGCCACAACCACAGAATCCGCCAGACATCGACACATTCCGCCGCCCGGCCTCAGCACCACACAACCAACCATCATCCCCACGATCTCCAAAGAAACACACCACCAGACCAAGCCATGACTTTGACCGTCGCTACGACGGCCCCTTCAGCCGGCCAAGCCTCGCCATGACCCGGCGAAGCTCGCTCTCAGCCACACGGCCGTCAACGGACCCAAACACACCCCGCGCCGGCGAAGCCCCCGGCACGGCCGGTGATCCTCCCCGAACCCTCCCGGCCTTCCATCCAACTCCCCCACCACTAAACTACACCCTCCGCACCCGAAAGACAGCAATCGCTTTGTTCTGGACCCTCATCCTCTTCGACTCCATCGCCATGCCGATAGCCCTGTACTTTGGCCTTTGGTACGGGGTTGGCCCGGGGACCAACACCCCCACGGAAAAGAAGGAGAAACTCTCTCCCAACGCCGTCTTCTCCATTGTCACCGCTGCCGTGGGTGGCGCCAGCATTGTAGAGTACTTTTTGCGCTTCTGGCGACTTTGGCGCAAGGGAAGTAAGTGTCGTGTCATCGGGGCGCATAGGTGGTACCTCGACTGGTTTCACTGGAACTTTTCGTTTGCGTGGATCATCATCATGATTGAACTCATCGTGTAAGTGTCCACCCTCCTCGCATCAATCTCATAGTTACCTCAAGTCACACATTATTGACACCATCCAAGAGGCACCGTCCCAAGAAACCCCCCAATCCGACTCCTCTCCATGCCCGTCCCAACAATGCTCCTCGTCTTCGGCACCCAACTCCTCCTAATCGACGCCCTCCGCGCCCTCCACATCCCCTCCCCTCTCCGCATCTCCTCCGTGCCCCGCAGAGCCCAGCTCCGACCAGGCATCTACTCCCTCATCGAAGACGTCTGCGCCGTCGACGGGTCCGGCGGCACGGACTTCCGCGTCGCGCTCGATAGGCGGTACGAGGCGAGCCACGTCTTTCGCGCGATGCTGAGGCGGTTGGGTGTGTTTTGGGCTGTTGGCGCTGAGGGCTGTGCTGTACTTTGTACGGCGCTGATTTTCGGTTTGAGGAGCGGGGAGGCGGCGTATGTTGTTGGGTGGTCGGTGCCGTTTGTGTGGGCTGGTGTCTGGACGGTTGCGACGTTTTGGTATGTGAAGAGAGAGTTGAGGCGAGAGGCAGAGGCTTGGAGTGAGGAGGTCGCAAGGAAGGGGGTCGCAGGGTCCATGTTCATGGCGTCGGTTTGAAAGGACTCAGGTTCACGTAGACATGTAATGAGGTACCACAAATCACGTACACAAATCACGTACACGAAGAGTGACAAATTACAGATGCTTGGAGATTTATCTTGATATTTTTGCTCTCGTCCATGTCTATGCTTCCATGGGGACCTCCCCTCATCAACCCAAAACGCCTCGTTCACGACCAAAGTCCTCTGAGACGCCGTTTTCTTCCCCTCCCAGCAATACATACATGCAAAGGTCTATTCCTCGAGACCATCTCGAAAGAGAACCATATAATACAGAAAAGGAAAGCAATCGTCCAATTACACAAGGTGCCGCCCTTCTACACACAGCTTACCGCTTCCGCGTGTCGCGACCCTTCTTTTTACTCTTCTTCTTGTCCTTAGGCAGGTCTAGCGCCGTGCCCTTGAGCTGCTCCGCCATCGTCCGGAGCATGTACTCGTCCACATTGTATATTCTCTCGCCCCACGCGTTATGTTCAATCTCTACCGCTTCATCCGGTGCGACAGACTCTGAGAACCGGCCTAGCCCAGAGGGTCCCGGGCCGCCGCCTGACTGACCGGCGACATCCTCCCGCGGCGTGCCTTGGCGGGTGCTAGAGGCGCCAGAAGGTGCGCCGCTCTTTTCGTTGAACTCTGCGTCGTCGTCCTGAATCTCCTTCTCGGCGGCCTTGGCGGCTTCTACGTCTTCCTGGTCTTCGGCCTGCTTAAGGTCCTCGGCCACGGTTCTCGACGCTCCACTGTCTCCTCCACCCAGAAGGCGGTCCATGGCGGCATTAGCGGCATCATCGACCAGGTCTGTTCCCTCAGTGCCGAGAACGTCCCGCACGGAAAGTTTGTTGAAGTAGTCCGTGGTGAAACTACCCTCCTGAATGACCACGTCGTCCAGCATCTGCTTCTGCGACGCTTTACGAAGAATGTTGGCTTCAATTGTGTGCTCGCTGACGAGTCGGTAGATGTGAACATCTCGTGTCTGACCGATACGATGGCATCGATCCTGGCACTGCTTGTCCATGGCTGGGTTCCAGTCTTGGTCGTAGAAGATGACGGTATCGGCCCCAGTAAGGTTGATGCCCAATCCACCAGAACGTGTAGACAAGATGAAGCACAAGATGCGTGGGTCATGGTTGAACCTGTCCGTAAGGATTTGCCGCTGCTCAATCTTTGTTTGTCCATCAAGTCGAAGGTACTTGTGGCCGTGGATATTGAGGAACTGCTCGAGAATATCCAGAACCTTGGTCATCTGTGTGAAGATCAAGGCACGATGGCCGCCGGCTTGAAGCTTGCGAAGAAGCTTGTCCAAGGCTTGAAGCTTCCCACAGTCGTATTGAAGCAGACGCTTGTCTGGGAACTGGATGCTGTGGCGCATGCGAGACTCGTGCCATGGGTCAATGGGTGGCTGCTTGGGCATGAAAGGAGCCCACCGGACAGGCGCTGAGAGCTTGAGATCCTCGTCCGTAAAGGCCTGAGCCGCCTTTCTTCCCAGTATCACCTCGTTCATGTCGCGAGTGATGACGGCGGGAGTGACGCATGTGAACTTTTGAATGATCGTCTGCATCGCATCGGCTCGTTCGTCAGCTGGATGGATGACGGCACGGAGGAAGTCAGAATCCTCCGCAAACCAATTCAAGATCTGGTTAGGAACTCTTGGCTTGGGTTTCCGGGGTCTGCCGTCTAACCCGAGCGTCAGGAAATCAATCAGGCGCTTGCCATAGATGGGCCGACGTTGGCCGCGGAGAGCGTTCAGGTACACGCTGTGCTGCAATTCCTCGAAGCGGCGCCAGCGAGCCAGGCTGTCCAGATACATAATGTTCGACTCAACTGTTGAAGGGTCGAGGTTTGTACGAGCCAGATGAGCTCTGGTATTCTGTGCCTCTCTCAGTTCCATCAGTACCCTGTGGAGGCTGAGCTGCGAAATACGCTCCGCCGTTGTGTTGGACATATTCTCGTGTTGTGTAGGAATCATGTTGAGAACGCCCAGGCTAACAATGGACATAGGCTCTACTGCAAGTAAAGATCGGTGTAGGAACTGATCGGTAACCTGAAATTCTGCTGGAACGGATTTCTGCATCCTAAAGGACGTCATGATGGGGCGGTCCACGAAAAGGTCGGGATGGTTGCAGACTTTCCGCAACTGCATCAGACAATTGATGATGGAAAGGTAGTTGCCAGAGGACAGCGTCTCCCGGGTGTCTGTGCGAGCCAAGAAGCCATCATACAACTCGCGCTGACGTTTCGACAGGCGACAGAACTCTACGTGTTCGTACTTGGCCGGCATTTGCTTTTCGACGTCGGCCTTGAGTCTTCGTAGTAGATACGGTCGCAAGACCTTGTGTAATTTGGAAATGATCGCTCGCGCTTCCTCGTCCATCGTCTCGCGGCCGTTTTCCAGGATTTGAGACTCTGGCTTGTGGAACCAATCGTGAAACTCTTGCAAGTCTGCGAATCCACCCACGCCATTTTCGGCTGGCATGAGGAAGAACAGCAACGACCACAACTCGGTGAGATTGTTTTGGAGCGGGGTGCCTGTAAGTAGAAGCCTTGCCCGAGTATTGAAACCGAGGAGCGTCTGCCACCGCTGTGATTTGAAGTTCTTGATGTTGTGGGCCTCATCGAGAATCATGTAGTGCCACCTCCGACGTTTGAAGACCTGCTGGTCCTGGATGACAAGCTGGTAGGATGTAATACAGACGTTCCATACGTCATCGTTGTTCCATCCCTGTCGCTTGCGTTTCCTCTCCTCTTGAGTGCCGTAGTAGGAAAGAATTTTGAAACCAGGACACCATTTCTTGAACTCCATCTCCCAGTTGAGCATGACACTTGTTGGTACGATCACCAGATGCGGTCCCCAAACCTCGTGATGGCAAGCAAGATGAGCGAGTAGCGAGATGGTCTGGATGGTTTTGCCAAGACCCATCTCATCTGCAAGAATGCCATTGGTGTTGTTGGCATACAGTCCCGCCAGCCAGTCCAGTCCATGATGCTGATATTCACGCAGAGTACCACGAAGCAAAAACGGGATTTGCGTCTGTTGTGAATTGGGGTTTGGTGAAGCTGACCGACTGACAACATCCTTTGCCCCTGGGGTCGCCAAAGACATTGTGTCCACATCTGAAGGCTTTGTGTCGGATGTAGGGGGCGAATGACTTTGTTCTCGACTTGGCGGGACGGTAATGATATCGGTATCAGGAGTGACATGTTTGGTTGCGACCGTAGCAGCGGTAGATGGCGCCGGGGGCATTGACGCCTCTGATGTTTTCGATGGCGCATCTTGCATTTCCGTATCAGCAGATTCCACTGCCTCTGGTATCCCGTTGGTGGCAGCTACTACCCTCGTGAATGTTGGCTCCTTATGTATGCCATTGACTAAGGCCTCATCTGACTTGAGCGACTGTACGGGCAAGGTGAGCTCCTTCTCTGAGGCTGCAATTTCGACACCTTCATCCTGGTCGCCAGCGCTTGGTAGCACAGTAGCTTGTCCTTCTGTGTCAACCTCCATCTCGTCACCGTCCAAGAAGATACCAGGGTGTTGAATGAGAGACACTTCATCATCATCATCATCCTCAACAATGTCGTCCCTAAAGTTCGATGATGCCTCTGCTTGTCGGGATGCGCCATCAGCCACCAAGGCTGTAGCGTTTTCATGTGGCTCCTTGTCATCGGGCGGCGCCTCATCCTTAATTTTCTTCAACTCGGATTTCCCAAAGAGCATGCCCAACAATCCAGATGGCTCCTCGTCGCCGTCTTCCTCTTCCGACTCTTCATCTGCGGCAGAGCCGTCATCACTGTCGTCCATATCGGTGGACCCCATGTCGTCGTCCATGTCAACGGACTCATCGCTGGTCTCTTCTCCGGGGCTCGTTGCCACGACTTTTGAGTCTGCCTCGGACTCGACGCCATTGGTGAGTTTCTTTTCGGCTTGTTCGTCGGGAGGAAGCTCAGGTAGATTGGCGTATTTGGCGCGAAGCTGTTCCATAGTGAGCTTCTCATCGCCAGCATCGCCGGTGTGATCTTCGCCTGCTTCCTCCTCTTCTGAAGATGACATGACATCGTCGTCATCGTTGCCGGAGTCATCATCATCCGCATCTACCGACATCGCTTGGCTGTTCTCTAGGTCGCTGTCGAGGTCATCCAGGCCGTCCTCATTGTCGTCGTCGTCATCGTCGTCGAGATCATCCTCATCGGATATGTCCGAATCTGCCTGTGTTCTTCTTGCCTGCAGCTTCTGCTCTGACAAATTGACGGCCTCCTGAAGCGCAGCCTTGACCCGGCGCTGCTCCTCTGCCTCCCATTCTTGAATCCTCCGCCGATTGATCTCGTATCGAACATTCTCCCAGGTTCCAAACATGCTTTTGACAACCACTCTGTATCGCCCGATCCACACAAAGCGCGCCTCGGCCTCGAGTTCTTCTGCTGACTTTGGTTGGCGCCGGAGCCAAGCGTCCTTGCATGCTTCGGCAATCTTCTTGGCCTGCGCTCGATGTCTCTGCTGCTCTGCTACCATCAGCTTGCGGAAGTTGGTAACAGCCTTGGCCATGTGGTCTGCATGAGCCCATTGGCGAGGTGGTTCCTCTTCCGCCTCGGGAACAAACAGGGTGCAGCGCTCTTGTGAAAGAATACCGCCAGGCTCCACAGCCTCTTCAATGCGCAAGACAATTTGAGCATCCTTCTGGGCCATCTCATCAGTGTAGCTAGGCCCCTCCTCTGGGATGTACATGCCACCATCCTCAACGGGTATTGCCTGCGCCTTTTCCCAGTATTCTTCAAAGTTGGGTCCGATTCTTAGCCTCTTGCTGACTTGTCCCGGATGTACAACGGGTAGCTCGGTCGCGCGCACACGTAACTTAATCCGCGTACGGTTCGGGCTACCCGCCGATGTCGTCGCTACCTCATCGTCGATGGAGCTGCGACGGCCCCGCCTTGTCCGCGTTGACTGCCTAGTTGGTTGAGCAGATGGGGAAGGGCTTCGCTTGCGTGTGGATCGGGAGGTGGATTTGGTTTCGTTCGCAGCCGACTTTCGGCTGGAGGTCTTGGGCGGAGGCGGTGCGGGCTTTGCTGCTGATGGTTTTCGCGAGGGAGTCTTGGACTTCGAGGTTCCGTTTGGGGTGGGGGTCGCGGCATGGCCGTTGGTAGAAGCATACTTGTTCTTGGAGGGCGGACTGCTGTTAAGAGCTCCTCTCGTCATTCGCTTGCCGGATGGCGGATGGAACTCAAGGGGAATAGTGTTGATTCGACCAGACTTGCGTCTGCCATTGTCGATAAAAGACGTCGGACCCTCGGCGGTGATCTTCTTCCATGGCGGAGAGATTTGCTTCTTTTTCTGACCAGATCCAGGGGCGGATGGCGTGGAGACGCGACGTCGTTTCGAAGGGCGTTCATCATCGATGTCGGAGGAGGGCACGGGAGGGGGAGGCGAGGGCGAGGGTGTTGACGGAGATATTGGTGATGCAGGTGATGGTGAGCGGAGGGGTAGCCCGATGAAGTCGTTACCGTTGGGGGTCAGTTGGCCTTCGAAATCGTCGGATCCGAGGGATTCAAGCGGTGATGAGGGCGGATCGGTATCATATTGAGGTACAGTCGCGGTTTGTTTGTCGCGTTGGGAGTCGATGGCCTCGTTGGTGGGTTGCGCAGGGTCGGGCGACGCGGTCTTGTTCATAATAGCAACGGGGGGCGGACGCGAGATGGGGCCTTGATCTCGACGGGGCCGGCATCTGAAGCGTCAAATTTAACGTCTATAGAATGGTGTATGCTCAGAGAATTCTAGTTTCGAGTTTGAACATGATGACACGTCTTGGTGGCCGGCTGCGTTGGAAAAAGGATGCAAAACCAGCGTCGCCAGCAAAAACTTTGATGATAGATTTTTTTGCAAAGATGCAGCTCCGACCTTGCCTGGGCTAGCCGAAAGGAGAACGTTGGTACTTGGCCTCAGACCTCAAGACTCGGGGGGCGTAGGGGCGTAGAGGCAGTTCGGGTGGTGACGGCGGACGATTGATGCTGCCCTGAGGTACAGGCTACACACCACTGTGACTCGAACCACCAATGAATGACGACCGCTGTTTGGGGGACTTTGCTCCCTTGAATCAACGAAATGGGTGACAGGAGTCAGGGCAAGTCCATCCAACCAGACGTCCGGATTCGACCAAAGTGCCCCACATCTGTCTTTGGCTGGCGTGCACCTCAAAAAAGTGACCAGTTCTGAACAATTCACGCCTCAGGCATTCATCCCATCCAGGCTGGCCAACCACAATCGAGGGATTTGGCTAGCAATCATCAATCGACCGAAGCTTCGGCTCAGACCTGCGACGACATCACATCCAAAAATACCAAGCAATTGGGCCCGCATCGGAACCACAACTTCGGCCACGGTATGTCCATTCCACCCTCAATTGACTCGTAGACTATCGTGACAATCTAACTCGCCTCTTTCGCAGATGCTGTCCCAACGATTTGCGCGGGCCTCGACGGTCCGCGGCGCCGTCCAGGCCGCCCGACGAACCCCGATTGTCCAGCAACGTACCTTCTTCCCTCCTCAGTTCAACGACCGCAAAGTCCTCGAGGAGAAGTACCCCGAGTACCCGACTCTGTCTGACGCAGAGGACCCCAACATGGTCAGTGACACGGCAATTGGTTGCGAGAGAGGAAGGAAAGAGTGAGAGAGGCTCGATAGCCGTGGCTAACTCGAAGACGCGCAGAACGGCGGATACATCAACCCTCCCTTCATCAAGAGACAGTTCCGCGATCCCCACGGCGATTGGTGGGACAAGCAGGAGCGCCGCAACTTTGGCGAGCCTGTCCACGAAGACCACGACTTGCTCGGCATGTTCTCCCCTTTCGAGTACACCTGGACCACCACCGGCAAGGGCCTGGCCCAGATCGGTGCCTTTATCGTCGTCTTCCTCGGTGTCTGCGGTGTTGTCAAGGCCAGCTACCCCGACAAGGCTTCATACCCGAGAGAATTCCCCGACGGACTCGAGAGGGAGTTGGGAGGTGCTAGCGCTCTGCGGGTAGGTCTTGCGGCAGATATATGAGATCAAGACTGCGAGACTAACATAATGACAGGCGAGAAAGGCTGGCGACGCTGACCCATGAAAAGCGTGACATGTCGGGGGTTACGAATGGAGACGCATGTGTGTATTTTAGAGCAGAAGAAGAAATCCTTTGGGAACCCCACCAGCAACAAGTTCATATGTCTTCAGTCAATGTTCCAGTCAGAATCATCCGCAGTGAAATCAACCATGCTAGCCTGGCAACCAAGGTGGTCGCATCTGACAGGCGGAGTGGGACGCAGACGCGACAGCTTTGCCGCCAAGAATGGCAAGAACGCAAGGTACCTAGTTGGCTATTCCTCGGCCAGTTCTTCACGATAGAAGGGCAAGTGCCCGGCTGGCGTCGGCCTCTGGGTGTAGAATGGCGTAGAAATGTGTGGGAGCTCCTTCTTTCCGCGAGGCAACTCAGTTCCATCTCTGCTTGCCCCTTGGACGAAAGGGGTACGGTACCTTGCCGTACCAAAGTCGTCTTCTCTGTCTACCATCCGTCAGTAGACGGGGTCGACGTCAAACAACACAACTACAATATTCAGTGTTCCCAGCATACTAATCTCGATCATCGGACTCGACCTTTGTCGTACCCGTCATCGTCTGCTCGCGTTTCTACTAACAATAAAGATTTCACCCATTGTCGCGCTCGACTAGATACTGTGGGGGGTTTCGACATGCGTTACGATAATTGGGACGTCCTGCTGTTCCCCGGCAGTGGATCGGTGCCGCTGAAGGAGTTCAAGACAGACTGCTCCGTCATTCCGGACCTTGGTCAGTCTTGACGAGCTCAGTAGTCATGGACGTTTCTTTGCTGATCAATGGATGACCTGACAGAATCGAAACTAGCATCATCTCCGGGGTCTTTTGGCTTACCGGTTGTTCATGGCTTCGTCCCCAGTCTTCCCCGCAACATGCCGCTCACGGTTTCCATCTTTTCTTGGACAATCCCTTCTATCAGCAACCCGAATCAAAACGCCAACCTTGCAGTCTTTGCGGCGAGGGTTTACATCGATGGAGAACTCGTCGCGTAAGAACTTTGCCGTCGACATCGGTGTCGCTTACAGCTTCTAACGGACTTTCAGCGAGGACGTATTCGACCAAGGTCGGCGGACGCCTCTTCCCATCTCTCAAAGTCTCAGTAAGTCGACACAGTTGCCGATGCATGAACTCGCCGAGGAATATGCCGCTGATCTGACTCTTTACAGAACCAAACAAACACGGTGACCGCGATCTGATCAGGTTCCCTGCATTCAACGAGAAATATTTACGAGAATACTCCTGGAATCCTGCCGCATCCCTTGGCCGCATCCAAGTTATCGTCACGGAAGCAGTCCAGCGTGACCCGACGACTCTTTCCTTGGACCACATCAAAAATATCGCCGCATTTTCTTTCTGCCACGCTCCACTCGGTCGGTAGCACCTAGTGACTCAGTTCGCTGTCTGGACTGCGGGCTAATCATTTCTAATGCAACAGAGACGCTCGAGGAAGCTGCCATTGCCTGGCCGAACCGACGCATGTGGGAGAGTGCCACGCCGGCACATGGCTTTCCCTCAGCAGTCTATCCAACAGGCCACGATCTATCTTCTCAGCAATGGCCTACAAGACCTGTGAGAGATCCGCCTCAACAGCCTTGGTCTTCAACTCCTGCGCCCACGACTCTGCCAGTATTCCAAATAGAGGCGAGTCCGTCAGACCCGCTTCGTTCGACTGGAGATTCCGTTCAGCGTGCCATAGAAGGGTCCCATGGTTGCGCTATCCGTCGGAATCCGTCACGCACTGGTGTTCTGTCGGCCTCAGTCAGCGCAGCGCATCCATCCCTCATGCTTCAAGATACCACCAATCTAATCGGCCACAACCCAGGGCCATTAAATCCTGTTCATTGGGATTACCCGGTTGGCGAAGCCCTTCATGGCGACCGTAACCCAAGCAGTTTCTCCACCCAGAGCCGACAAATACGTGGTGAAGCACCATTGAGTTCATTGGAGGCTTCAGACTCTACAACCGACAAGTTTGTCTCTTGTACGCTATCTCGTTTCTCACTCTTGGTTGGAGATTGTGCTGACCTTCAGCAGCCGTCCACGATGCGAGGTCGCAGGCTGCCCCGGCCGCGAAGTGGAGCATGTCAGTGCTTGGTCTGCCAGTCTCTCATGGCAATGGTCCTGAACCTCGACGGGAGCTCTACGCTCCAATCCCCGCAACGGAGGTCAAGTCTCGCAAAGAGTGCCAGCCTCAGCACAACATCTCGAAGCCATTGGCATCAACATTTCCCAAATCAACATCAGACCCGGAGCTGTTGAAAAGGGTGAAAGGTCGGGCGCTCTCGACCCTGAACACGCCTCAGGCCAGGTTCATGTTGATTGATCCTGCCAACACCGCCAGGCGCGCTCCGTCGTTGGGCACGCTGGGCACGCCATCGAAGAAGCGGTCTTCGGCGGCGAAGAGTATCCGGCGATCCGTATCATTTGGTCCAGTCGTCAAGGACATTGAGATTGAGCGGCCGCAACCTGGCATAAAGCCGAGTCAGTGTAAACGCGACTTCACGCCTCTTGGTGTTATAGAAGTTGTCGCCCAATCTGACCAAGGCCATTCCAGCCCCATCCTTTGATCATCTACTGCACTGTCAGGAAGTATTGGGTGCCGAGATATCAAGAGACACGCACGTTGAGCATGACTAAACTAATCAAGAGAAGTCGCTCGGCAGAAAGAGTTTCGGCTTTGGGTGGATCGTTATGTACCAACGTATGAGACTCTACCGGCGAAGATCATGTATTGTTTACGCTGTGAAGTCTTGGGCCATGGATTACTTTCCACGAAGCACGTGTAGTGTTTACCAAAATGGCAACGATTCCCGCAAGTAGCATTCCTTGCCACTAGCAGTGAATAGAACTGTAATTCGTTAATCGAAGCTTATCGTTGTTTTGGAGTACAGTCGGCCTCAAGCTTGATCCGTTGTCATGTTACGAGCATGTGCCTCTTTAGCCACACAGTATGGTAAGATCATTCAAGGTTATTCAGAAGCTCACAAGTTACCACAGCCCAGCCGACGGTTCGGGGAGAAATTCTTGGATATTCCGGAGGTAGGGGAGCTTCGATCCACTTTAGGGCCGATTGAATACGTGGGTGATGTATGGATCCCCGGATGGATATCCATGGTGGCCATCCTCCTCGGCTCGGACTATGACAGGTCAGTGCATCATCTACCTGTTCATCCCATGAACCCCTCCGTTCCATGGGCAGATCTCGATTTTCTCTCTCGTGTTAGTTTATAGCTGGACATCCGCTTCTTGTAACTCTTCAATGAGTCGCTAATCTGTAAATGTTGTTTCTGAAGTTCTGTTAAAAGGGGCATCATTGTCCATTCCTTACCCATCATGGCTCGAATTTCAATTCCATAGTAAGTCAATACTTCAGGCTTGTACGGGAGACTGACAACTTCGGGTTTCTGGCGCTGGACGACGCCTCCCGAACCGAAAGCCGGGATGGAGTACTCGCCGGGATGGGTTGCAAAGGTACTCCAGACCCCAGATCTCGCACTCCGCAAGTGACCCATTGTGACCTGTAATTCGTTGGTTTACATGGCCTAATGCAGCTAACCATCGTTTGCATGTGCGGGGATTTGGGGAACTGCTCAAAGTGTGGGGTGTAAAGGAAATTGGCATTGGAACGTCGGGATATCCGGTCGACAGCGTGAATACGGTTGTTCCTGGCAGGCTTTGGGCAATAGTGCCTCGATTGATCTGGTATATAAGAGACTTCATGTCCAGATTTCCATATCCCGTTCGCCCCGATGGCTGATGTCCTGCAAGCCCAATTGCGTTGCAAGTAGTCAGTCAAACAGAGATCTTGACAATGCTGCAAGCATATCTAGGTCTAGCAGCAGTCTCCCTGACTGGGGCGTATGCCGCTGCGCTCGAGACTCCCGGTGCTCCATCGACAACCGCCCGGCCAACTGCCGCAACTTTGTGGTCCTACAGCACCTTTACGTATGAACAGCTGACGGTAAACCGGTACCCGACGCCGCTGCCATCTCCTCTGACCATCGCGACCCCATACGCACCACACTTTACCGAGGTTTCGACATTGTTGCCAGAGAATGTCACTTACACGACGTATTCCCTCAACCCGTCGGCTACAGCGTCCCCCGATGGCCAGTACGGCCAGAGCGCCTACGCCGCTCTCTGGGCAAACTACACTTACACGCATGAGCCTCCCTTCACGACAACCGCATCCCCGACACCCATCCCGTCCAGCGAGCTGGTATACCCCCCTCAACTGCCCGCCAGACCCCTAAATGACAACACCAACCTCAAGTTCCCTTCCGACTTTGTATGGGGCGTGGCTGCCAGCGCATGGCAGATCGAGGGAGGCCTCCAAATCGAGGGTCGCGGCCCTGCTGTGCTTGACGTTGTTGGCGTCAACGGCCAGGGATTGCTCGGTACCAATGACTCGAATGTGGCAGACATGCACTACTTCCTGTACAAGCAGGACATCGCGAGGCTTGCGGCTCTTGGCGTGCCGTACTTCTCCTTCTCCATCTCCTGGACTCGTGTCGTGCCGTTTGGCAGGGCAGGTTCGCCGGTCAACCAGCAGGCGTTGGACCACTACGACGACGTGATCAATACTTGTATAGAGTACGGCATCACTCCGGTCGCCACGTTGATGCACATAGACAACCCCGTTGGCATCTTTGAAAATCTCGACGAGTTCCCAAATCACTACGCCTACTATGCCAAGCAAGTCATGGCGCGGTATGCGGATAGAGTGCCGTACTGGGTCACCTTTAACGAGCCAAACATTGCCGTGCAATTCACCCTGCCCAGCTACGATGGATTAACGGCGTTCCTCCTCGCCCACGCGGACGTCTACCGCTGGTACAAGGACGTCCTCGGCGGTACTGGCAGGATCACCATGAAGTTCGCAAACAACCTTGCTGTCCCTCTAGACCCGGGCAACCCAGACGACGTCGCAGCCTCCTACCGCTACCAAGACTTCATCCTCGGCATCATGAGCAATCCCCTCTTTTTGGGGAAACAGTTCCCCGAAGTAGTTCTCAACACGCCCAAGATGAACGCCACGCTCACAAAGGCCCTGACCGACGAACAACTCGCCCACATCAACGGCACCATGGACTACTGGGCCTTTGACCCCTACGGCGCCCAATACGCAACAAATCCGCCAGGCGGCTACGAAGCCTGCGCGGCCAACTCCTCAGACCCCCTCTGGCCTTCATGCGTGACGCTCACCACAATTCAAGCCAACGGCTGGGCAATGGGCGCGATCTCCGAAGGCGGCGCCCTCATCGCCCCGTCCTACGTGAGAGAGCAATTCGGCTTTGTCTGGAACACGTACCGGCCGTCGGGCATCATGGTCACGGAGTTTGGGTTCCCGCAGCTGGCGGACGCGGAGACGTCGCACGATGCGCAGCGGTATGACTTCGAGAGGACAATGTATTATCAGAACTTCTTGACCGAGACGTTGAGGGCTATTCACGAGGACGGGGTGAATGTCATTGGGGCGCTGGCGTGGAGCTGGATTGATAATAATGAGTTTGGGAGCTTCGAGGCGCAGTATGGGATGATGGGTGTGAATCGGTCGGATCCAGGGTTGGCGAGGTGGGTGAAGAGGAGCTTTTTTGACTACGTGGACTTTTTCCAGAGTCACATCTAGCTTGTGTAGATACTGTTGAGGAAAGTCGTAAATACTACTCAAAGATGACTGGACAATTCATTTAGTACGATTTCGAGGTTTTGAGGTGTTAGTGCAACAGGTGACATCGGTTCTAGTAAGCGGCTATTGCGGCTCGTTTATGTCAGAGTCTCCGGCCAGTCCTGGCCTATCCACGTTTTCATCATGTCAGACTTGATGACGATCTTTCGGAGCCCCGTCCAATCTGGACGTTACCGGCCGCTAGACGAAGCTAAGCTTACGACTTTTGCATTGGTAGGCTAACCCCAGAAATTGCCTTTGTCTTCCAAAGTTCCCAAATGCCCCAAGTTTTGATTGATTAGTGGGCTAATGCACCACCCAGCTGACGTGAGAGGAATGTGGGCTAGGAGGATTGAAATCCGTGATGACAACTTCCTGCTCCACATAGTGTTCATGATGTATAAAGCAGATAGGTTACCTTGGCATCTGGATGTCCACTTGAGATCTTCTTGGCATGCTTCTTACAACCCATATTCTAGTGTGCTCAATTCATCCAAGTTGGCAGCAACAGTAGCTTCATGACAATGGCAGACGAAAGTACCCACCGCCTCATTCCACACGTTGTGGCCGAGCAGGTTGCGCGGGACCCAGATCGCATTTGGGCTTCATACGCCATCAGTAAGGACATCGCCAAAGACGGGTTCCGCGATGTCACCATCCGTCAGCTATCAAGAGCAGTAGACAGAGTGGCGTGGCACATCGAGGCCAACATCGGAAAGAGCACAACATTCGACACGTTGCTCTACTTTGGCCTCCCCGACATCAGATACGCAATCAACGTCATCGCCGCCATGAAGACGGGCCACCAGATCCTGCTGTGTTCTCACTTCAACAGCCTCATTTACAACTTGAGTCTCTGCGAGAAGAAGGATTGTCACAATGTGATGCGGAGCGAGGGCGTAGACGCCATGGTCGATCCGCTGTTGGCGGCGAGACCGATGAAGACCTTTCCCGCACCATCTCTAGACAGCCTTCTCGGTGACAATGGCGATGTAGACCCGTACCCTTACACGCGGACCTACGAGGAAGGCATCGACGATCCGGCGGCCGTGGGACACACCTCGGGCACGACGGGACTGCCTAAGCCTGTCACCTGGACACAGAGGTCCTTTGTCGTCGTCGATACCGTCTGGCGCTTCCTCCCAGATCTCGATGGCCGACCGTCCTATCACAAGGTTCTCTCAAAGGGGAAGCGCTGCTACCAGACCATGCCCATCTTCCACCCCTTTGGCTTCTTCTCAGCCGTCACCGACCCCCTTTTCCGGAAAAAGGTCCTCGTCTTGGGCCCCAACACCCTCGGTCCCATCCCGCCATCGACACTTGAACTGATGTTTGAGCACGGCGACTTTGACTGCTTGGCTGGAGTACCGATTTACCTAGAAATGGTGGCAAAATCCCCCGTGTGCCTCGCCTCCGTCGAAAAGAAACTAAAGTTCATCTTCTACGCGGGTGGCGCGCTCAGCAAACCCGCCGGCGACGCGCTCTCAGCCCGTACAAAGCTTGACCAGCTCATCGGGTCCACCGAGGCCGGCGCCGCCCTAGGTCACGAGACGGACCGCGAGGACTGGGACTGGTTCTGCCTCAACGACGAAGAGAGCGGGATCGTCTGGGAAGCCTGCGAGGTCAAGGGGTCCGGGTCTGAGGGTGAGCCGCAAGAACAGGTTTACGAGATGACGTTTGTGAGAAACCCCAAGGTGGAGAAGCAGCAGCACGTCTTCTGGCACAGCAACGTCGTCGACGGTGTCTTTCGGAGCAACGACTTGTTTGTGAAGCATCCCACCAAGGCGCACCATTGGAAGTTTTACTCAAGGAGGGACGATATTGTGGTGACCAAGTTTGGTTGGAATGTCAATCCCATGTTATTGGAGAGGGAGATTGCGCAGCATCCGGCGGTGAAGCATGTAGTTGTCGGCGGGACGGGGAGGCGGCATATTTGTGCTGTTATTGATCTTGCCGATGACGGTCAAGGGACGTCGGAAGAGGAGATGTTGGATAGTATCTGGCCCTTCGTGCAGAAGGGTAACGAGATCTTGGATGCGGCTGGTCAGTTGGCTAAGGAGAGGATCTTGTTTAGTCGACAGGCAAAGCCGTTCCCCATTGCCGGGAAGGGCAATGTACAGAGGGTGGCGGTTCTCAAGTTGTATCAGGACGATATTGATGACATGTATGCCAGAGTTGGGGATGGACCTGGATTGTAGGTGGGCAAAAGATTGATCTTGAGCAGTTTGAAGAGGCTCCCGGCTGTTGTACTTAGCTTCCATGTCTTTACAGAAATATTGAGGGCATATAACTAGTAAATTAGTTGATGCTGCCATTCTTCCCGACACCTGTCAGAGTCAGATAACCCCGTACCGCAAGATTGTATCTCTATGCTGCGGTTGAATAATAATGCCAGGAGACTTGTTGGACCGAACAAAAAGTCCGTACTAATTGATGTGGTTGTGTATGATATGGCTTGAGCCAGAGTATTAACTCCGGTATCTACGATGTTAGAGTTCAATTGGCTTACAAACAGACTCAAACTGCGTGTAGGAATAGGCCAATTTTGAGTTGCTGTTGTTGTCAGATAAAGGCACAATACTATCAATGACTTAGTACTAAGGCGCCGGGGCTCTAGGGCGTTGGATTGTTCCGGATTTCCGAAACTAGCATCAACTGATACAGGTCAAATCCTGTTAACTAACGATGCATTCACTAGAAAGCGAGACCGAGATTTGTCTCCACTATCCGACTTCATAACGATAGATGACTAAAGTAGCGGAGTTTGGGCAGCGGACTTTCACAACTCACCTAGTGGGTGCAACATTGCCAGACTTTGGATTTGTAATCCGCCCTGAAGCCCATGCTCTGCCCCTCATTTGAAGTGTTGGACTGTGGGTGCGATCACCACACACGGGACGGGGACCCGGGCGGGGCCCTTTGGAAGCGGCTCGCCCGGACCTGCGTTTCCCTGCGCCGAAGCGAGGCCCCCGTGTTTGATTGGAAGAGTATTGAAGATGTTGAGGAGGGGGGCCATGTGGTTGTAGCAGGTGTTCTCTTGTCCGAGGGAGAAATGGAACCTAATGCCTTGTACAGTGGTGTAAGGAACTGGGAGGTATCCTCTTTTCGGGAACGTATTCGGGATCGAGACTGGATGCATGGAATCTAGAAGTACAAAGAAGAGCTTCAAGTCCCGGAAGTCTTGACGTCACTGGCTTCGATATTAGAGCTTCAATTCTTATACATTACAGAACGATTCTTTACCTCGACAGTATTCCAAACTTTAGGGATTGTCAAGTCTCATCCGAACAAAACTTACGCCACTCTATCATAAGCAAAGCACATCATCACTCACCATGAAAGAAGCCATCGTCAACGCCGACCTCTCAGTCGACATCAAGGACTCCCCCATCCCCGAACCGGGCCCAGGCGAGCTCCTCGTCAAAGTCATCGTCTCCGGCACGAACCCAAAGGACTGGAAACTCCCCTTTTGGTTCCAAGCCGCCTCCAACTCGGGTGATGACGTAGCCGGCACAGTCGAGAAGGTCGGCGCCGAGGTCTACGAGTTCGCAAAGGGCGATCGCGTCGCCGGGTTCCACATCATGCGCACAGCCAACGGCAGCTTCGCAGAGTACGCCATTGTTCCCGCCTACACCACCTTCCACCTCCCCGCCAGCGTGTCCTACGAGGAGGCCGCGACGGTGCCGCTAGCGGCGTATACCGCTGCTGTCGCGTTGTTTCACTCGCTTGAGATCCCCTCGCCCTGGGATCGCAAGAGGGAGACCAAGGCGCCGGTGGTGATTTACGGCGCCAGCACGGCGATTGGGGCGTTTGGTATCAAGCTTGCCAAGAAGGCGGGCGTGCACCCCCTCATCGCCATCGGAAGCAAGAACAGCGCGTTCGTCACGCCTCTGCTAGAGGAAGCTAAGGGCGACGTGTTCTTGGATTACACGCAGTTCGATTCGCAGGACAAGTTGGCCGAGAAGCTGAGGGAGGTGATCAAGGCGACCGGACAGCGATCGTTCAGGGTCTTTGACACGGTCAGCGAGAAGGGATCGTTCCAGATGCTTAGCAAGGCCATCGCCGGGCCGCCTGAGGATGGCACGGGGTTCAAGCCGAGAGTCACGACGGTGTTGCCCGGTAACGACTTTAGTGACGTCGATCCTACCGTCGAGGTCGTGGTCACGAGCGTCGGCTTCGTGCACGAGGAGGAGGGCCAGGGCAGGCTGTTTGGCCTGATTTGGGCGCGGGTCTTTGCCGAGGCGCTGAGGACGGGGTGGATGAAGGCGCACCCGTATGAGGTTGTTAAGGGCCTCGAGGGCGTCAAGACGGCTCTCGATGGGTTGAAGAATGGTACCGTCCGTGCCAAGAAGATGGTTATCCGTGTTGCGGACGGCAATTAGTTGGCGAGATGTTAGTGGTAGTGTAGTTGACACCATGAAGATCAAAAAATTGCTTGGCTTATTTAAGGTGCTTACGGCTTGCAGGACAACTTTCGCCACGTGGGATCGCAGATGATGGCTGACATGTAATCTATTTTTATTCTTCTTCCGCATTCAATCGGAGGATTCTCCAAAAGATGCGGCATGCTATCCCGAGTAGACGGATGTTCCCCGCCAATACCGCCATTCAGTTCCGATCAAATCAAGCAAATGCTCCTAACCCGTAACGCCTCCCAATTCATAGCTTACATTCTGAAATCACGCCAAGGAACATAGGGAAATGATGAGCTCTGGACGCGAAAGTCCCCGAGCTGAAGGAATGAAATCGCCGAGAAGCTCGACTACATCTCCGAGCCTCGACTACGCCATGCCTACGTGGACATCCTTGCCCTTGACACTCTTCCACTCCACAAACACGGAGCCGATGATGGTCGCCGAGGCCGTCACAGCACTCACTAGGAACGCCTGTGCTAGGGCGTCGCTGTAGGCGTGCTCTACCGCGGGCAGGAGGGACGGATCGATGGTCTTGCGGATAGCTGTCACACCCGCGGCGATGACGGAGTGGGGGTCAATGGTCGGGATGTACTCGACTAGGCTCTCCACGAGCTTGTTGGTAAAGACTGTCTGACCGATGGCGACAAAGATGGCACCGCCAACCGTTTGTGTGAAGATGATGATGGCGGTTCCCGTGGGCACGTCGGCCATGTCGAGGACCACCTGCACAGCCATTAAAGGCTGCTGCATAGCGGCGCCGACTCCGGCACCGGCGAGAATCTGGTAGCCGATCCACATCGCGGAGGATGTGTTGGGGTTGAAGGTGGAGATGAGGCCGTATCCGATTCCCATGAGAATCGAGCCAAGAATCATCCACGGGGTGTACAGGCCCCAGATAGTGACAGCGGCACCGGCAACGAGTGAAGCGATGATGTTGCTGACCAGCATGGGCAAATTCCTGACTCCCGAGTTGACGGCGGAGACACCCTGAACGGACTGGAACCAGATGGGCAGGAAGTAGACAGACAAAAGAAAGGCGGCGCCAGTGTTGAAGGCGAAGAAGGAGGACGACCAGACTGAGCGCTGCTTGAAAATACGCGGCGGGACTGTGGCGTTTTCCTGGCCAAGGTACTGCAAGTAGAGGAAGCCCGCCATGCCGAAGCCGAAAATCAGGAAGAGAACGATGACGCGGGCAGAGGCCCAGGGGTATGTGACGCCACCCCAGTGAAGAGCGAGAAGGAGGCAGATAATGGCCGGCATGAAGAGCATGTTTCCGAGAGGGTCCATCTGGATGAAGCGCGTTCGCCATGTCTCTTGGGGAATGGAGCGGACGGGATCAGGGAAGAAGAAGAGAATGACAAAGATGGTGACGGCTCCCTATCTACGGCGTTAGCACGGCGGCATCAAAGACGAGGAATCGAAATCAACTTACAATCGGCAGGTTAATGTAGAAACACCACCGCCACGTCAGACTATCTGTAAAGACACCACCCAGCAAAGGACCAGCGACGGACGAGATACCCCACATGCTACCAACGGCACCAGTGTAGATGGGACGCTTCTCGAGAGGCACGCTATAGGCGAGGATGATGAGTGCTCCGGCAAAAATGCCGGCTGAACCTACTCCCGCGATGGCGCGGCCAATGATCAGAGCGATACTGTTGGGTGCGACACCGCAGATCAAGCTGCCCAGCTCGAAGATGGCGATGGTGATCAAATACACCCACTTAATGCTGAAGAAGCTGTAAAACTTGCCAAAGAGCAGCTGGAGAGAGGCTGTTGTGAGGAGGTAGGCACTGCCGTACCAGCCGACGTCGTTCAAGCTCTTGAACTCATCCGTGATACGCGGGATGGCGGTGGCGATGATGGAGTTGTCTAGGTGGTGGTTATGGTCAGCTGTAGCTCTACCCTATTGAAGGAGTGTGGAAATTGGGGAGACGGTTCCTTACCGAGAGCCATCAAAAACACACTGAAACACAATGCCATGACAATCAAAGCCAGCTTCATTCCCTTGGGATATTCGAGATCGTCTTCGTTATTTACGATCTCGGCTTGTTCTGACTTGGCGGAAGGTATTCTCGATAGCTCGCTATACGGGACAGGAGGGAGAAGGATGGGATCAATTCGTATATCTTGAAACGATGCGGCAGAGCTCGCGATGTCCTTTTCCATCTCATCGTAGTTTGAGCTCGAGTCGCTTGGTGTCAGGGTTGACGCTCTTGACTGCAGGAATGTCGGAGGAGCCATGAAGGACGGCACTGCGGCCTTCTGAGCGTCGAACATGTTGGCGATGACGACGAGACGGTCGAATGCTGTAGAGAGGGTTGAGAGGTCTACAAGTGCCAGTGAAGTAGAGTCGGGTACTCGGGATGGAGCAGTGACACGATGCGGAAGGCAGATGAGATGGCAGCGCTACTCTGTTGATCTTGTTTGTTTATCCTGATGAGGAGACTGGGAAACAAGGATACTGTAGGGGAGAAGATCACGGATTCTATATAGATCAAGTTACGTGTGTTGAACGTGTCAGTCCTTTGGGGGAACTTCCGACCAAGACCATGGCCTTGCCGAGGACGTGGATGCTGGGGTCGGAAGCAGACGGTGATGGTCGCGCTGGGAGAGTAGAGAGCGCAAGTCCCCGAGACACTTGTCTGGGCTCCCATGTCACACCGGCTTGCTTCCGGTAAGGGCAGGAGTACAGAAGGTGAGGTCGCGCTGCCTCTGACTCTGGCTGGTGAACGAGAGGCGGACGCCAAGTATCGGCCCCTTGGTGTTGTACAAGAGACGATACCCTGGGAGGGGGCCAGACGTTGTCTCAGATGTCTTGGGGGGCTCTTCCTCCATGCGTCGAACGGTGTGCTGTGTAAGCTGGAGCCATACCTGGTGGCGTAGTCGGGATGATGATGACGAACTAGTATTGGATGCAGTAAGTGGACGTTAGCCAACAAGGCAACTTAGCAAGCGCCGGCACTGGGCGTGCACACGGTACTTGGACTGGGGTAGGAGAACATCATCCCTCCCCGTCGCACTTAAGACTAGGCAGTAAGGGCAGCGGAAGGACGCGACACCCACACGGAATGGCAAAAGACGGGAGGCTCCAAGACCAGAGACGGGTAGAGAGCGTCATTGGCGGGTTCCTCGTAAACTCCGAGCCATTGAATGTTGGCGGATGAAGACTAGACCAGACGAGATAGAATCGATAAGGGGCTTCCAGGAGAGACGAGACGGGTCAGGGTTCAAGACAATTGCTCAGTGATGTGATGCGATGGGCGAGGGCATCGCCAAGTCGCACAACGAGGGCCTCAAGTAGTGAGAAAGGGCGGCAGGCTGCTTCTTCTGCACGATGCTGCAATCAGTTCGAGGGTCTTAGATGCCGCTCACTTGATGCATCCAGCCTGACGTTGAACTGTTGAATGCAAGTGCCCGATAGATTGATCAAAAGCTGTTGACGTGCAGTTTGATGGACATGAATGGCAACGCGTAACGTCCTCCGTTTGCTCTGCGTCCATTTCCGGGAGACAAGTACGTACCGCCGCTCCAATCATTCTGGTCACGTGCCGATCCATGGTGTTAGTCATCACTCGAATGATGACTAAGGTGAGGTGCGGGATGTTCCCTCCGCGCGCCTTGAACAACTCCGTCGATATTGCTTTGCACAAACTATACTTTCTCCTTGACTTCTCCATTCGGACCTCAATTTTGGACTGTCTCGAATTTTCTCAGTGTTTTCCTTCGGTATCTTCGAATGGTCCGCCAGGAAGCGAGAAACTGCGCCGCACGAGACCAACACGAACAGGTTCTAGCGAAGCCGTTAGATCCAAGCGGCCAGACGGAGCCCCCCCAGTTCTCGTTCGGCGGTGAGGCTTAGCATCACGGAGGGAGTCCTCCAAGTAATCAAGGACCACAGTTACGCTCGCCCATCTCTTGTCACTTGTCAGATCTAGTCGCACCACAGACTCAACACCCCAGATTGTCCAACCATTGGAACAGTTTCCAGAGTTTCGGTTGCGACCGGGAGAACCCTCGCTGCCTTCGCGGGACCAGAATGCATTCCTGCCGCTCTGTCAACCTGACTTGGGTCGTTTGGGTCTCCGACTTGGGTTCGATTGTTCCTCAATGTGCCACCCCGTTGTGCGACAACTGTCACCATCTCCTCTTCAAGTTTCTCTGATAATCGTTGGCGTCTCCTTCGTTCCATCGATATTCTAGGTCTCCTTGACAAGGATCTAGCCCTCGCCCTGCCTGCCATCAAGCTATCAATGGGAAAGGCGGCCAGGCTTGCGCTTCTCGCATCAATAATGTCAACTTGGCGATCCAACCCCTCATCATAGCTGGTCTGTTATTTCTACGAAAAGACAAGGGAGCATGTCCATAGACACGGTGACGCACGTGGCTCGAGATCGATGGGAGGTTACGTTCACAACACCATGACACCACGACACGCGCTTCTGCTACTGAGATGGGATCGGCGCTACGTTTCCTTTTGACACAAACGCGATTGCTGGCATGTTCATGCATTTAGTCCGTTCAGTGCTCATATTCAGACAGTCTTGCCCCGTTGTGTCCTTATCTTCCCGCGTGGGGCATGGCACTCGACTTTCACTCTATGCCGTCTCCCCCACAAGTCCGCGAGACGCGACACCTCGGTCGAGGCACATACCTCGAATGTTTGCGTCGTAATTTCAACATGTAACCGATTTCCCGGTCCTTGCGCTCCGCCACGAGTCTCTACGCCGTCTCATTGCACCAACTCCACGCCATCAACGTCGACAAGCCCTCTGTCGTGGACCGACTCGGCCTCCGGGGTACCTGCACCATCAAATCAACGTTGCCTTTACTCCAAGACGCTATCGTCGACGGCCGGCACAACCCCAGTACCAGAACTAGGAATGTCTCGGGAGTCAAAGACACCATTGGCGCCGCCACAAAGTTTTCAACAAATTCGAGGTCGTCTACATCTCTACCTTCGAAGCTGGCCTCTCGCTCTCTCGCCCCTATTCAGCTCTAGCTCAACCCGTCCCCCTGTTCACAAAGCCGTTGACACCATGCGAGGGTTCAGCCAGAGGCGTGTCGAAACAAGTGGCTGCTGTCGCTGCGCTACTTTGCAGGCGCACCTGTCAAAACCACCGCCGTATTGATCCTCCGTCCAGTTATTGCGGCTGATCTGAGACATGATCGAGCAATGTATTCGGCGACGAGACTGTTCCAGAACTCGGCTCTTTGCGGGCATTTGACGAGAATCCACTGAGGGACATCAGCATCGACAGCGACATCAACCTCGGCTGCCGGCATGTTCGCCGTTGTCCTTGACTGACGAGCAAACAAATAATCCGATGAGGCAATGGTGGTCGCACTTGAATGTGCTTGTGGAACACTCGGTCGTCGGTTGTATCCGCTGGATGCAGTTTGCACGGCGAGGTTTGGCAAGCATCACTTGCAGCGCATACGCGGACATCGGTGTTATCTCTCGTCGCTTGAAGCGTTTGCTTCATCTCAGTCCATGTCTTTGATTTGCGTATCCGGCCCGCTAATGTTTGTGCCAGCTACATACCGAGATCGAGGTTCTGGGCCACGGTCCCAGGACTGTTCAACCGCTTCGGAGCTTGAATATCGTTTAGGGTATTACCGACCTCGCTTGCTATCCATGCTTCCAAGGAGACGGGCGTATCGTGGTCATTCGCCTGTCTTATCCTCCATAGTCGGCATATGTTCGTCGAAGCCCGTCGGAACACACCTCGCCTATCGCATGCGTTCTGGCAGAATTGTAATGAACAGCTTTGTCTTCGATGTTTATTTCTATATGCCCGGCGTGAGGGGCCTATGGCTTCTTCGTCAAATCTATGTACAGACTGACAATGCTATGCCATGCCCCCGTTTCTATCTATTAGTCTATCTATTATAACACTCTACAGGCATTGTCTCATGCAACTATGGTCCTTATCCATGAATCGACTCTGGTTCGAGGTAGACCGACAGCAACTAAGGTCAAGCCGTTACTTCCTCCTTGATACACCCTGCATTCCATATCATTTCGATGCCCAGCGATTGGAATCGGGCATTCATAGTGTCTACGCATTGCACATCAAGGTCGCTTTTCTCTATGAACTCGTCATAGTTGACCTGAACAACCTTCAGATTGGGTAACGTGAACAAAGATTCTTCGGCAAGCCGCCTGAGCTCTTCCTTGCAGTTTTGGTCTGCATGCAAGATCTCAACCCGACGAATGGACGATGGCAAGACTTCGGCCAACCTCCATTCGGTGTATAGATCCACTCCATATTCCGAGGGAACTGCTCTTGGGGTATTGTCGATTGCCGCTTGATCAAATACAAGCTCCTCTAGATGCTCAAAGGAGCGGAAAGACCAAGCTATCCCGCCAGACGCAACTTGCCGGGAGTCTGCCCTAGGCGACCGACTACAATTGTGAGAAAGACGCAGTTTCCGTAGAGTATGGCGAACCGGGTCAAATGCCTGAAGCAATTTTGACATATCCCAATAGTCAAATCCCGAGTTGCGGTAGATTTCTTTCGCTGTGACTGCCAGCTCCTCCAAACTCGGGCAGCACTTCACCAATAGATTAAGATCTTCAAAGCCTATCTCGCTCAGCGACAATCTCCGAAGATTGCCCAACTTCAGCGTCCAAGGCTTCACGAGAGTCCAAGGACTTTGACCGTCGAAGAGACTGCAATGCATTGAATGCAAGTTTTCAAGATTTGGCGCCGCGGCGAAGAGCGCAGAGGCCTCATAAATGTGATGGTTCTTCCTGACGCCCCTGAGAGCAATTGATCGGAGTGCAGGGAAGGAAGCCCGACTATCTCTGATATGCTCATAGTCCACAAAGCTATCACGGGCTATGAGAAGCATAGCGAGGTTCGGCGATAGCAGAATTGCCAACTCCCCGAGCCAGTGGTGAATCTTCCGTCGCTGGATTCGCAACAAAGCTTCTGGCTGACCGGAGAACCCACGCCATGTTTTCGTTTGGAGATAGCCCCTGCTCGGAGCGTGCCGTAGCGCGCCAGCATCTTCGGTCGCTTTGATGAGGAGTGGAGCTAGTTCTGGCGTGCACCCTCTGATCACGTCGTTCTCTACCAGCTGTAGCATTCTGATGTGAGATGCTAGATCCGGACGCTGTATGATGCTGCGCAGGAAGACGGGCAGCTTGTCTTCGTATTCGTCGTCTTGTGAGGGCTTGCTAGGTTGTGCTCCGATACCGCAACCATGCCTTTGAAGTAACCCGCCCGTGGCGTAGTCGTGGAAAAGGAACGGCTGGGCAACAGCGCAAAATCCTCTGGAAACGCGACAAAGTCGTGATAGTGCCCTTTTGCTGAGTTGATAGTCGTCGCTTTCGGCGTCGGAAAAAGTCCCTGGGTGTCGACAGTGGAAGCAGAGTAATGAGCAGATTTGCTCCACGAGCTCGAGAGGCAGCGAAGCCATTTTCTGGAGAGTGTTTGTCGAGTCTGACTTGTTTTACAGGCAAGGTGTTTGCATCAACACTCTCCACCGCTCAGGGTTCGCCATGATGATAACATGCGCGAGGTCGGCCATGGGCCGATTGAAGTGCGCAATTATATCTTGCGATTAGCATGCTCGACTTTTTTAATAACGCGTTCGGGCGGGCGTGGCGGACGTGTACTACAGGGATGCCGGCTTGACAAGGTTCACCTGTGTTGTCAAAAGTCTGCTGTTAATATATGGGTGATGGTAATTACCGGCCCATTTCGCGGCGAGCCTTGCCCTCTGTGAAGCTCTCGGGAAAGAGTCATGAGATTTAAGCTTTTACGATAGCAGACCGAACGCTTCGTACAGTGATATCATTCCGGGTCTTCCGGTACAGTTTCATGCTCTGAGCGACGGCAAAATGGCACGCCAGCGCCGGCGCCGGCGCCGGCTTTCCACGGAGGCCGGCTTAACGCCCCGCAACGTACAATAAAATCGCGATGCATCCATGATTCTCTGCGTAGACTTGATCTGGTGGAGAGGCTGTTGAGATCCTGATTTCTGCTTTGTTCTTGGAGGAAAGAATTTGGAGCTTTAACTTAACGACTCTTATTCTTTTGACCCAGCAACGTCGTTTCCATTGTGAAGGACGCAGTGACACTATTTGTCCGTCACTATCAGTGTCAACTGCAATGCGTAAGCGCAGCTACGGCCCAGCATTTGAATATCAAGATGCACATGCATCAGACATTGACAACGAGCTTCACCAACTCGCTGACTACCCAGACACTGGACCACGCTTTACTCTATTGCCCGCACTAGGCGGTTGCATTACTCATGTTCTCTGAGAGAAAAGTAAAGCCGAACTCTGTCAAGCCACCCAGGAGACTTTGACAAGAACTTCCATGACGACTAAATTCGTGTATGTTGGTCATAATTCGCGTGGTGATTCTCAAATTGGTCATGCAACTTTAAGATCAAATCTACTCAGCTTCTGAAGTTGGCAGCCCGTCGTCAATGGGCGGAATTGTGCCCTTTTACCAATAAGATGCATCACTCGAAGCAAAGGTTTCGTCACTCTCCGAGTGCCGATTTATATACAAGTAGGGCGGCCGTTGCGCCGGTGCGAAGCTCAATATCCTGGTATCAAACTGCCGGTGTGCACGAAAGGAAGAAAGAGACGAAGCCTATTGCTTGCACCGAAGTAGAAGTAAATTGATAGAAGAGCTTTTTGTAGCGCCAATGCCACCTACGAACCAAGAAGAATGTTCCTAGATTGAGAGATCCAGTCGGGGACTCGGGGGACAAGCCGCGAGCAAAGTCTACCTAGTAAGTTGAGTGCGAATTGCTCGGCGAATCAGTCTATTCAAGGATCTTCCCCAAAGACGGCTTTTACTACACAAGCGATCATCAATTCAAGCAGCAACACAGAGAGCGCCTTTGTCAGTTTCGTCGCGCCAACCATCAACCGCTATAAAGGCAACGTGTGCGGCGGTTTCGAAATCCATCTATACGAGCGAATGACTGGCAAACAGTCAAGAGCGCGCCAGCCCAAGCACTGCCCCAAGTCAAGATCTAAGACAAACGCGTACAAATGACGCCTTGCGGTCCCTACGCCGCAGCATACGTAGCGTCGAGAGACCCCTTAAACCCTTGGTCAGCAATCTGGAATCTACCTATGCGCCTTCTTAAAGCCTCGAGCCAAGCAATCGGGTCATGCATGCCACGCGGCAACTTCAATTATGGGCGTTACGGATAATCGCGCTTTAGCTAGTCGGCTTTAATCTCACCTGTAATACTCGATGTAGCATCTGGGGTGTGGAGTTCCTCAGCCATTGTCTCGAGTTATTGTGGCGATGCAACTGGCGTTCGAACCTTATACGCGTATACGTCCTCACTAAACTCCGCGTATATGTCAAAAACCAGTTGCCGAGCCATAACGAATACATGTAAGCAAAAGTCGAAGAATATACAAGATGAATTGTTCAGTTTCAAATCTTCTACAAATTTCCAACTTCACCACCTCATCAGACCTAGAACCGCACTCATCGATCATCTACAATCAGACCGAAATCCGATCCACCGCCCGTCAAAACCGCCGACTCAGCACGAAGATCTTACAGTAAACATAAGGAAAACGATTATCGTCATCATGGGCATCCGCGACTTCTTTGACGGTCGATTTTTCGATACCAGATACAAGACCAAAATCCACATCGCGCAAGTCGCCCTAATGGCACTGGCCATCATCCTCACCATCTGGCGCATGGCCATGCCGGTCCCCTTCACTCGCGGCAACATCATGGCCCTTACAATGGTGAGTTCTTCGTGGCGGGGGAAACTTTGCAACGTTCCTTTTCGCAATCATTGTTGTCGAGAATGAGACTGATACCAGACGATTACAGGGTTTCAAGTCTCTTATCATTATCGGCTACCAACTTCTGACGACTCATAAGGAGCGCTTCAAGAAGTGGGCTTCGCTCAAAGCCAACGCTATCCTCAACACAATGGAGATTTTGTTCTGGTTCGTCGCCTTCGGTCTGTTGTGCCAGGCGAATGGAAGGTTCTGCACTGGTGGAAGCTGTGCTCTCAGCTGGATTGTGACTCTCATCGTCATGGTGTTGATGTAGGTTTCTTTGCCTCTGCCCAAAGGCAGATCCGGCTCTGCTTAATATCAAAACGCTGACATATTCGCACCAGTGTCCTTGCCTTCCAGACATCGGTCGTGTCCATCAAGGACTACCGGTACTGGAAACACTTTGGCATCAACCGAGAGACGGAGACTAAAGCAGCTTACCCGAGACCTCAAGTCTGAGATCTCGGATATACACTAGGTGCAGGTAGCACTACGATAAGGATCGCCTTGAAAAGGCCACAGTTGAAGGATTGCTGTACGGCGTGCTTCGCTTTGCCTTGAAGCGGACTAGTGTGGGAAGAAAGTACTCCGCTGGTTGTCACCACGGACAGGCTGATCGGAGGTGCAAAGTTCATGAGTGATGGAACGTGAATCACGGAATTACGGCTGCGCCTAACATTAGGGGAAATATGGGTTGACTCGGTGGTTGGTTTTGTGGCCGGAGGTCTCGGCTGATCCGTATCTTCGGGTCTTCTTAACATTAGCGATCAGAATGCGGGGCCGAGCCCGGAGCAGGCGTTGTTTTCATATCCACAAAACAAGACCGCCCATCCGGAATTCGCCAATTCTTAACATTAGGGGAACGGAATCGAACTAAATAGGCGGGGTAAACCGCCCATGACTCAACAACAAAGGTCTCGTTTGATTTGTAGGGGATTTGATTCGTCTTGTTCTGTCCTTATCTGCCCCGGTTTTACCGTTCTTCCCCAGCTGACCCCGCGGCAAAGCTGTACTATTATTACGGGGTATTTATGTTCAGCATCATTCCCAACCCTTACAAATCGGCGTGATTGATACTTGAGGTTTCACAGCAAGGCAGTGCTACCAGCAACGACAACTTGCATCATGTTATTGAACCCGCTCTCTGTGGCGGCTATCCTTGGAGCCCTTTTGGTGTTCTACCTGGCACGCTGCTATTCATCCCCCTTGTGGAGAATCCCCGGGCCAGCACTGTCCAAAATCACCTCAATCGCCTTGAGATGGCACGAGTTCGGCGCAAATCGAACGCTATACATCCACTCTTTGCACTTGAAGTATGGCCCGGTCGTGCGAATCGCTCCCAATGAAGTTTCATATACGTCTTATGAGGCTGTCAAGGAGATTTACGGATCACTCGGAAGTGGTTATGACAAGCATCGTTTCTACAACCTCTTCAAGGTTTTCGGGCGCAGGTAAGTGCCGATATTACATGGAAAATCTTGAGATGGCGCTGACCGTGAGTTTTGCGCTCGTGATTTAGAACCATGTTTTCAACACTTGTGAAGGGCGATGTAAGTTACCTAGCTTTAAGACTTGTCTGAGGCAGAAAATCTAACTTTGACTTAGCACGCGAAGCGCAAGCGTATCATTGCCGATCGCTATGCTAATAGCAATGTGGTGAAGCCCATAGCGCTGAGCGGTATTGAGAAGCGTGCGGAAGAGTTTGTCAGGCAGTGTGCTGATGCAGCAAGTAGAAGTGTGAATGTCTATGTAAGTTCAAATCTTCAAGCACGAAGAAGTGGCGGCGAGTCCTGTATCAGTAACACTGACACTATTGTCCCTGATCACCAGGTCAAGCTTCATTCTTACGCCTGTGACTGTGTAACCCATCACTTGTTCCACCCTTACGGAACCAATAGTCTCCAGAAACAAGAAGACACGGACATGATGGAGCAAGTCACGACGGACGATAGTCTACGAAGTAAGGTTGCCCGAGTTTATGTGCAGTGGGTGCTTGCTAACCCTCAACTTACTAACCAGACCGCCTTATCCAGCATCACTACCCCGTCTTCTACCAGTACTTCTCTAAGATTCTTGACTTGTTCTTCGATCCACGAACCACTCCCCTTGCTAAGGATTTCGTTATTGGTGCTACCTCCAAAATTGATCCCGCGCCGTTCACCCTGTTAAGCCGCCTTCAAGACAAGAGGGAAAGCGGCAGCAGCGTCAATCAGATGGACGCCATTGACATCGCCGCGGAATGTACTGATCACATGGTAGCTGGCATCGATACAACGGGTGATTCGCTGTGTTTCTTGTTGTGGGAACTGTCACAGCCGGCATCTCTCGAGATTCAACGGAAACTCCGGGAGGAGATTCGAGAGAATCCAGACGCCTCTTTTGACAAGCTTTCTTACCTTGACGCCGTGGTTCAAGAAGGCCTCCGATGCTATCCTGCGATTCCAATGTCCCTACCTCGCGTGGTCCCACCGGGAGGGAAGACCGTCGATGGCTACTTTGTTTCCGAGGGTACCATCGTGAGCAGCCAGGCCTACTCGGTTCACCGCAACAACGATGCAGTCTTCCCCAACCCTGACACCTTCAAGCCTGAACGCTGGCTATCCCCCACCGGAGAAGCCGAGAGGAAGAGACACATGTTTGCTTTTGCTCATGGTGGAAGAGGCTGTGTCGGAAAACAGTAAGGACTTACACTACCTTCCCACAGACTATGGGCGCGAGCTTATGCTAATCCCGAAACAGCCTTGCGTTAGCAGAGATGAAGATTTTACTCCGTGGCATATACGGACGATATTCCACTGTACCAGATCCTTCCATCACTCCCGAGAGTATGCGATCTCAAGACCAGATCATTTCTGCCCGGCCATACGGACAACGTTGTCTCTTGCGATTCGTTCCTATTGCGAATGAAGAGGCTGTATAAGCGACTGCTGGTCACTCCTCTTTGAACTGACATGACGGGAACATGTTTAAAATCGCGAGATGAGTGACTAATGCTCAAGTTGTGAAGAGGCGGACTGGAGATGATTGTAGTAGCGTTCTGAACAGTTGTTGATCAGCAGTGCTAGAGCTAGACCCAGCTGAGGTCGTCTCTGTACAAACAGACGCTACAATAAACTTTTCTAGTACGAGTTGATCACCTCTAGCACGAATCACTTCCAAGCTATCCGTGACCCGTCCACCATTGCTTCTTTACTGAACTAGGATTTCTGATTATCTTGTCAAGTTCTTGACGAGACGATCTCTCCTGAAAAGCGACCTTGGGTTTCATCCCTCTGAACGATGTATTTCGTTCAAGTTGTACTAAAGTCTCTTTACCCATTGCGTCGTCAAAACCCGAGGCGGGAGGCGGGGCGTGAACGCAACGGTTGTGAGTCAAATCATCCTTCAAGAGTGGAGTTGGGGTCTGAAAATCACGGGGGCCTTGGCCACCGGGAAATCCCACCGAGTCAGTGTCGGCATTTCATTGGAACCTTATTCATTGCTGGCGCTGTTGCCATGGATGGTGCAAATTGCGTAGGATCTCTTTTGCTTCATGTCTCACGGCCAAGCGTGACGAAATCCGACTTGATAGTGGATCACCAGTGTCAAAATACAATTCATCACCTTGCGAAAGAGTCTTGAACCGGCGGTGAAGTCACAGCTTTGAAGGCAGCGTACAGAGGTTCAAAATCCAGCTGTTCAGCGAAAAATATCGCGCATTCAATGCGAGAGCGAGCGCCTTTGATCAAAAGTTCGAAAATGACTTCTCGTGACTATTCACAATAATGAGTTGACGTGACGATGTGAAAGCTTGTCTCGGACGGAGAATTGCGCTCGCGAGGCCGGCGGAAATAGCGGGCGCATGCAAAGGTTTTTACAATGAGTTCAGGCTCATTTTACTCAGCCCACCTTGGTCGCGAACTAGTAAATTGGCATTTCTTTCTCTAGCTGTCACTCAGCCCTGGTCAATCAAAGCGTTGAACTCTAAGAGAGAGCATCTTGATCTAATCCTTGCTCAATAAGGTTGTAATCCACCGGACGGTCCGGGATGCAGTGCCTTTCGAAGCACACAAGCATGGCCTACATGCTGCAACGGGACCATAATGTAGTCTGTATCTCGACCACGGCAAACGATATGAGAAAGACGATCAAGTCAGTACAGGCAGGATTGTACTCCGTAGTGTACTCCGAAGTAACCAAATACCCGCAGAGTCCGGGCCCGGCCTTGGACTCAGAAGATGTTCGTCTGTTAATGTGGAGCCCGTTATTCAGAGTTCGTGCTCTTTAATCAATTTGACTTCATTACCTCTTTGAGTCAAACTCTCCTTGGTGATTGGCCTTGGCTCTCAACTTTACCGGACCGCCGGGCTCGGTCGGCACCTTTTGCCTTGGAATACGGCATGTACGGATATATAGCTTCTATAGTCGCCACGCCTTAATAACCCGGTCTTGGAAAGAAGCACATCTCCAGTCACTCCTTTGATTACCTAGTCATTCTTTTTTCCACCACTTCTCTTTGCCATGCGTTCTCACCTTTTGTCGCTGTGCGCTTTCAGCGCCACATTAATTAGTGCCGCTCCCTCCGGCCTCGGCTGTTATGACGAGTCCGCCTTCAAACCCGAGGACATCATCCAACGCGACGTTCTCGTTATCGGAGGTGGAGCTACCGGAACCTACGCCGCCGTCCGTCTTCGGGACCAGAACAAGACCGTCGCCGTCGTAGAGCGCGCCGACAAACTCGGAGGCCACGTTAACACCTTCCGCGACCCCGCGACCGGCGCACCTATCGATTACGGCGTACAGGCATTCATTCAGAATGACCAGACAACACAGTTCTTCGAGCGCTTCAACGTCCAGCTGAACGCCTCCGCTCTGTCTCCTTTCCCGAGCAAGATTGTCGACTTCAAGACCGGTTTCGTCGTCCCCAACGCCACGGCCGTCGACCCCAATACCCTCGTCGGGCCCCTGGCGAACTACCTTTTCGCCACTCTCAACTTTGACTTCTTGGCTGAAGGCGCCTACGATATCCCCGAGAACGTTCCTGAGGATCTTCTTCTGCCCTTTGGCCAATTCGTCCAGAAGTACAACCTGACCGAGGTTGTCCAAGTCGTCTGGATCTTCGCCCACGGTGTTGGCAACCTTCTCGAGACCCCAACTCTGTATGTCTTGCAGAACTTTGGCCAGCCCCATCTCCTCGGTCTCTCCAGCGGCTACCTGTACGCCCCTGGTGGCAACCAGCAGGTGTACGACAAGGCCGGCGCTTTCCTCGGAAACGACGTCCTGTACTCCAGCACTGTCGTTGCCTCCAAGCGCTCTGATGATGGCGTCAAGGCCGTCGTTGCCACCTCCACGGGCCGCAAGCTCATCAAGGCCAAGAAGCTCCTGATCACCATCCCTCCTACCATCCAGAACCTCGCGCCCTTCGACCTCGACGACTCTGAGACTTCCGTCTTCAACCAGTGGGAGAATGTCCCCTACTACGTTGGTGTCGTCTCTGACTCCGGTCTTCCTGACCTAACCAACTTCCTCAACGTCGATATTACCGCCCCTGATGCCCTCCCCTCCAAGCCTTTCGTCTGGCGCCTGGAGACCGTCGGCGTTCCCGGCTACCAGACCGTCAAGGTCATCGGTGAGGCTGACTCTACCAAGGCCCAGGGCTTGGTCACCGATGCCGTTCGTAAGGTCGGAGCCTCTTCCAACAGCACCTCTGCGACTGGCGGCGAGTTTGCCGCTTGGGAGGAGCACTCCAACCTCCAGCTTCACGTTTCTACGGAGGCTGTCAAGGCCGGTTTCTACCGCGACTTGTACGCTCTTCAGGGAAAGAGAAGCACATACTACACCGGCAACGCTTGGTGCTCTGACTACTCTCCTCTGCTTTGGCAGTTCACTGAGAAGAGAATTCTCCCCTCCCTGTAAAGGAGATTTTGTTCATAGAACAGCGTAATTAGTAATTTGACATACCACTGCTGCGAACACCTTTCTTGGTCTGGTCAAACCAATGAACCTCTATCATTCATCTTTAGTGCTATCACCCACTGAGCCTTGACACCTGAATAACTTACAGTTTGAGTGACTACTTAGTCTCCAAGAAGAATGTTCTTTGGCTCATGGCTCTTAATGTCACACCGCGACATTGTATACGTGAATGGATGCTAGTACGGACATGTGACTAAAAGTTGGCCCCCTGCCATGTTTCTCTGCACGAGTTTCGAATTGAGTAATTAGAGCAGCGCCCCTATAGTATACTCCATTGAGCTCACAGAGATACAAATAGGTCCCTGCCAAACCAGCCTCGAGGATAGGTGCAAGGTCTGAAATCTTCCCGTCAAAAGTTTAAAATAGCTTTTTTCGTCCTGCTTCTTCAGTGTTCAATTAGTTTTCAAATCTTACAAGAATGCTCAGTGGAGTTGACCTGATACTCTACTCGTAAGAAAGAACTCAAGATTTGGTCTTATGGTATGCGAGTATTGTTGTCCAGGTCCTCTGGTTTATATTGGCATTACAAAACTGACCGAACGTTAGACATAAAATGGCCCTCAAAAAGGGGTGCCCCGTTTATGGATGAGCATCAGATATATGTACACATTAGGGCAAATGAATATATCGGCCAGCTAGTTGACTCTAATGTTTCTAACAAAATGTGCAGTCATAAGATCTTCTATCCTGCTCAACATCGGTTAGTCGCATTCTCCCATGTTTCTGGCCCCGGCGATCCTTCACCAACAGGGGATTTAGTTTAGTAATCCATTCACACACGAGTACCGGAGCTTTTTAGTCAACGTGCTCCAGGAATTGCGATTTTGAGGTGGATCAGCTAGAGGGTAGCATTATTGATCTAAATCTAGGCTCTCGTCGCTGATTATCGTCTTCGTGAAATGGGAATTTGTGCACCTTGCCTAGGTAGGACACTTATGTCGTAGTCACGGTGACCTGGTCGTTCTAGTACACCAGAATAGAAGTTATCACCGTGATACGTCATCGTCAAGCATGGAGGGGCTCTGCTTGAGGCATCGTCGCCACTCGTTCTAGTGAGAGGCTTCAAGACCAAGTGTAGGTCCCAAGCTCTCATTTTCCCACCTTTGAGACATGTGTGGGGTGGTCGAGGCCCTTGCTGTATTTTGGGGCACCGTATTAATGCTGCAGTGGTCACATTGTTATGCCTTAAGCACAAGCCTACTACGCCCCTCTAGAGATCTTTGAATTAGCACCAACCCCAACTTTACAGACTCTAACGGCGAGAGGGAGAACTCAATGCTCAAAGCAACGAATTGCTCACATTGCAGAACAGAGCACTCGGCATTCAAAAGAAACATCAATCCTGTTCCAAGAAATTGGACACCCAGTCCAAGAGGCCATAGGAGACGCCGAGTTTCATGATGGCACTCGACTAAGCCTGTTCCTGCAGCCTGGGAAAACCTTAAGGCTGAAGTGATCTTGGCAGTCGGCCTGTCTCCGAGAGGTCGGCCTCTGATTTTACGATTAGTTGGCGGCGCTGCGGACAGTCCCGCCCCCCGGACTCCGTGAACCGGCCGAGGTGGTGTTGTGGGGAGCTTCAAAAGCCACGACCAATAGAAATACCGATGCCGGCCTTCGGGGAGTTTTCATTGGTTTTTTCCATCAACGCATGAAAGGCGCGCCTAATCCATGAAGCATCAAGTGGCAAATACACCGCTGCCAAGGCCCCCTGTCAGAAGGTTGGGGGCTGGGTTAAGCTTGGTCACCAATAATTCCACGATCCGCCGGCGGCCTATTCCCCGAATGAGCCTATTTGGGAGGTGGGCAGCGGTCTAGAATGGCTGCTCGAGTCAGTGAGCATACTTTCTTTAGCAACCTGTCAGCAGTTTTGGGTGTAAGCGAGGAAGCACGCTGTTTCAGTCCAAGCCCGCAAACTCCGACAGAAACAACCAATAAATTGTTTCGGGTGGCCTTTGATGGGAAACCTCAGAAAATGGACAGACTTTCTCTAGCGGCTATGCTTTGATGATTTGACTGTAAGTAGCAAAGGCCTGTCCAGTATGACAAAATATCTCAAGGCAATTATGTCAGAGTAACATGGTCATTCGCATATGCTATCCAACGAATATGTCGATTTATTGAAGAAAACGAAAAGGCAGCCACCACTTTCTTCTCTTAGTTCCACATGGCTCGTGACCCAAAATAGCATGTTTTAAAACCACTTTACAGAATACCACACCATCTCTCATATATGTCGTCCGTTAAGGTCACCCGGTCTGACATATACATAGTCTGAACGGGGGGCTCTCGAGCCATTTAGAGTATCCAGTAGGGCTGGGTGCGTGTGGGGGACGTAACATACACAGAGGGGCAAAGTGCCAAGAAACAATGCATTGGGTGACTGGCCTTGACATGTTCAGCTCTTTACTGCAGAGCCAGGTAGTATGGTTCAGCTCTACAGAGCAGAATTAGGTAGGTAGTATTATCGGCCTTGTTCAGAATGACCGTCCGCCGAGCCGCACCAGCCCAAAATGGCCTTGAGATAGTCTTGGATCAATCAATATGAGGTTCATGGAGCCATCTAACCGAAAGGTGTTCGGACGTCACGAGCAATCGAAACCCGCGCCGAGAGTCCGGTAAGACTAACGACCTTGTCTTCATTGCCTTAGAAGGCCTTCAATGAGACCTTCATACTTTTCCCCTGAATATTCACTGCCCCCAATATGGAGTCTTGAACGTCAAAATCAGACAGGCCTCAATCTCGGAAGGCTTGGTTAAACATCGTGTTCTGGCGACTGGTTGGCCTTGATGCCACCCACGGCCCTCAACTTGGTCAGGCCAACTAAAGACGTCTAGAAGTTTGTTTAATTGCTATTTTCAACGTGAGACGAGGATTATAAATGCTCAGCTCCTTGGCAGATGCTTTGGTGATCTTCAAGATAGTAATCAAGACATCATACAAGCAAAGCATCATCATCATCAGATATTCGAGTATAAAGAGCAAGCCTTCGTCCTTTTCCAAAGCTATCATTTCTTCTTCATTCATCGCATCAATTTCCTTCCTTTCACTCAGACTCAACTTTCATTCGCTTTACAGCACACCCACATTCACTTTTCATTCATTTGATTCCTTAACTTTCACAATGGTTTCTTTCAAGGTCTCCAACATCCTGGCCCTCGCTGCCGCCGTTGCAGCCGCGCCTACTGAGCTCCTTCAGTCCCGCGCCGTTGTGGCTCACGACTCCATCAGCCCCGTCGCCCAGAGAATACAGACTGGCGGCCTCGGCAAGGTCATCGAGACCTTCAACCCCCTTCTCCACATCGCCCACGGTTGCCAGCCATATCCCGCCGTTGCCGATAACGGTGATACCAGCGGTGGTCTTCAGGATACCGGCAGCTCCACCGGCGGCTGCCGCGATCAGTCTAAGGGTCAAACGTATGCCCGCGCTGGCACAGTCGACGGCAAGACGGTCATCATGTACTCTTGGTACTTTCCCAAGGACCACCCCACCGGCGGTGACGTCGCCGGAGGCCACCGCCACGACTGGGAGAACATTGTCCTCCAGATCGACGACCCAGCCGCGGCTACCCCCAAGATCATCGGCGGAGCTGCCTCCAGCCACAGCGGCTACAGCAAGGCCAACGGCGCTCCGCCCATGGACGGTAACAGCGCCAAGGTTGAATACTTCACCACCTTCCCGACCAACCACGAGCTTCAGTTCACTCAAACCAAGGGCAAGACTTACCCCATCTCCGACTGGGATGCTCTCCCCGCCGCCGCCAAGACCGCTCTTCAGGACACCAACTTTGGAAAGGCCAACGTTCCCTTCAAGGATGGGAGCTTCGAGAGCAAGGTCCGCGAGGCTCTCAAATAGATGGGCATTATATACATGACATAACGGCTTTATGGGCGCTCCATTACGATTTTTACGAATGTGTTCTTTGGTCAACCATTGTTGTGAATTTGGGTTCATTTTTCATTAGCTAGCTATTTCTGATCTATCTTTCCAATACGATGAGTCTGAGTTGTTCTTTCAAAACTTTGCAATGTAACGATTGGCATTGAGTTGTTGTGACATGCTGGACTCTCATACTCTATCAGGAGTACAATGCATGCCAAGTATGCGCTTCGTTGAGTTCTTGAACTCCAATTTCTCTTATCTATAATGTTTCAATTTCAAAAAGCGCCTTCGGTTGACGTGTGTAGAGACACTGTTCCGAAATCTTGAAATGCCAGTGTTGATTATCAGAGGCTGGCAAATTGTCAGCAGCTTTTTCTGCCCTCCATTGACTTCATGCGCTGTGCATGAGACACGAGATGGCCCGACCTCTCGACCTGTATCCACATAACATAGGGAACTTCAGCGCGAAGATCCGTTATCTTGCCGATCTCAGACGGGAGTCGATTGACTTTCCGATGTGTTTGGTTGATCTAAATTCTGCTCACCTTCTCCGTGGATTTTATGCCCAACAGTTGAAACGAATCCTTCAGCTATCCGATGTCGAAGGACCGCAACCTATTTATCTACGTAATGCTCAAAGAAAAATAAATTCGATATTGCAACGACTAGGCTTCAGTATTTCATTTTCATCAATCTTCATAAAATCATGTTAATTTCTGACAATATGACTTTCGGTATCCTCTCTCGGCCTGGGCGAATTGAGCTGGCCCCTATTCCTAGGTAGGTAACTCATTGTAATATCAAACAATCACGGCCAGAAATATACAACTTACGATTCAATCTCTGATCTTTCAATAGCTTCATTAGCCTCACTATTCGTTCATCACAAGATAAGGTAGTTCTTCCGACATGCTGAGCCCAGCTCATACTTTCGGATAATCACAGTCAGCCTGACAATTGATTCAAGGAACTTTGACAACATTACACAGGCTATTTTTGACAATTTCGTACATCAGACATCTCGATACACGAATAATACTGATTGGTCCAGACAATTGAAATTTCGTCGGCTCGGTCTTCATTAATGCCGAGAACATCATTTCCCCATGCCGGGTGAATCTACGTCTTCCGACGAGTCAGTCCCGCCCTTCGCCCTTCATCCCATCTTCGGCGGAGACGTTTACTTCCTCTTATTTCTCAACTTCATCACCCGTGTTGAAGCACGGATCGATTGCAGCAATTCCTAATTCTATCTCATCATCTCACGGCGTTTTTGAGATGTCAATTAATGGCGTGGTGGCTTACAATGTGGCCGTCTTCGTCAGCACCCTCTTCCTTCTCGAGGCCGGCGCCGACAAGTTCGTGGAGAACACGGCCATCGTCGCTCGGCGCACCGGCATCCCGGACAACCTCATCGCCCTAATCACCGTCGGCGCCGAGTGGGAAGAAGTAAGCCCCGCCTCATCCTGACTCTCTTTACATCTTGTCAACCACATCATTCTCTCGGAGAACAGCCTAGACTCACAATACATCTCCAGCTCGCTGTTGTCGTCAGCGCGCTGGCGCAAGGCCGCACCTCGCTCGCACTCGGCAACATTGTCGGCTCAGCCATCTCCAACATCCTCGGCGCATTTTCGCTGGGTCTCATTTTCCGCAAGCAAGGGGACGCGTTGGAGTTTGATCGCAGCGCGCGCATCTACTCGCTGCTGTTGCTCGTTATTACGACTGCTGTCATTCCTATCGCGTACTTGCCACGTACGCTCCTTTGGCGGGTCACCGGCATCGTCTTGATTGTTGTATTTGTGGTCTACCTACTATCGATAGGATGGGCAATTAGCCGAGGAACCCTGGTAGCACCAGAAGGTTCAGACAGCGATAGCTCCAGCGATGGAGATGACACTTCATCCAGTTCTTCAGACTCTTCCATTTCTTCTCGGGGAAATAGCCGCGCTCCAGCATCGCAACCTGTACCAGAAACTAACGACACCGACGGCGAGCGACAACCCCTCCTCCGTCCCTCGGACCGATTCCTGCGCCGTCGCCGCGGGCTAACTTACCACATCGCCTACCTCTTCGCCGGCTTCCTCGCGATCTGCCTCTCAGGCTACATCCTCTCCCACGCAGCGACCAACATTGCCGACGCCCTCGGTGCCTCCGAAGTGCTCTTCGGTATCGTCGTCCTCGCCATTGGCACAACCCTGCCGGAGAAGTTCATCGCCGTGCTCAGCGGCCAGCGCGGGCACGGCGGTATCTTGGTTGCTAACACGGTAGGTAGCAACGTCTTCTTGCTGACGCTCTGCCTGGGTATCGTCATGGTAGGCACGGAGGGGGCGTTGGGGAGCGCGGGGAGCGTATCGGGCGCTGAGTTAGCTGTTCTATGGGGTAGTACTGCACTGTTTACGGGGTCGATATGGTTGAATAGGACTATTCAGCGGGTGGTGGGTGGTATTATGTTGATTGGATATGTTGGGTTTATTGTTGCGGAGTTTACTGTGTTGCGTAGATCGGGAGATTTGTAGGCTGATTACGGGTAGAGTCGTCTGTAAACATAGTTGTGTCGTGATGATACTTTAGGATGACTGTCCTTATTCTCTTCGTCTAAATCACGTCGGAATGTGAGGATGAGTCTTCGGAAATTATCTTTCAAAACCAACTACGTCAACCATCTCACTCCAGCCGTGCCTTCATCCATAGATCAGGGGAGATAGAACCACCGTTCTCTGAACCCGCTGTAACTCAATCCTAGCAACGGTCTGCTTCGCTGTCTGGGTACCTAGAGTGGCAACCCATTTGACCGGTCAGTTTTCAATTTGAAGGTGGTGTTCATAATACACGCATTTCAGGCAAAACCTGTCTTGGCATGACCATTGTCACTTACCAAAGGAGCTTTTTCCGCTCCAAGGGGTCATCTGCTCTTTGACCTAGCACTCAGATCCGTTTCATTGGGTCATTCTACACCGCAATGCCATCAAACCTGTTGACATCCATGACAACAAGGTAGCCTCACCTGGACTCAGTCTGGCACTTTGCCGTTTCAAAGATCGAGTTCATCCGGCGCACACGTCTACTATGCCGCGCGAAACTGTCACAATCCGACTATTGCTGGTCTTCTACACTCATAATTGCTATAACTATTCGCCTCTAGCTTAAATTCGGGATGGATACACTTCAACGTAGCATCGGCACTTTCGATATATGAAGTCCCGGCAAATATCTGCAGGTGAACAACCGGTTGGCATATAGAGATCCTCGTCTTAGCGCCTCCCCATTTCAATTTGAGAACCCCCAACTTGTCCTGAACGTTTTGGCGAATTGCCGTTTGCGGTAGCTTATAAATGAACCATGATAGATGGACTGTCTCTGGGAAGATGAAAGAGGCAATAGGCTAAATCCCCGCAAACTCGGTAGTTGAACATTACCACCAGCTCGATCCCGCATACTCGCTTGGCCGGCGTGAGCCGTAATGCTAATTGCGTTTAAGGATCTGACAGCCATGTCTTGAGTCTCCATTATTTTGAGTATAAATAGAGTGTTCAAGCGTCTTCAGACAGATGATAAAAAGCCTTCACCAAACAAACTAAACCAAACACTCAAAACCACAAGCCATGAAGTCCATCATCATCGCAGCCACCATCTCAGGCGCCCTCGCCTCCCTCAACTGTACGGCCACAGCCGAAGTCAAAACCTACTGCTGCCCGGACACCAAGTCCGAGCTCGTCAAGACAGGGCCCGCTGGTGCCCTCATCATGATGGGCTGCGCTGCCGACAACACCAATAAGTACATCAAAGTCTTCCTGACCTTGGCTCAATAGCTCTGAGATTACTGATGAGAAAACAAGGAATTGGTATTGGAACTACAACGGCCTCTACACGGCCTACTCGACCCAATTCAAAGATTGCTACCTTAACACCATCCCTTTCAACGACCTCAAGGGTAAGCCCAACCAGATTCCTACGAATTCAATGCCTACATCCTCATATGTCTATTAATGAAGAGTAATTGCTAACGATACTCACAATGACACAGTCCTCCCCGATTGCAAGGACGATACATACGTTCTCGACCTCACCCGCGGCAAGTCCGGACCCCTCGACAAGTGCAACCCCAATTGCGTCAGCCAGAACAAGTTCCCGGCCAACACCTACTTTGGCGACCGGCAGAAGGAGACCAACATGGCGTCTGATTTTCCGCGTCCCAATCCGAGCCCGGGATGGCCTGGGGTTCGTAGAGGGCGCAGAGTCTAGACTTCGATCCCTTTCAGCAATGAGGCGGAAGACCTCGAGTTCGATGTTTCGAGATGTGGTCACGAAATGAAATTGCAACGAGATTCGTACTTTCTTTTAGTTAAGGTAGCAGCGATATTGTGAAATTCAATTATAGTCGATCTTGCAGACCATCCAGTCTCTGATCCAAGTAAAGCAATGTCCAAAGACGGGGAATATCCAAGTAGAAATAGTCAACGCCGTACCGTTGCGGTAAATCCAAACTCAAAAGGTATCAAAGATATAACGTCAAAAAAACCCATACCCACAACCCCTACCATTAATGGGCCGTCGAACTCTCCCCTCCCCCATGATGCCCCGGCTTCAGCATCCTCTTCAGACTACTCGGGTCCTCCAGCGCATCAAGCGCCTTCTGCGTCGTACTCTTGACCGGCTCGCCATCATATCCCACCTGGTCCATGTGCTCCAGCGCGCTCTCGTTGGAGCTGAGCGAGCTCGAGCTGGGACTCCGCGCCACCATGTTGATCATCTTGCCCTCCTTCTTCTTGGCCTCGACCTGCTCCTTCTTGAGCTTCTGCAGCTTCTCGTCCTCGCAGTGCATCACCACGATGCCCAGCCCGGGGAAGTTTGCCTCGAGGAATTCTTTGAGTTTCGGCAGGATCGACTTGTCTGGTCGGTAGGTGCCCGAGTCGTTATCGATGTAGAGCTGGTAGTACGACGGATTATGCGGCGGGTGCTCGTTCGGCGGGCCGTTGGGCAGCTCCTCCGTTGGGTGCGTCCGCTCAGGCGGGTCCGCCTCCTCCGACGCATCGGGCTTCTCGAGGCGCCGGATGAAGAACTCGCCCGAGCAGGCAATGTACGTCTCGACGTCGCTGTGCATGGTATGCTTGCTAAGCATGTCGATGCTAAACTCCTTACCCGTCTCCGTAAACCGGAACATGCCGTCGAGGGTCAGCACGTAGGTGAAGATGCGGCCGCCCTGGTCAAAGTGGACGAGCTTGAGGAACTGCAGCGCGGCCTCCTCGGAGCGGGCCTTGAAGACGCCGTACTCTGTCGAGCTGTCAAAGTTGTAGACGCGGCTGTGCTGCTTGTGCAGGGCCTTGTTGAGGATGCGGCCGCGCAGGCCGCTCTTTGCGAACATGAGGCCGATCATGGGGCGGAACTCGACGTAGCGGTGGTAGAGTTCGGGAGGGACGGGTCCTGAGAGCTGCATCTCGTTTGACTGGAAGCTGTGACAGCGTGTTAACAACGTGTTTGGCAGGATGGTGTCGGGCGATGAAACCTACTCGTATTTCTGGGTCTTGTTGTCCTTTTCCTTGTTTTCGGCCTCGTCAAACAAATCGGACCGGGCGTCGTTCTCCTCGTCCCGGTTGACCTTGATACCAGTAAGACGGCCAATCATGGGACTAAAGTGCTTAAAGTAGGTGGTCGGCCCGAGTGTGCACATCTGCGCGTGCGGCGGGTCAGATTGTCCTAGGAGCTCCATACTAATCCACAACCTAGGGGACATATCAACGCGCGGATCAAAGTGGCTGGTGATGGCCTTGACGAAGTAGGCCCGCTTGCTGCCCATGCGCTTCTTGGCCGTGAACTCCTGGCCGGGGCGCGGATACCCCTTCCAGTCCGGACCGACGTGGGGCACCCTGACGGTGACGTTGCCGAGACGGTCGTCGTGGTCGGGCCAGTCCTCATCATAGAGGCGGCATTTGAGGATGAAGCCGTCGGCGGGGACGTTGGCCACCACCCACTCGGTATCCCAGACGGGCTCCGTCGTCTTCCGGATGGTTTGGGTGCGGAGGGTGAGGTCTGGGTCTTCCTTGTGGCGCTTCGGAACGGCGGCGCGGAGGGTGACGTGGATAAAAGGGTCGGAGGACTGGGTGCCAATGTCGGCGGCGGGGAGGTTGCTCGCCTTGTGGAAGATGAATCGCACGGTGTAGCCGGGGGGCGCGTCGGGTAAGGGTGTCGGGTCGAAGCCGCCAGAGGGCTTGGTCTTGTCCTTGACCTTTTCTTTGCCCTCGGAGTAAAGGCCCTTGAGATCGCTAGAGTGGTGATGGGGCTTCTCGTGGGGCGGCTTGTGACCGTTAGCATCCGGGTTCTGTACGCCCTCGATCTTGTTCTCGAGGGCTGCTCCCTCTCCGTGCTTGGGCTCATGTTCGTTGGTTGGCGGCCCACCGTTTGTTGTTGTTGCTGATGGGACTGTGCCATCATTGATCTGCTCGCTAGCGGCGGCCGGCGCGCCGTTGGGCGAGGATGAAGGTGACGAGTGCCCGTTCAGGTCCGGCGCATCGTGGGTGGTGGCATTGCCGTTGAGGGCCGCCGGGGAGTGAGTTGTGCCATTGGGTGCGTGGCCGTTTGTCGAGGGACCGTCGGCTGCGGTGCCATTCACCGTGTGGCCGTTGAGGTTCTCAATCGGCTCAGAGGTTGTTGCTGTTGTTGTCGCAGGCTGAGCGGCGCCGAGATCTGTTGGTGGCGCCGAAGTTGTGGCCGTGGTGGTGGCAGTTTCGGCGGCGGCGGCAGAGGTGGACGGGTCGGCGGAATGTGGGTGTCCGTTGGGCCTTTGTTCGTCGGCGGCCGACATGGTGCGGATGGTGGTTATAGTGCGCGATTGAAACAAGAAATACTTTGATTGGAATTACGGGAGAATGTCTGCGATCGCGACACAGACAGCGACAGCAGCGACGGCGATGGTGGCTTGAAATGCGCCCGTCGGGGGGGCCGGAGAGAGGCGTTGGGAACCCCGGCAAGTGTTGGTTTGCGGAAGAGACAAGTCCCTGTGTCTTTCTCTCTCGTGTATCTCAATTTCTTAGGATCTGTAGGGCGCAGATGGAGCGAACAGAATAGCGCCAGATCCTGTCAGAAAAACCCTGCAGCGCCGTGGTGGCCGTTGCCAAGACCCGAGAGTGTCGATCCCCCCAAATCGTGGAGGGGCAGCGCGCTGCTGTGTCTTTCTTCAGTGCGAGTGCGAGCTTTCAGTCACTCTCTCTCTCTCTCTCTCTTACAGAGCTGGGCTGAGCTTCACTTCACTTCTACGATGAGCTTGAGCTTGAACCGGGAACTGAGTTTGGGTTTGGAGAGCTGTGTCCAATGATGTCTTTGGGGGGAATCACCAAAAGCTTGGCATGGGGTCCGTGGTGTCCGCTTGCAAACGAAACGAAGCTTTGGCGGCGGGCGGGAGGAACGTTGGTTTGTTGAAGAAGATGCGCTGGCTGAGGTGACAAGGGGATTCGAGGTACTAGTTGAGGTGGATGGCGCTTATTCGTCTGTTGGTTTGAAGGAGAAGTATCTATGCCGAAGGCCAAGGGGGTATCCAAAAGAACAAGATATGACGATGGCAGGAGAGAGTTGTTTGGAGGAAGGAAAAAGAGAAAAGAAGCCTTGAAATGGGAGGTAACCGGATGGAGCGAGAAGGAAGAGAAAGACTCGGTCAGACCAGACCACTGACCACTGACCAGACAGACAAGACGATGCGAGGGGCTGGGGGGGTAACAGAGACGGGGCCCGAGGGAAATCACAGGCCGCAGTCCAAACCATCAAAATTGCTCTCTTTTGGGTTAGACGTGATCCTTGACTCTTGCGCGAGCTAGCTAGCTACTCCGTTCGTGTAGGCATAGTACGAATAGAGACTAGGACTCTTTGCGAAAAACAAGGGACCCTGCCCCCTGTTCATATCCTCAGCCTCTGTTCCCCTGTACAGATAGATCATCATTAGAGGCATGGCATGGCATGGGTACGGAGTAAAGGAAAAGAGAGAGAGACAGAGAGAGAGAGAGACAGAGAGAGAGAGAGAAACCGAGCCAACATCTCAGCATAGTGAGCACCTACACACCCACTCAGCATCACACAATACGAAAAGAATAAGATACGGAACCATAGAACGCAGCAAGATCAACAAAGCGTCGCAAGCAACATGCAACTCGCGCCTGCGCCTGACGTCATGGGCCCCTCCAAGATTTGGCGTCGAGGGTGCGGCTAGAAGATGCCGGAGCCGGGGTCATGCTGCCCAGCTGAGCCAATTGCCATCCTAATCTCGAGCCCCCATTCCGGCCATCAGCAAGCACAAGTTCCTTGAGCCTTGAGCCTTGAGCCTTGAAGTACCACTAAGGTAAAGTACAGTAAGCTCTCATGCGCCATAGCCGGCCATGTCCGGGATGCTGCCGCCAGCACTCGCAGCGTTTCACCATCACGAGCCTTTTCCAACTTTGCCTTTTCTTATTACCCTACAGTAAACTTGGTAAACATTGTGCCGCTCCCCTTGCATGACAGGTGCTGCAGTCGCCCACCGGGACCACCAGTACGTAAGAAGACCAGCATCTGCGCAAATCTTATGTGGAGAGATGATGGCAACAACCAAGATAAGGTGAACAAGCGTGACACAAGGTCTCACCAGCTTGCCGACCATCCGGCTTCTCGTCCATTTTTTTTCCTGTCTCTTTTCCTGAGCCCTGCCAAGATTTAAGGTAGGACCACTTGATTAGCTGATCTGCCGCCTGGGGTCCTGCGCTGCATTCCCGTCTCCGGCACACTCCGTGCCGATTGTCTCGGCGCTGCTCCACTGAAACTCGGCCAGGCCACCCCGCTCCGCTCCGGGTTCTTGTTGACACCGACACTCCAGAAAGCATGCTGATTGAGACGTCTATACACGTTGAAGATTGCTTTGAGCATTTATTCTTCACTTTCTTGATGTTGTCTCATCCATTCATGAGCTCAAATGGCGAGACGTCCCAACAAATCCATCTCATGTCAAATTGGCCAATTGCAGGATGGCGCATAGGTACCTTACTATAGTACTTGTACCCTCCACGGAATATCGCAACATCAGGATTATAGAGGCATCTCAAGTGTATTTTTGATAAGCTTCATGTCATCATATCAATAAAGGAGATATCATCATCATCTTTGACTCACTCCAAGACACCATTTCTTTCTAGCCCAGACTCGAACCTTCGAGGTCATGTCCACTTTTCTTCAACATGATGTGCCCTGATCTCTTTCAACTCACCTTCGTACCTGGAAAGGACTTGACCATTCGATTCCCTTTCAGGTGAGGAGAATCTCTATCTTGCCCCATCCAACTATTCCTCTCTACCAATTTTCTTTGCGGGATCTTGCACTCATTTCCCTAGCCCTGTCCAGAGTTGTTCACCCTAGTAATACAGCAATTCACGAACAAGCAAGTGATAATGGCAGGTCTCACCAATGCGAATAAGCTTACAGTTAACTATCTTTGAAAGCTGTTACCCAGATCAATCTCATTCCAAAGTTATAGCCCTTTCCCTAGTCCGGGCCCGACGGTGCCAATGATGAACCTCCGGGAGATGGAAATTTCCCTCTTTCTCCCGGGCCCGTCCCATCCATAAGGTATATCGCTGCCTGACAACCATCTCTGAAAGCTACCATTCTTTGAGACCATTCTTCTCAATTTGGCCTTGCAGTGTCTCAATATAAAGCCTAACTATTACTTTCACTGCCTAGTAATAGTTTCCGGGAGCTCCCCCTCTCATCGGAACCCTTCTACCCGCCTCGCGCTCACTTTAGACCATACCCTAAGATAATTTTCACTGCCTGATGATGTCTGGCAACAGCTCTCTAAGCTCCCACCATTCGAAGTGCCTTGCCCCCATGTGTTTTTCACTGCCTGCACACCCTCATCAAGACTGCTCTGCTTATACAAAGCCTCATGATGCACTTTATGGATTTGAGAGGAATCGAATTTCCTTGTCAGTCATGACCGCCTCACTATAGCCTCGGAAAGCCTTCTTTCTCATCAATTGTTGTCCTTTATGGAGTCTATCCCTCGATCTTGCTCATGATATGATTGGTAACCTGGCAGCCGCCTGCGAAATGATCTCTGCCTGTCATGGGAATAGGTCTTCCTGCACCGAACAAGTCCTCAAACCGGCTTCAGGATAAGGCATGGCAGATCGGCCACTTGCTCTCGACCCACTGCATATCTAATGTGATTTCTCACGGCCTGGCAGCAGTCCTGTCCGGCTCCTACTCTTGAGGATCACTCGGCCCTCCCACTTCTCGCCCTGTAAGGTTATGCTACCTATGCTTAATGATGCTATTCACTGCCTTGGACCAGCCTTCGGAAGCTCTCGCCCTCTGCGTTCTCCTAAATCTTATCCTATTTCTCATGCTGTATTTTCTCCCCATTTGTCGTGCTGCCTTCTCGTGCCCCTTTTCCGTACTGCCTTTCCTGTACTGGAATCTTCTCGCGCTGTCTCTCTTGTCCTGCCTCTCTGATATTATCTCTCTCTTGTGCTATTTCTCTCACTTACGATGTTATCCTTATGATATCTCTCTTATGCTATCTCTCTTGTGTTATCTCTCTTGTGCGGTCTCGCTTATACTATCTCATTTATACCACCTCTTCCTTCTAGTCCCTCTGTTACTACCTTTTATATACTACGTCATTGATATCGTCTCTCTCCTTAACTTTAATGCTCTCTTTTGCGTTATCTCTCTAGTTTTATCTTAATCTCCCGTGCTACCTCAATCTATTATAGTGTCTCTTCCTCTAGTCCTATACTATTTCTCCTTTTTACGCTAAATCTCTCTCCTATAGTATCTCTTTCTCTTATACTACCTCTCTTTCTTTTACTATCTCTATCTCCCGTACTACCTCTCTCTCTTATAATACCTTTCTCTATTGTGTTACCTCTTTCTCTTATAGTATCTTTCTCTCTCGTACTATCTTAGTCTACTATATTACCTCTTTCTCTAATGCTATCTCTTTCTCTAATATTATCTCTTTCTCTAATGCTATCTCTCTCTCCTGTGCTGCCTCTCTCTCCTGTGCTGCCTCTCTCTCCTATGCTGCCTCTATTCCCCGTGCTGCCTCTGTCTCCCGTGCTGCCTTTCTCGTCCACCCCTCTTCCCTTCCTAGCTCCCGCCCCTTTCGATCTCGCCCTATCCCGTAGCCCATGATATTATCCACAACGTATACGGCGAGAGCTAGGCGGGGCGAGCGGTCATAAAGGGCTTTCTTTCCCTTTCAGCCTTGTCAACAAAACTTCTCCTCCACATCCACATCAAAAAGTCCATTCAAGATGGACCAGCAGTACCACGAGGGTAAGTCTGCCAACCTTTCTTTCATTCCAGTGTTTCTGGACCCCTCAAAATTCTGATCGAGGGCATTGGGCCCCTGGTTCACTGCCTCTGAGGCTTCCACCTCGATCGCGGTATAAAAGGAACCCTCTTCTCCCTCCTCGCAGCTCGATCCTTGGCTACCAGACACCGGTCTCTCGGCCCCAGAGGTCATAGGAGATTGGCCTCCCGTCGCTTTGAGGCGCAAGAAGAAATGCTGACGATGTATGTTAGAGGAGCGCAAGCGCCTGGAGTACTACCAGGCGGAGAGGGCCAGAATGGCTGGTGCTTACCAGTACGTCCCGTAAGTTCACCCCGAGTCTCGCTCAAAATATCCTCTTCTGATGCTAGAAATATAGCCCCGAGGAAGCCTACCCGGCCGAAGCTCTGGCGGACCACAACGAGATCGAGGGTCCCCGTCTTCACGACAACTACCACGAGGCCGCTCAAGGCGCCCACGAGAATCCGCTCTATGTTGAGCACCTAGGCCAGAACGTCGTGCTTCCCCAGCAAGCCAACAACGCTGTCGAGGGACCGTTTTCTCAGCAGAGCCAGAATGATGCCATCCAAGCCGAGCATTATGCTCCCATCGACCCCGAGCTCCAGAACCAGGCCATTATTGCCGTTCAGCCGGCCGGAAACGCTCTCAGTGAGCCTCACGTTGCTCCCGCAGGCGATTTCCCGCACCCGAATTTCAACAATCTGCTTCCCGATTACATCTATGACTTTCAGACTGGCGCTGCGAACATTCAGCCAGGCCACGCCGGCCAGATCGACAACTTGCTCCAGGACGGCTTCAACATCCCGTACCCTGACTTGGGCCCGATCCCTGCACCCTTCCCCGACTTTGGCGATCCCGAGATGTTCCTTCGAGAGCACGAGCAATGGCAGTATTACAACAACCAGGGATTCGAGCAGTATGGGCAGAAAATGGTTGGCATGCAGGCGCAGGAGATGCCTTATCAGGACGTGCAGCTCCAGTATCGTGAGGAACAGCATAATGAGGGCCGAGAGTATCAGGAGATGCCTTACCAACAGCACGCTCAGGACAATGAATATCATATTCATGGACAGGGCCACCACGACCAAGTTCTTCACCAGCAGCATGATCACCATGTCCACCAGAACCACGCATTCGATCAGCCGCAGCAGGAGCAGCACCATCATGACCACAACGAGGATGCCCCTCTTCAGCAAGACGACGCCCAGGACGCCGCCGCCGCTCCCAACCCGCTCGCACAGGACAATAACCCTCAACCTGCCGCCAACGTTCAAGCTCCTCGGGCCAGAAATGGGAGACGGTCCCATACCAGAACCATCGCAGGTTCTCAGTTCAACGACGGAACGCCCGACCCCAACCCGGAGCACTATGGCCTGGCAGATGTCTCTCCGAGACCACCTTGCCGGGAGCTCCCGAGAATGGTGAATGGCGTCCAGAAGGTTGCAATTGCATGCAACCGATGCACTAAGATCCTGTCGCGCAAAGATGAGATGCGCTGGCATCTCCGCCGCGACCACTATGGAGAGTATTATCCCGAAAAGGGGTTCCATATCGAGAAGGGCCGCCAGCAGGCCCTTCTCGATTGCCCCAAGTAATTGTCATCAGGGTGGAAGAAGTTGGGCATGGTTCCGTAATTGATAGGTTGGTAGTTGAGATAAAGAAATATTGACCGAGAACTTAATAAAATGGATGTGATTTCTCGTAGACCCTCGTCAGTAGATTTAACGGGACGATTCGTCAGAGAATAAACAAAGCGTGACTAAGCGATCACAGAGGAGAGTAATTAATAGAAAAAAGAGGTGCCACATTGAGAAGGGCCTGCTGGTGCCCCTTCTCGATTGTCCCCAGTGATTGTACTTAGGATGGAAGGACTTGGGGATGGTTCTGGAGTTTGTTTAGTAGCTAAATAAAGAAGTGCTTTCCCATAGACACTCGTCAGTAGATTTAACGTGACGATTCGTCAGAGAATAAACTAAGCGTGAGCGAGCGATCACAGAAGGGGCCAAAGAGGGTTAAAGTGCTGGCTCAAAGAAAACATCTTATATAATCCATACTAAGATATCCTCTTTTGAAAAGTCTTTCCCGCAAAGATGAGATGGGCTGGCATCTTCGCCGCGGCCACTATAGAGGATATTATTGCGCAGAGGGATTCCATATCGAGATGGACCGCCAGAAGACCCCTTTTCGTTGTCCTCGCGAAAGCAGAAGGAAGATTATGGAGTATTCTGGTGGGATAGAGTCGGTAGTCAATCCAGACGTGCTAATTGGGAAGTCCAGGAGATAGTGACACATTGACCAGGGTCAAGATCAGGTCCTGCTAGAATGCTCCAGAGATGGTTATTGATCCCCTTTGGGCGAACTGGTGTCGAGTACTAGAATGGGCTTGATAGTTGATGAGTGAGCCTTGCTTAAGAAACTCAACAACCTGGAAACTTGACCACTTGATGTACGGATCGTACGGTGGACGCTGCGGGAGAGATGATGAGCTGAGTGAGAACAAAGCACCAAATGCACGAAGCTGGACCAAAGGTTCTAAGTGAGAACAAGGAGCAAGTGATTGACGACTTGAGCTGTAAATGCTTGCCCTTGAGTCGGACTCTAGTCGTGGACTAAGACCAACTCTTCCAACCTTAGGGAATCCCACAGGAAGAGTTGCTGTGAGTAGGACTTACTGGAATGTCTAGAGGATGAACGATCGTGCTGAACGTAAGTAGAAAGTAGTTGAAGAGACTAGATAGACATGGAAGTTTAGTTGACTGTGTCTACAAAGGGATCTGTATAGAAGAATCCAAGAAGCACCATCGGATATATAAGTGTCCCTCAACTTCGGAAGCACGTTCTACGTGAGGATTCGATGACGAATAAACAACGCGAGATTGAGCGTTCACAGAGGAGAAAACTACTATGGTTGGGTATATGTAGTCTATGAGGTCTACCTACCTTATAGTGAATGGCGCCCAGAAGGTCGTAATCGAGTGCAATCGATGCGACAAGATTCTTTCGCGCAAAGACGAGATGCGGTGGCACATCTGCACAATCTATTACGGGTAGCAAGGTATTCAAGTAACTGGTGGGAATTACGAGATGATGCCTTTGAGCGAGGGCAAGAGCAGACCCTGCTTGCCTGCCCCAAGAGCGATTGATTGCATTCGCCGAGTCTGGTGCGCTGGAATCCTTGGAACTTGATAGGATCATCCCTAGTGTATGTAGAACCTGACGATAGCTTCCAGCTGAGCCTATGTTTTCTGCACATCTCATCTGCCTCGATATCAATTGTTGAGAGAGACCATGAGAGACATCAGAACACTGGAAGAGTTGCTCCAGATATTCAGACAAACGTCAGATTCTTATTCTTGAAGGGAATCAGAGCTAGAATGACAGCGTGGTGATAGTACGAAGTCCGATCAATGACACCATCCGTCAACATGCCAACAGACCCCTTGCTCTGTTTGTTGTTCGTCTGGCCAAAGATCAAATCATCCGCGTGCCCCAACTCCATGCCCTGGCGCAGTAGCGCAGCACTCTCCTGGGGGAGGTAATACGCGCCGGTCCTCGCCTTGCCCACGCGTCCGTCGCGGCTGATGACGACGATCCAGGCAAAGTTCATGATGGGGGCGCTCTGGTCGGCCGGCATGTCGATGCCGCCTTCGAGGCCGATCCAGTAGTCTGCGTCCTTTTCGACCTCCCGGGCGTTGCGGGCCCGGTTCAGGGCCCCGCGGAGGGTCTCTTCGTCGGTGAGGGGCTGGTCTGGGACGCCGGAGGGGACGCTGATGCCGCGGACGGTGTAGGTTGCGCCTGGGAGGGCTGATTCGAAGCCGAGTTTTGCGGCTTGGACTTTGACTGGGTTTTTGGAGGCTACAATGATTGAGATGGGGGTTGCCATGTTTGCTGTGGTGGTTGGTGTTGTGATATGGATGAAGGTAAAGCAAATTCTAGGATAATGGTACTGGCTGAAATGCTGGATTTGTGGTCACAATGGAAACTCGAAAAGATTGAGGTATGCTGGCATGGAATCAACTGAGAGTGTGGTTGCTATTGAGTTTCTTATGAGATATCTAGAGTTGAGGCTGAGAAAAGTGAGTCATCCGGGGAACACCTGATGAGCGAATTGCTTTGGTTAGTAGATAGTTGCATTTTCATGAGGCTAAAACCAGTGGATTTTGTACCTTTGAACGCGCAATTGGCAATTGCAGCTTACCTTAAGGTACCTTACTGGAGACGGCGGGCGGGAAGGTCGCCGGCACCCTGGCCGCTGCCAGGCGTTAGGGGAGTGGAGTGGGCCCGAATATCAAAGTTAAGGGGTAGCACGCTGCACGGGCCAGGGATCCCACAGGGCTGGGCCGATTCAACCAGCGACCGTCAGCGACTATGACCCCTAAGATAACGTTGGTGGCATTAGATAAGCAAATCTTGGAGCGAGCTGGAGGGGAACCTGGCCTGAACCTGAGGAGACACCTCTGGGGCTCTGAGAGATGGGATTTTGGGGGGCCATTTGGAGCATCTGGAGCAATTTGGGGGGGCATCCATGTGCTATGAAATCTCACCACTGCGGCGGACTGCGCCAGGGGCCATGCGACAGGTGGCACTACGCCCAAACTGCGGCGACGGGATTGGCGGCAGCAAAATAGCCTCGTCTGACGACCCCTGCGCCGTGGGCCGACCAAATGTCCCCTTACTGCGTAGCTTCCTGAAAGTCTGAAAGATGAACCACCCCCCTGGTCGAACCTGTCGTCCCTCGCCGAGTCTCCCCTCCTCGTCGGTGATTACTTGGGGAGGGTTTCTTCCCGGCCCTGGTAAGCTCAGATAACCTAACCAAAAAGCTGCCAGAACGACGCGATTCCCGTCCGAGGTTTCGCATCCTCCTTTTTGCGGGAGATTCTTTCTTCTCTTCAGTCCTTTCCTCCACCCTTTCGTTACCTTCTACCGACCGTATCACTTACCTCTGCGCATACCTCGACTTTTGCAAAGTCGCCCCCCCCAAAAGTCAAGCGACAGCCAATCGCCCACCATGGCGCGGAGACAACACCTCACGCTCATGGTCCTCCTGGCCGTCGTCGCCTTCTTCAGCATCTCCTACCTCTTCTCGAGCGGCACCAGCGAACCCTCATCCCCCGCGCCCCCGGCCGCCGCCGTACCCCTAAAGGGCGATTCCGTATCGTCGAGCGGTGACACCCCCGATCTTGGCCACATCTCGAGCAGCATCCTGTCCGGCGAATCCATTGCGCCCAAGTTGGAGAATGCGACGGCAAAGTAAGCCTCCCGCCCTCTTGCATGAGAAGAATACCCACATCCCGGGACCGTTCCCTCGGGTCTTCCTGGTTCTCAAGGTTATGCTAACACAGTCTCCTCCCCGCAGAGCCGAGCTCGGCCGCGCTTCGTGGAAGCTCTTCCACACCATGATGGCCCGCTTCCCCGAGAAGCCCACTCCCGACGACAGCCTCGCTCTCAAGACGTACATCCAGCTCTTTGCCCGCCTCTACCCCTGCGGCGACTGCGCTTCCCACTTCCGCAAGCTGCTGGCAAAGTATCCGCCCCAAACGAGCAGCCGTAACGCTGCCGCGGGCTGGGCCTGCTTCGTACACAACGAGGTCAACACCCGGTTGAAGAAGGAGCTGTTTGACTGTAACAAGATTGGCGACTTTTACGACTGTGGGTGCGGCGATGAGGATAAGAAGAAGACGGAGGGCGGTGGTGATAAGCCCAGCGCTGAGCTGGCCAAGGACGGGTGAGTTATGTTGCTTGTGGCAATGACTTTGGGATTGCTCTACATGGGGCTTCTTTCGCTGACATGATGGCAGTCTGACCAAGGGCGGTTAGAGTGTTGATTGATCGATATGTTTTGGATATCCGAGGCGCGTGACCATTGTACCATATCTACAAGAATACCTGTATAAAGATGCATTTCCTGGGCTGGCGTTGTGGATCACCACCGGATCCAGCGGAACAAATTGAATTTGAAGGTCTGGACGCATTTGCTCTGATCTGTGTCAAACGGAAATCGTCTATATTGGGGTTAAATTTCACATGCCAGTATCTATGGTGGCAGAATCTCCATCCCAGAAGCTATCGTCCTCACGTGGGCCCCTCCGGAATAGCATCGAACAGCTATTGAAAGGGTGATACTGTGACCCTAACACCCAAGCCATACGATGAATTTTCTGTATAAGGATATGAATTTTGTTAAGCAATCGGACTTTTCGTTGAATTGAATTAAAATCAGCTCAATATCTGCTAATGCACATGGCATCGTTGCGCGCGTCACCAATGACTGATTATGTCAGCAGTCACGTGGCTCATCCAATCGTCCCGGGCGGGCAAGGCCAACGCGTTCTGGAGCTGCCTGAGCTTCGTCAAGCTCCGTTCAACCTTCCACCGACGACACATCAAACCAATCCACCCCCCTTCGATATCTACGCCGAATCTCCCCCCCTCCCTCCGACCTCCAATCCTCGACAAACCGAATTTTCACACGAAGTAACGAGTTACACACCACACATAAGTCATCAAAATGGAGTTCACCACCACCGGACAGCTGAACGAAGGTACGGGCGGGCAGAAGCTTGGATGATGCTATTGCGGGACCACACACCCCAGAACGGAACACTGAAGCTGATGATTGCGGGCGGACAGACGGCATTCACATCGACATGGAGAGATTAAAGAAGGGAGAGGTCAAGTGAGTGATGATGCTACATCCTCGGCCCCCCACAGAACCACTGCTAACCTATGTCGTAGCCTCGGAACCTCAATGTAAGCTACCCCTCCGATCGCCCCTCCCCTCCCGCATACATCTGACACCTCGCGATAGTATGGCAGTCACCTTCAAGGACGGTGTTATTCTCGGTACGTCAGATTTACCCATACATGTCTTCCCAAACGCATACGCCCCCGCGGCGGCCACAGTAGACTTTGGTCACTCTTGGAGGGGCAAACAACCAGGGACCATACGAGGAACGTACAACTGACGACGAGTCACTCCATCTAGGTGCTGATTCCAGAACAACGACGGGCGCCTACATTGCCAACCGAGTCACCGACAAGCTCACACAAGTCCACGACACCATCTGGTGCTGCCGGTCAGGCTCCGCCGCCGACACCCAGGCCGTCGCCGACATTGTCCAGTACCAGCTCGGCCTGTACGCCATGCGCAACGGAAAGCCTCCCATGACCCAGACCGCCGCCGCCATCTTCCAGGAGGTCTGCTACGCCAACAAGGATCGCTTGACGTAAGTTCTCTTGCCTTCTGCTCTCGCGCAAGTGTCTCCGAGCGACCATGGGACACAGGGACGCTAGCATCTGGATGAAAACTAACTCGAAACGATCCACAGCGCCGGTCTCATCATTGCCGGCTGGGACGAGCGACACGGCGGCCAGGTCTACTCCATCCCCCTCGGCGGATCCCTACACAAGCAGTCATATGCCATTGGCGGCTCGGGTTCGACGTACATTTACGGATACTGTGACGAGCACTGGAAGGAGGGCATGGAGGAGAAGGAGGCCGTCGACTTTGTCAAGGGATCGCTCAAGGAGGCCATCAAGTGGGATGGCAGCTCTGGTGGTGTCATTCGCATGGTCGTCCTGACCGCCAAGGGCGCCGTGCGGCATCTGTACCTCCCCGACGAGGACTACAAAGTGCAGCACTAGGTGGGAGTAGTTGAATGTGGGAAAGCGAGAGGAAGAGGCAGAGAAAGGGAGACGTTTATTGTGATGTGGTTTGAGGAAAGCCAACTGGTCACCTGCATCGACACCGGCCGGGCATGATGAGCAGCAGCAAGACGTCACACAGGCTAGTTTGCCGCGCGGTCACGAAATTGCCCCCCGAGTCCCGAGGAGAGAAGACAGAGCGAAGAACGTCCATGCCGGGGCGAGATCTCGGGCTTGGCGACAAACGATGAATGTACAATAAATAGATTACCCGCAAGACGAGATTTCTTCACGAGAGGCTTGGGGGTTACTCCATGGGCTGTGACACTGTGACACCCCAGAAGATTACGATAAGGTACGGTACTACACAGCACGGAACGGGAGTAGGTACGGGTAGTTCGCGTGGTCGATATGATAAGATGCGATTGCGTGCGATGCTGCAACGCCACAACGGACGGGGGAGAGCATCAGAGTCTGGGGGTAAGGTTAAAAGTTCAAGTCCTGGTATTGGTAGGAAGTGGCTGAAGGAGATGCCGGCACGCGAACGCTGCCACCCCGTATGCACGATGCAGGGAGGACGGCACAATCACTCTACGGAGTACCTACATGGTAGATTAAAAAAAACTAAGGGGTGTCAGAGTGTCACTGTCGCTATCACTGTCGAAGCCTCGGATTCGGAGGCGGTGAGGGATGGTATGGGGGAGGAAAGGGGATTTAGCGCTGCTCGGTTCTGCGGGATGGTGAGTGATGAGCGGGAACAAATCAGCGGGCGGGGGCGGGGGAGGACGGGGGGCGGGAGGTGCCTTTGGCTTCTCGTTGGAGGATTTGCGATGTGATGGTGCTGTGTGGGTTAGCTTAACCTGTAGGTGAGGTTAAAGGTGAGTTTGTCTGCCCGAGGCACGCTTGATGGCATGGTGTGTTGTCTGGGCAAAGGTATCCAGAAGTTGAGTACGCAGTACGGTTCTTGGGAATCTTGACGCTGAGAGAGAATGTCGACTACACAGTACCCAGTCGACACGAAGCAAAGCCATCCAAGTTGTAACATATGGAGTAGGAGCAAGTCAAGTGCATGACTAAGTTGGAGAATGATGACGGAAGGGTGATAGCAAGTCGTTGGCCGTCGGTAACGATTTAGGAAAGGTCATGGAAGGGCGGTGGATAGGAACGTGGGACGGGGCTGTCGGGCTGCGGGCTGCGGGTGTGCCACGATGGCTGCCATGGGCTGCAATATCTGGCGATTGCGCGATATGCCTTGCTCCGTCCAGATTGATCATTAGGGTACCCGTACCTGGGGGCCGGGGCGGTATTGCGGTGAAGGCCTCATTATGTGTGTTGTACCTATCCATAAGGTACGGGGTAGTGTTGATTAGATGGGGGAATTTCTTGGAAACAAACCCCAAGATCCCAAGACCTCGTGCCGGAGGGAACGCCGGGTATTGGCCGGGAGTCACCATCCGTGCAGGCCCCGGGGGGGCGTCAAGGTGTCTTGGAAGGGGGAAAGGGGAGCTGGGCGTGGGATGGATGATGATGAAAGCTTGTTTTTGTGTTGCCCCTTTTGGCCGCGTTGGTAGTGGCAATGGGCATTGCCGTTGACTAAGGTATCTTGCTCTGAGTGTAGTAGGTAGGTAATGGGTGTCAGGAGGTGGGATAGCGGCAGCTGAGTGTTTGTACATAGATTGCTAGCGGTGTAAGCAGCAGACAACCCTTTGGCGCGAATGCAACGATCCGGCGGGCATTTGGTCGTCTCATGTGCTGTTAGTCAACATTCAGTCGGTGTTGACAGGTATCTCGCGTTGGACGGGCCCGGCGGGTACCTGGGATAGGTAGGCGACCAGGAACGACGGTCGGTCTGTTTCTATTTTCTGAGCCCCGAAATGACCGGTCGTCAAAGTCGCCGTGGCCTCCGTGTCCATTGTCAGAGCCCGAGACAGCTTTCTTTTTGAAAGGGTGCGATACTCTGTGGAAAGGGGGAAATAATGGGGAGAGCGTGGCTGGCTATGCGATTATGGAGTCAACAACGATGATGTTGCTTGATTTGGACGGAAGTGAGGTCCAGATTCGGCCGGGACTTGAGCGGGGGATACTGGAATAGAAATCCAGGATACCAGAGGGGCATGTACATACACAGTACTCCGTAGTGTAATGCCACTGCGCGGTGTTTGCGAATTTGCAGTACGTAAAATGGGAGAAGCTTGTCGATGTTTCCTCCGAGATCCAATTTGTGCCATGGCCAAAGTTGCAAGCTGCAGTTATTTTGGTGGAGCTGGAAGGGCATCTCGGGTCCAGCGTGTCGTATTACGGCAGGCAATTGGCGATTGGAATTACGATGCGAATGCTCCGTACCCAGGTATCTTACTGTGGTAAGGTAGGTACCTTATTGCTACTCGATTGGTTCCATTGGGTGTTCAGGTCACCTCAGGCCAGAAAGGGAGGTGGCAGGGCTGGCGGGCGGAGAGGAGGGGAGAGGGGAGGAGAGGGAGATACGTACCTTATCTTATCCGATAAGACATCAGAACAGCAGAACGTGCCAGGGGGTGAAAGTGTCGAAAAGTCGAGGTTCCAGGTTCCCCTGCCGGGCTCAGGTGGCCCCCTGCTCGCCAAATCTCTTATCAGCGGTATCGCGTTTCTGAGAGACCAATGGGAGAAGGGCATGGGCACACCCTCTCCTCCCGACGATGCGGATGGGTCGTCTGTCTTTCCGCCGCGTGTCAGTTCCAGTGGTCCGCCGTCTTTTGCAAGCGCTCTCTCTATGATTTCTTTTCATTTTGCGTTTTTCTATGCAGACGCTCCGACTCGAGGCTGTTGCCAACTTGCTTGGACGTGCTGCGAGTGCGACCTGTCAGGTCAGTCAGTCTCTGTTGAGGCGAAGTTGAAGCACGGTTGCGGGCTGGGGAAGCATCCAAGCCATTCAAGGTCTGAGGCACAAGGCAGAGGTTAGAGTTGCTCTATGGCGAGAATAGTATTCGTTGGGCAGCCATCCATCCCATCGGGAAATGTTGGAGACTTTGGTACTCTTCAAGTTGGGAGAGCTCGGGAATGCTTAAGCAAGGACCGGGGCTTGTGAGGTTGCGGCTGGAGAGGAGCGCAATTTAGGTCCATGTCGAGGTGAAGCTCCAGCCTCCAGGACCTCGGCGCGAGGGACGAAAGAGTGAGAGCTGGATCATGGATGGAAAATGGCGAGAGCAGGATCGCAATGAGGCTGTGCTTGGTTCGGTTGGGCCCGCCGACTAGGAACTGGGAGTTTCCGACTTGCAACGATGGCACGAGCAGAAATCCAGATTCGGGGGGCAGCCTGGGAGGCACGGAGGACCCTTGGATTTCTTGGCCCACAGGTGACGGGTGGTGTTGCTGTTGCGGGAGCTGTGAGTGGCTGCTACCTCACCTTACCTTGCCTTCCATCCATTGCTTGCTTGCTCGTGGGAGTGGCACGGTCGGGTGTTGGTGGCTAGCGCGGGCTTCTGTCATGTCATGTTTCGGGTGGCTCCTCATCTTTTTTTGCCATGCCGCCACACGAGATGCAGCGAGACATTCAGTCAAGATGAGATTCATGATGGTCATTAGCTGTACATGTAGACCTTCTGCAGATTTCGAGCAAAGACGGAAGAGGTGATGAGTGAAGAGTGATAAGACTTGGGTTTCCATTGCTGAGAATCACTCACTCACTGCTCACTGAATTCTCACCGAGTCTTAGAGTGAAGCTCAGAGCGAAGCTCACATGCCTGTGAATGACAACTCACGCGCGGATCCAAGACACGCGGGGAACCACGGCCGTGGCATCGCAACTGAGCGTGCATGCTGCCAGCTGCGCTGCGCTGTAATGAAAATGGAACAGTTCGCTGCACGGCACTACTTACTTTTGAACCCGTCAGCCACCATGAGTGACGAGCGACAGACGGTTTGGAGTCTGGAAACAGTCTACAGTGTAACAGTCTAAGGTAGAGAGTCTGGAGTCTGGAGTTTGGAGTCTGGAGTGATGCATCTGTGCAGTGTGCCGTCATTCGGGGAGCTGCTGCACATCAACAGGTGGTAAGGTCCTCTCAATGCTCTCTCATCCACTCATCCTTGAATCGACTTAACCTAGCTGAGCCTTCTGGCGGCCATCTTTTTGCCATCTACCTCATCCGTCTCCACCAGACCGCCAATCTCATCAAGGGTCCCCCTCTAACCATCTCACTCACTCTGAGTATCTATCCTCTCTCATCAGGTCACAAAAGTAAGAGAGCTGTTTCCCTTCTCATACATCTCGAGTAAAGACCAACCAAGCCACACAAGTAACTCACATTCATGACCTGATACCATCGTCTTTACTCGATATCTGGTCCAGACAGATGAAGCAAGGTGCCTGTCCTCAGCAACAACAGCATCCACTCCCCAAGTTCCAGGCCCAGTCCATCGGCCATTGCGTCTCCAGCGCTCTCTCCACCAGCCCGCTGCCCCCTCTACCGTCCCTCCAAGGTCCCGCTGCCCAGGTACCTAAGCATTGAGCGCTGTTTCCTGCCTTCACCAAGTTTCCCCCTCCATCGCTCCTGCGCAGTAAAGGGCCACCCACCTGCCTGCCGCCTGCCACCCACCGCCGCCGCCGTCGCGCCCAAATCCTCCCGCCGTTCTTCTTTTCCCCCCCCCCCCCCCCCCCTTCTCTATTACCCGTCGCCCATTTTGCCAACCCACGCCAGCTTCTCCCCCGATTCATCCTTCATCCACCATCCATCCACACACACCCTTCCAACCCGCTCTCCTCCGACCCTTTTTCTCTCTTCCTCCTTTCCTCCCCCAGTCTGCTTTTCTGTTCTGGCTTGTCTCGTCCTTCCTCTAGACTGGACGTCTTTTCAACAAGGGGGGCTTCTTTCGACGACTTCCTCTTCCTTTGATCTCGCCGACTCCCCCCTCCATCGGTACCTTGATTGTTTCTTGGTACTCGACATCGCAGACGCTCTGCGAAACAGAACAGAAACAAATTCTCGAGTCGCATAGTCGGACGAGCCCTCTTACCGCCTCAAGATTCCTGCTCCGCCAAAAGGTCGCCATCGCCGCCTCCTTCGACACCACCCAACCGTCTCTGTCAGGCCTAACGCGTCTCGTTGTGAGCCTACTGCCCTTCGACCCGATCCGACTAGACCTTGTCTACCTACGACCTCTTCGCACTCGACACCTCGTTGCTATCTCCGACGAATACTTCCTGCGACCGCGGCAAAGATACACCGTTGCCCCTTCATCGCGTCGACCTTCCCGCCTCTCTACCCAAATACTCAGTATCTAGTAGATCCATCGCCTGTCGACAGGCCCTTCCGCCTCTTTGTTGGACGACTTAGGTGAGTTCGTTCCGTCTTGCCTTCCGCCTCGGCGATTCTCCATCTTCCCTGCCTTTTCCCTACAACCCATGTCGCACTTCACTTGATTCGTCCTGGCAATGAGAGGCGCCCCTGTGACGTCGTTCGAGCCTGCGCGCGATGCTCAAGGCTGCCATCAGCTCTGCACCCAAGGCTGCTGCCATCACGATCAAGACGTTGGGCTGTGGTCTCAGCACGCTTGCCTGTGTCGTTGTTTCCCTGCTGGTGGATTCCGGCTGCTCATCTGCCATCGAGCTGTCCTTCTCATGCCTTGACCTGCATGTGCAAACACTCAGCCTTGCTTGCCCACCCTCCGCTGCCCATACGCACTCCCCTTCTCCTTCCCCACGATTACGGCTCTTGCCTCACGTCACCGCCCTCGCACAAGCTCTTGAGTCAGCCTGAGGTTCGAAAAAATCGGCCTTGTGCCGCGCTCGTTTTCTCGGTCGGGAGTCTTGGGCGCCAATGTCATCACACGGCAACCGTTGCTGCCCCAATACTACTTTGGCCTCGTACAAACGCAAACCACAAGATGCAATTTAGACATGATGCTAACTCGTCGTTCCTGCAGTTGCCTGTTCCAACCATCCTAATTGTAACTCAGTCTTGCTGGAATAATACGATGCTATGGCAGCTGTAATCGGTGACTACGTCTCTGATCCCTCCCGTTTCCATAACATGATTGCCAACCCGGGCATTCAACACCAACACTCGCACGATTCTCACTACCGATCCTCAAGTCGGTCAAGAGACGTCCCTGCACACCACGCGTCTGCGAGCCCGAGATACGCACATTCTACGAGCACCCCGCCCACGCGTCAAAAGCGCCCCGAACAAGACTCGGCCGAGAAGCCCGCGCCCCCTAGCGCAGGTGCATCTCGCTTCCCCTCGCCTCCATCATCTTCGTCGCCAACCCGCAGGCCCCAGCATGCTGATAGCCCCGCATACATGGCAACCGATTCTCGCGATGCCGGCCATGCTGGTTCCGTAGTCGCCTCTGAACAGGCTCACCCCGCTCCTAGCCAAGACTCACAACCTCAGCAACCTTCGCCCGCATCCGATGGAAATGGTGTTGCCGGCGCCACAAACTCATACCCCCTCTCCGATGCCTCGTCTCCCGTACAGCAACCCCAAGGCCAGACAATTCACATTCGCGACTTGGCCCATATCCAGAGTCTCGCTAAGGCCGACCTATTATCGGGTAATGGGCCGGGGATACTGAACGATCCGCCGCTGCAGGCGATGAAGTACGAGATCAGTGCGATGCCCATTGGCGACATCATTGAAATGGTCGCTGCCCTTCTCACCAAGATCACCACCACCAACGACCTGCAGCATGATGCCATGCAGCGCAACGTTGCGCATCAGCAGCAGGCGAGCCAGAACAGCGAGTCAGGCAACGGCTCGCAAATGAGCCCGTTGAGCACGTCTGTGCTTGCTTTCCATGGCAAGAACATCCCTGCTATCACAATTCTGAGCTACTTGTCCCGCATTCACAAATACTGCCCGACCACCTATGAGGTCTTTTTGAGTTTGCTAGTCTACTTTGACCGCATGACGGAGCGAGTCAACGAGATGGTGGTCAAGCACGAGGAGGCACGGAGAGTGTCTACTTCCCAGTCAACTCCAAAGGCACAGTCGGCCGACGTCGAAATGCGTGACGAGGACGACGAAACCGACTCGGATCTTGCCGACGATGACGATGCGGACGAACAGAACACCAAGACGAGCGAGAGTACCGGTAGCATTGTACCTCAGCCGACACCTCCTGGCGCGCCCCCGGCGGCTACGTACTTTGTTGTCGACAGCTTCAATATCCATAGACTGGTCATTGCGGGCGTAACTTGCGCGAGCAAGTTCTTCTCAGACGTCTTTTACACCAACTCCAGATACGCCAAGGTATGTAAATGGTTGAACTTGACCGATTTGTCTCGCCTAGTGCTCATTCTCATGTCTTAGGTCGGTGGTCTTCCGTTAGCCGAACTCAACCATCTCGAGCTTCAGTTCCTCCTATTGAACGATTTCCGCCTAGCGGTTCCCGTCGAAGATCTCGAGGCGTACGCGACCATGCTGGTCGAGTTTTACGCGCGGGAAGTGGTGGCACAGCGATCACGCCCTGCTGCTGTGACCGGTGGTGATTCCTAAGCAAATTTGCAATATTGCAATACTATGAGATTAATACCCTAAACTACGCTGATTTGGGGTCGAAGTGGTCTGCTATGGCTTGCTGGTACCTTTTACTAGCATCGCATCCTGGTAGAATCAACTTTTATACGTTTGGCTCGTTGGCACCTCAGAGCTTGGGAGGGATATTGGACATCTACTCATCCGACTGGGCACCAGAGGCTCGGAGCAGATTACAATTCTTGGGCGAAGGGTGCGCACCGTTTCGTCAGGGCGTGTTTGGTATGACGTCGAGCGACCAATGGACCGATGACCAAGGAGAATGGATCAGTTTTTTTCCTCGAAATACCCGGATAGAACGGGTCTGTATGGAGTTTTCGTGGGCGGTATTATATTGCAAGTTCTGGTGGAGCGCATTTGAAGGCGACTTCATACGTTGATCTCATTACGAGTGGTGGATTTCGCGCGCGAGCTGTACATGGGCAACCAGACAGACGAAAGACGGAAGACGGGTTCTGTGATGAACGGGCAGGGGTTGGACTAGGCTACACTACACGCTACGTTACGTTCTAGACTTTGCGCGGGCATACTTGGGACAAGGCGTTTGGTGTTCCGAGACTGACATAGATGGCGAGCATAATGAAATGTCCTGAGTACGAGAAATTTAATTGGAAGCCGGCCGAACTGCAGTCTTTGATTGATTTGTGATGGGCATGTGATAGGCAGTGTCTGTATGTGGATGACTCTTATTAAATGACCATGACAGGAATGGATTTGAAGCTGGCTAATGATAGATAGTCTCGCCGCTCATCGAAAACTATCTTTAGCTACTCGAAAGGGAAATGCGGTTGAATGTGTGTCGGCTGCTGTCTCAACTTGCTCAGATTTCTCTTATCAAGCTACTTTAGGAAGAGTAGGAAGATGGTTCTCTTTACCAACATGTTCCTCGTAGGGTGGAAGAGCAGGTCAATTTACTGGAGCGTGGGGCAGGCTGACTGGGTGGGAGCAAATCCAGACGAGATGAGTTGAAAACGCAGTGTTAACTTGACATCACTACTCGCTTCACTGTGATTTTAACCCTTCCTGAGCGCTTGCGATTGCATCATCTACCGACGCATGAAGTATGCAAGAGGCCCACCTCCATTAGGCCTTGGAGAGAACGTGGGACTCAACACTGATTTCTGGATGTTCAACTACCTATTGGGGTGACTTACCTTATCTTATTTCGCAAAGTACCAGAGGGTTGCCTTTGTGGCAAGCCAGACATTAGGTGTTCAACCATCCAGGTCGTCTGTCTGACACGCTTAGCGCCGTCTATCTTCGCGATGATGAAGTTGGACGGCGGGTGTGAAAACTGTGTATTCTGATGAAGAGCTGCCATTGAGGGTGCGAAGAGAGTAAACCAGGCCTTCCAAGACTTGCTATGCAACATAGTCATGCTGAGTATGGTCATCTCGGTGGTAGAATCTGGCGAGAGATAGTATGGTCCTCCGTATTTTAACGCAATTTTGTTGTAAGCATACTGAGGCTCTGAGCAGAGAGCACGGGAGGGGCTGAAGTCGCAGTGTTCAGGCAATCTTGACTAAATTATGTAGTCCAAATCAAGCGTCAAATGATTGGGGGCTTCCTCATGGTCACCTTGCTGGAGGCTTGCAGTCCTCGTGAATCATTCGTCCATCAATGTGCCCAACCCCAGCTGCCGCAGTCTCATGTTACATATGTTGAAAGCGATCCTTCCATTGAGAAACCAAACGCCAATCATCCCCTCATTGATCTTTTACTCTGTCGCTTCCGGCATGTGGCAGACAACCTCGACGTTATTCCCCGAAGGATCAATCACAAATGCGCCGTAGTAGTCGAGATGATACTGCGGCCGCAATCCAGGCGCCCCATTATCCTTCCCCCCGGCCGCAAGAGCAGCCTTGTGAAACTCGTCAATTACTTTGCGGTCTGTGTTGAGGGTACATGATCAGCCAAAAACTTCTACAGCGTTACGAACCCCCGGCCACCAAGTACATAGTGAAGAACTTACTATCCGCCTTGAAGCCAATGTGGAGCGGGATATTCGCCTTGTCGACCTGGTGACAGGCGATCCAGAAATCGGGCCGCTGTACGCCGAGGCCGCAAGCGTATTCGTTTGGTTCGACGAACTTTTTGAAGCCGAGGGGGGCCAGGGCGGCGAGGTACCAGTCTACCGTTTCCTTGTAGATTGAGGCGGGGACGTAGAGGCCGATGTGATCGATGGACATGTTGGATGTAGTGGACGAGTACGCACTATGTGTGTTAAGGGATGAGAGATACAAGATTCGTCGGATTTGTATGTTTGTATTGGGTTGAAGCTTTTGGTAGTAGAGGAGGATAAGAGGAGAAGAGAGGAGGGGAGGTTGGCGGGGTATTTTGTAGACAATGGCGGTTTCCCTCTCTACACGTTATCGCGTGGACTAGTTCGCGGGTATTGGAACGTTCCGTCTTGGAATTGCGGCGCGAATGAGGCGCGAGTACACGTGCAAGAAGGGGGAATTGGGGGACCAGGTATCACCGCAAGCAGCCGCCGGGTCTAGGAGGAGCACAGGAGTTACACTAGAGTCGTGCCGGTCTGACTCAGATGGGAGCTACCGATGCCAAGCAATTAGGATAGTTGGTTTGCTGGGTAAGGCGCACGAGAATGTTTGCAATCTTTGCGCATTCAGATCATGTCTGTCAGCAACGTTGCCTGTTCAGGATGGACTTTGGGAAGCTGTTGTATCTTAACACGGGAGATCCCCGCCCGGGGCTATCGGCGGGCTGAAGGCGCCAAGTGGGGCCGCGTAGGCAGCAGCTGCGCCGGGGCCGATGATTCTCGCCTTGTCTGAGGTGGATCGTGCGGGGAAGATGAGTTTGGACGAATGGCGAGTGAAGAGATACCAGGAAGTTTTCACGGGTGCCTGCTGAGAGTCTGGTGTCTTTGCGTGAATCAAGGGTCCGATGAATACGAGACTGTAGAGGCTGAAGTCACATTCACCGCCCCTTTGCATCACTCGCCGGCCGGCCGGTCTACGGTGTCTATGGGTACTGTTCATCCGGCCGGACTTTCGGCCAACGTCTGTCCTGGAAGGAGGTTACTGGTGATGAACCTGGAAACATGCTTTCCATCGTGTTACTACAATATTGGTACAGGGTGCTGTGCAACAGCGACGTTGCCATTCACGTCATTCTCAAATCTTTGCCAAGATCCTGCTGTTTATGCGGAACCTGACCATGGCGACTAGGCCAGCCGCCGCCAATGACAGAGAGCCAGCGTAGAACATGGCCGGACGGTACGCTTGAAGACCTCCCTCGGCGCCGCCATAGGCTTCAAGAAGATATCCGGCAATCGGCGAGCCCTACGTCGACCGCATCAGTATACCATACTTTTGAAAGGTAGTCAACATTGGAAATTGTGCAACTCACCATGAGATAGCCGCCGGCCCATCCAGTCACAATCATGCTCATAGCGACAGAGACCCTCGCAGATCCAAACGTGTTCCCGACCACCGTAGGCATAGTCGAGAAGAAACCACCGTTCGAGACGCCATTGATAATGACAAAGGCAACCATGGGACCGAGCGACGTCGAGACGGGCCAAATGGCCAGGATACTGACCGCAGACAGGAACAGGGAGACGAAGAGCACGTTGAGCGCGCCAAATGCGTCGCAAAAGGCACCGCAGCAGATGCGGCCGATGGCAGAAGAGAAGTTGAACCCCGCTACCAGGCCGGCGCCCGTCGAGGAGGAGAGGCCGATGGATTTGGAGTAGAGGGGGAGGAAGAAGGGAGGGACGAAGAGGGGGAAGGTCCCGACTGCACCGGCTAGGAAGACAAGGACGAAAGTGAGGGATTTGAAGAGACGCCTGCATTTCTGTGTTAGTGGCTGATACATGTTCCATCTTGGAGATCATGGCGAGAACGAGAAAAGAGGGCTTCTTACCACTCGACGAACCCAGTGCTGCGGACGGGAACGCGCTCTTTGATGAGCCATGCTGCTGGCAGTCCCGTGGCCAGGGTGACAAGGGCAAGGACGCGGTAGGCCCATGCGGATCCGAGATGGTTGAGGAGGGCGTCGAGGGCGAAGCTGTTTACTGCGCCGCCGAGACCACCGCCGGCGAAGACGATGCCATTGGCAAGGCCGCGCTTGCGGCTGAAGTACTGTGCCGGGACCACAGAGACGATCTAGACGATCTCGTCAGCAACAAAGTTCAAAGCGTTGGGCTAGTTTGAGGGGCTCAGCTCACCGTGAAACATAAGCTTGGCGATTTGTTAGCATATACAATTCGCAAAGAAGCTTCACGAAGGGACGACGTACCTCATTCCCAGGCCCATGATGACACCGCTCGTTGCAAACATGGCGCCCACATTCTTGACCGCGAAGCTACTCAGCAACTCACTCACCCCCAACAGCGAAATCCCCAATAACCCCGTCTTCCTCGGCCCGATCCGCCTCATGACGCGCGAGTTGACAATAGCCAACGCCGAGATGAGCGCCGCGGCCAGCGACCCGACGAACGAGAGCACGGCGGGGGTGCCGAGACCATCTTCGATGAGGGCGCCCTGGATGACGCCCCACGAGTACGAGGTGCCGATGATCCACCAGGCGACGACGAAGCAGCCGCCCACGACGACCCAGCCGTAGCCGCCTTCGGGGACGGTGGAGTCTGCTTCGCGGGAGGCTTGGAGGATCGGATCTGTGGCGTCGTCGACGTTTTGGGATGTGGATGGGAAGGGGGAGGGCTTTTGGGATACGTTGGCGGGGAGGGGATGGAGTTCTATGCCTGAGGTGGAGGCTGAGGCTGATGCCGTTGCTGTTGTTGTGGTTGTTGACATGACGGCGAGTATTGGCTTGGTATGAGCTTTCCGGTGAACAATGCGAAGAATCAACAGCCTTCTCTCCTGGTGCGATTGTGCTCTCCTTAAGGGAAGACTATGCGATGAGCCAAGGAGTTGAATTGGTGTTAGAGGCGAAAAGCGAGGTCATCAATGGATGTCAAAAGTCAATGTGCCCCACCGACGCCCAGCGCGCCCTTCCGTTGACAGGCTCCGTTTCGATTAGCTTCCGGCTCGGCGGGGGAGTGCCGGACGCCGAGTGAATTGACCGTGGGCCCGCCAAGGTCCGTTGAACTGTGTTTCCCATCTTCCGGGGTGCCGGGACTTGAGCACGGGTTTAAGTTGACGGAGCCAAGATGTCGTTAGTATTCAGCACCACACTAGTGTCGTGATGGATGCATGCAGCTTGGGACATGTGCTTGTGGGGACAGTTATCGATACCGAGCTCAGGGAGCCGGTGTAAGTGAGAGGCATCCATCTTTCCTGGGAAAATTCCTCGAGCTCCTAAAGAAACGACTCTTATTCTAATAATGAATGTTTAAGTTGCAACGCTATTTAAGGAAGAAAAAAAAACCCCCCACCATTATCTGTATTCGTACGGATATACGAAGTCCATGATCCAGAAAGCTTGTCTATGAGATCGCCATCCTGCGGGGAAAGATGGCGAGGGCGGGGTTCTTCAGATTCGTCACCAATTAAAGTTAAATGACGTTGCATCAGCCCAAAGAGCAGCCCCATTCCGCTCGGAAATCGGCTAGCGAGGGCTCGGAGGACCCCTGCCAACCGCCAGGACAGGAGCGGGAGCTAGGAAACTGTAACTCGCGCCGGCCAGTCTCTGGGGTTGCAACTTGACATGGTGCTGTTGTGATGAACGCAGTGGAAAGTATCATTGAACTTTCTTGGGTTTCTTGAGCCTTGTTGATAGAATCATGATCGATCAAGTGGGGATGGTCTTGGTCTCGTGCTGTTCCTCACTGACTACCTGTAAAAACCAGAATGAAGGGCAGGTGTAATTCATGTGCAAGTTGACGTGGTATTACACACAGAAATGGTCAAAACATGACCTTGAATGTGAGAACTCACATGTCCATACAGATACTATGGAAAGTCTAATCCACAAAGGGGCGTTGGGAGACAGAATATGCCGGTGGGATGAAGAGGTTTGGGTCGGGCGAGAACGAGTTAGACCGACAGCATCAATTACATGGAGTGAATCCTAGCGCATCTGAAGTAAGATCTTCCCCATGATCTGAGAGCGGATGAGATGGGATGACAGAACCTTGAGCCCGTGGCAGCATCCGTACTCCATACTACACAATGTGTGAGCTTCACGGTTGGATATGATCTCATGCTGCGCGTCTCAACCTCTGAATGAATCAGGCGAGTGCTGATTGGATTGAATTGGAGGACGGCCGTTTTGCGGTGTCATCCGGTTTGTGACGGAATCTGGAAGCGAGATTGAGGTACCTGCCCTGGTTACCTTAGGTAAAGGTAAGGTAGGAGGAATACGGAATACGGAGTACGGAGTACGTATGAGATACGGGTATGCTAAACCGAGCAAGTCCCATCCCGTCTTGGCATTCGGCAGGCGCGCTTGCCAGTCACGATGCTTCCATTTCTTCCAGGTACCTTGTCTTCTGTGACCAGTTTGCAGCAAGAGGGGTATTTCGTACCTTGTTCAAGTTGTGCGTGGCTTCCCTTTCTCAGGCCAGTGACGTACCACATCACGGGATGCTTGGGGCATTGGATGAAGCAAGGGAAGGTACGAGATTATTGAGGGAGGCACAAGAGGGAGAAAGAGCAGGAGAGGAAGGGGTGAGTAAAAATACACGGAAGTTGCTGCCGGTGGCTCTTGGCAGCTGGAATTAGGTGTGTTAGTCAGCCAGAAGTCGTCGTAATGCTTTCCCAAATTTTTCTCCAGGTGTGGATCCCCTCGGACCCTCCTCCTCCTCCATCGTCCCAGTCACCACCCGCGCCTTGCCCGCGTCTCCGCTGGCCTCGCCTTTCCTCTTCCCGCCCCAAAGGACCCCAAGACCAACGAGGACCCAAGACCCCAAGACTTTCTTGTTTCCCCCCCATTCCCGACTTACTCGGACACACACACACACACATACTCACCCCTCCAAGCGTCAAGACTTGCAACGTCCCGCCGCGCGTTCAACTCTTTCTTCCTCTTTCTCTTGTCCTCGTTCTCGTCTTGATCGCGCCGGCCCCGGATTCAGTCTCACCCTTAACCTAATCTCATCTCATTCTACCAGAGATTAGGTAGTCTCTCTATCCGTCTATCAGATCTCCCTTTCCGGTCCGAACCTTGTTTTGCGCACCTCGCCCTTCCTGGAACTACACCCACCAAGTACACGCTCTACACACTTCGCTTCACTTCACCTACACCAACTATGGCTGCCTCCGCTTCTTCCCAGCAATCCAAGGTCCTCATCCTCGATGGTGGCCTCGGCACTTCCTTGGAAGACAAGTACGGCATCAAGTTCGAGTCAGCCACCACGCCTCTCTGGTCTACCCATCTTCTAGTCGATGGCCAGGACACCCTGCTCGCCTGCCAGAAAGACTTTGGAGATGTACCCGTTGACATCATCCTCACTGCCACCTACCAGTTATCCATTCACGGCTTTGCCAACACCCGCACTGCCCAGTTCCCCAACGGTATCGACAAAGCCAACATTGGCAACTTCATCCAGGACGCCATTCGTATTGCCGATGAGGCGGGACGTTCCCAAGGGAGCAAGACAGCTCTCAGCGTCGGTCCCTATGGAGCTTGCATGATCCCTGGCCAAGAGTACAGCGGCGCTTATGACGCCGACCACGATACTCTCGAGAAGCTCCGTGACTGGCACGCCGAGCGGCTCCAGCTATTCCAATCTGCCGGCGCCTTCTCTTCCCCCGTCAGCTATGTCGCCATTGAGACGATCCCGCGTACAGATGAGATCAAGGCCGTGAGGCAGGCCCTGGATAAGACCCAAGTCTTGGCATCTGAGACCCCCATTCCTTTCTGGATCGCGACGCTTTTCCCGAGAGAGGACGGCCTCCTTCCCGATGGTTCTTCCATCAAGGAGGCTGTGACGGCTATGCTCAGTCGTGACGTTGCCACGAGCCATCCCTGGGGTATCGGCATCAACTGCACCAAGGTGTGGAAGTTGGAGTCTCTCATTCAGAGCTACGAATCCGCTGTCAAGGAACTCATCCAGGAGGGCGCCGTCGACGCCGCTCCCGCCCTTATTCTCTACCCGGATGGCACCAACGGTGAAGTCTACAACACGACGACCCAAAAGTGGGAGCTTCCCCAAGGATCACAACACCCTACCACTTCATGGGAAGCCCAACTCTCACAAGTGGTCTCTAACGCCGAATCTCGAGGATTGTGGAAACAGATTGTTGTGGGTGGATGCTGCAAGGCAAGCCACGCTGATATTGCTCGGCTCCGAACTGCAGTAGAAGGCCTATGTCGGTAGAAAAAAACAGGACCAACATTTCTTGACCGGCTTCCACCTCCGACTCCGACTCCGTTCTCGGCGTTCGGTACCGTGCCGAGCGCCTCTCTCCCGGCCCTCCGAGATCGACCACCGCCGGCCTGGTTGTACCATGCACCATGCACCTTGCACCATGCTCCAAAGCAAAAAAAGACGTATTCCAAAAGGAAGCCCTCTATCCGGTGGTATCGCTGCCCAATGCAAAAGAGGGAGTCTCCCCTCTAGTGGCCAGTACGGCCAAAGCAAAAGAAAAAAAAGAAAAGGCATTTCATGTCATCATTCCAAGTTGTCTTTTTTCCCTCATTTCTTCCAACCTTGTCTCGTTGTTATCGCTTGGGCTTTCCAGTCGTCGAAGCGCTTCTGTCTCTTTTGCTGTTCCTTCTCGTTCCACGCCGCGATCGGCTGGATGGGTAGCCTGGCGAGCATCTCGTCCAGGTCGAAATGGCGTCTGAGTTCGCCGTTGACGCGGATCTGAATGGTCCCGATGCCTTCGTACAGGGCGGCGCCGAAGTCGGCCCAATCACGATACATGGACAGGAGACCTCCGATCTGGCAGCACATGAAGAAAGCCAGCTTCTCGGCCGGGATGAGGTGCTCCTTGCCTTGTGGCGGACGGGGCCAAGTGATCCCCCGGCTCTCTCGCTTTTCCGCGTCCATGACCATGGTGGTGAACCTTTCAAACATGTCATGGGCGGGCGGCCGCGGTGCACCGCCGGAGACGAGCCGATCGTGCTTCTGGCCAGGGGGCGGTGGCAGAACGTCGAGCACGAGGTTCTTGATGGTGAATTTTGCCGGGTCGGCGACGATACTACTGAAGGCGGTCGGGCCATACTGCAAATAACCAGACAGCATGGCGTAGAAATTCCAGACGATGAAGGGCGGACCGCCGCTACCGCCTCGAAACTGTTCCTCGTTCTTCCAGTCAGGGTTGACATCGGAGGGGGGGTCGAAAATTCGAAATTGGACTCGGACGCTGTCGGCATGGCGGGTCGCTCTTGGCACCGCGAGCCAAGTCGGCCACAAGCCACATTCTTTGACATACATTACATCGAGACGGCAATGCGTCCCCCTTGTCGCAAGCAGCGCCTTGGCTTCGGCGTGTATCTGTCGATTGACGAGGAAGATGTTGGTGTTGGGGGAGCCGGAAGGCGGGGAGTGAATCTTCTTCTCAACCCAAATGTCGTGGCCATCGAAAAAACCTTTGCCCTTGTATTCGCGCCTCTTGCGGTCCTGGCTGACTGAGGGATTGGGCGGCGGTTGGCGGTCGGGAAGGAAGATGCATTCGCCGAGGATCAAGTCGCGAATTTCCCGCGGGATGCTGAGCAAACCGACGACCATGTTTGTTGTTGTGGTGTTGTGCGATTTTGATGTTTGCTGCAAAAAAGGGAATTTGCCTATACAAACGCAACCGCACAACTGGAGAGACGAACAGACACTTTGGGTGAGAGTGTCGCACAGAGAGGGGGTGGGCAGTGGGCAGTGGTGGTGGGCAGGGAACAGGACTAATCGACAGAAATTCGATGGGGTCGGGTGGCAACGGCGGGCAGCAAATGGAAACAGATGGGATGCAGGATGAACAGCAGTCTGGAAGTCAAGGACGACTGACTGGCAGGCTAGTACAAAGGTATAGTACAAAGGTACGGTGACCCTGACTGACCTACTGACTACCAGGTATCACCTGCAGCAGCAAGCAGCAGGGCAGCCAAAAAGAAGTCGGTCGAGTCGTGGAGGGCGAAAATTTACTCGAAAAAGGCACCACAGAAAAGTCGGGGTTCGAGGTCGAGTGAGGCGCAGCACGCAGCTCGCAGCGGCAGCGGAGTCGGCCCTTTGACCAACGACGTCATTCGACGGTGCGAAGGCGGGCCAAGAGGAGGAGAAAAAAAAGAGGAAGCTGGGGAGAATTTCGAGGGGCCGACGAGAGATCCAAAAAAGCTGGATACCGAATCAACGAAAAAGGCGCGATGAAAGTCAAAAAAAGTAATGGGGAATTTTCGGATACCTGGACACGACAGGAGACGGTAGACGGGAACGGGAGGATGGCTGATGGATGGGGTGGGCCGGGTAAGGTATTGTGTGTGTGTGCGTGTTGGTGTCGGTGTTGTGCACGAGGCCATCTACCAGTTCCCAGGAATCATCTGGGAGAGGGGATCGGATAAATGGGCTGCCATGCGATGCGTGTTGTAGTAAGTTGCAGCGCCACTGACTGACTAACTGTGAGATGCAGGGGAACTTCTTTCTTTCGTTCTGGATTTGAGTTTTTGGGTGCTGCTTCGTGCTGCTTCTTTCGCGCTGAAAAAGTTGATGGCGAAGAGGGCGAGGTTGCGTACGCGCGAGTGCGTGTGCGTGCTTGTGCTTTTGCTTGAATCAGCTTGGGTTCTTTTGCTCCAGGGAGTGCAGCTGTAAGTAAGTAAGGTAAGGTAAATGTAGGTCAACTCGGTCTGGAGCGCGCCGAGCTGACCATATGGGAGAATTGTCAATGGATGATGGATGATGCTACGCCTCACTCGAGCCCATGTCCATGCGACTGACTGACTGATGAACTGTCTACCTAATTCCAAGTAATTACCTACTACAAAGCAAAGCGGCAGCAAGAGAAGAGAGAGCATTGACCGACGGGCCAGACGTAAAGAGCTGTGGCCCGTGGCGCGGAACCAGAGTCATCGGTAGCCTCCCCGTTAGCTCCCCGAGACAGACACAGACAGAAACAGGAACAAAAGAAATTTTGGGAAATAAAAATAAATAAAAATCATACACCAGTACCAGTACCAGTACCAGTCCAGTTCAGTCTCCAGTGAGTGAGTGAATAGTAGCCAGTCATCAAAGGAGATACCGGGAGCGGAGCGAGTGCGTGCGGGCGTTTCTGCGGTGTGTGGTTGTCAAATGCAGTGCAGTGCCGTACCTTTTACCCCATATCCTCTCGTCTCTCCATCCGGAAGAGAGGGGGGGAAGGCCCATGACTGGATGGGGGGATGAATCGGGGATCCATTACGCTGCTGCTGATGCAGAAACCAGCGGCCGGACTGACTAAGAGCAAGAAAGAAAGGAAAAGAGAGAGACGGCCAGGCCCAAGCCAGTTTCTTTACTGTGAAGCTGCTGCGCCTCGGTGGTTGTTATATAGCGCTGCCTGTGAGTACGTAAGTATACTTGATGTATGTCTGCTTCAGTACGGCGTTCTACATCTGTGTCCGAATTTCTGCGTATGTAGGCGCATGTCTTGACCGGTTTGGGGTTGCTGATGGCTCATCCTCGTGGCTGGGTTTGCTGGGCATCGGCATCCAGGGTTCTTGGTCCTGCTCTGTTCTGTCGGGTCCGTTCCCCCTCTCACTCACGCAAGCTGCCGAGGGTTTGCTCAGGGTTCTCTTGCCAGGCCCTGCTGCTGTTTCTGCGTTGCCCGGGCTCTACGTAGTATGTATTTCTGATGGGGGATCCTCTGGCACACAGAATGGAGGATGGAGCCCCCGGGATCGGTAGCTGGTTGCTGAAGGGGGTTTAGTAAGAGGGATTTTGTGTCCGGGGCATGTGCTTCGCGCCGCCGCTGCTGGTGCTCGTGGGACGTGGAGACCATCCCCATCAGCCAAACCAACGGGCGCGGGCGCGACGATGAAGAGAACTGGGATGAGCCATGGTTGAGAAGCTGGAGGCCGCCTACGGGACTGGGTCTACCGGCCTTGAACATTTTTCTCTCTCGCAGGACGCACTATCTTTGCAGTGAAGACCAGTTTTGGAGGGGGCGCGCGTGATGGGATCGACACTACCTTGGTCCAGCGGGTTTATCACTCACTCACTCTCACTCTTACACCTCACTGTGGGGGGGGTTCCCAGTCCGAGGGAAATGCCGTTGATTGTGGTCAACGTCAAATGAAGCCAAATTAACAGCGCGAAAAAAAAACAAAACCCCCCATCCAAATTAAGCGCGGCCGAGGAGGGAGCAGCATGAGTGCTCTATACTCCGTACGTAGTAGCTAGATACTTTCCCCTTCCTTCCAGGGTTTCGGCGCCGACCAGTACACACACACTCCTGGACAGCAGAATGAGAGTGAGAGTGAGCGTGAGAGTGAGAGCGAGAGCAACGGGGCAAGCCTGACTTCGGTTTGACAGGTTTTTTCTGTCTGCCCAGTGCAGTTATTACAATGATGAACGGGCACAGCCCCAGGCCCTAAAGTCGGCACTCACTACTGGCACATACGCAGGACGGAGTAGGGCGCGGCGGTGATTTGTATTGATCGGAGACTCTTCGTGGTCGATCGCCGGTCAGAGACCAGATTTGGGTGTATCTTGAGCGGCCGTTTTGGATCTCTCTCGTTTTCGCCTTGCTTTGAATGACTGAGGTGCAAATGCGGCAAGCATCGCTTTACGGTAGATGAACAATAAAGGCTTGGAAATCGCAGGCCAGTGGCAGTGTAAGTACGTACACACTGATTTGCCATCGAGACATGTAATTCAGTACGTCTCTGCTTCGCTCTTCAAGTCGCGGCCCGAGGACTTGCTTCTGGTAGAAAGAACAAGAATAGAAGCAGGCATTGAACTAAACAACAAAGGAGTCGGCACATGGGAATGTAGGTAGGTAGGCGGCAAGCCAGGCCGGTTTCACAAGCGGCAGACTAACAGACCGCCGAAGAAGCGGGATGAGCTTGTTTGACGAAGCGATGCGGCATCACCGCTTCTTTGCTGTGGGAGAGCGCAATAAACAAGCATCGACGGATCATGGAAAGACGCGCTGGAGGGCAATGCGTGGTGGCCGCCGCAGCCTCTAGAAGTTGGCTATCGCCTCGCACACCTCACTGAGTTAGGGTGGCTCTGCTTATCCAAATAACTTCCCCAAAAAATCGGCACATGCCGACTTCAAAGTGCCTGAAAATGTAAGATTGATGACCGGCATGGGCGCCGGCGAAAGGGCCGGGTTGGATTTGGAGTGTGGTCCCAGGGGCTGTGGAGTCGCACAAAGATGAGTTCGTGAAGAGCAAATGAGTATCCGTAATCCCTCGGGTATCCGTATCCCAGAGTGAACAGAAAAAGGCGCACAGCGAAGATGACGAGAGAAAAACATGAGGATAGCTGGCTTGAGCTGCACTGGAGCTGGCTCCTGAACGCTCTCCAATTGGACAAATGACGCGACGCGGGATGTTGAAGCTGAGCAGACAAGATTTGGGGGTGAGGGAGGACTAGATTCGGCATGCGTCTCGTCTTAGCTCCCCCAGCTTTCTTGTGTAACGAATGTCGCATTGGAATGTTGCGATCATGGATGGCACTTTGAACGCAGCGACCTGGCTCAGAGACGAAAGAGGATGCAGCCAGGCCAGCCAGCCCTGAGCCAGCAGCTCTCTGGATGTGGGCATCCCGGACGCGGGCACCGCTAACTGCTTGCAGCAAACCGAGACATGGCCACTGTTTTCTCCACACCTCACAACTCACATTGCAGCGGCGGTCAGCTCCTGCGCTGTGCCTGTTCGGCCGGTCCCCCGTGGTGGTGGGTGGGTGAGTGTTACTGGTGATGGGAATGCGTTGTTGTTGTTGGAGAAACGGTGTAAGAAGAAGCATGTCGAGCACTTGCACCAGAAGGGGACAGATGGATTGTGGCAGTGCCAGCGCCAGCAAGCTCTCGAGTCTCCCCTCCTGCATTTCGTTCCTCTCTGATCGCCTTTCGACTGCTTTGCAGCGGCACTGCAGAAGTGTCTCTTGCTTGTTCCCATATAGAATCTATAAGCCAGCGGCGGCAGACCGACAATCATCAGGGATGGAAACTTGTAGCGGGACCAATCTTGTTGGTTCTCTGCCCTCAATCTATCAAAGGTACTCGAGTAGCGAAGCTGGTAGCAAAGCTGGATTCAAGCTACACGGTAAGCTAGCTGAGAGGATCTCGAATGGACGGATGGATCGATGGTTCGGCCAGTGAGATGAGTGCAAAAGCTAGATGCAGGGCTGTAGAGGAGGGCAGACGGTAACGGATTCTGCGGGCAAGGGAAGGGAGGGGCGTGAACGTGGACTCTCGAAGGGGGTAGGGGGTAGGGGGGCATTTGGAGGGTAAGGGGACCTTTCCTGTGTGTCTCAGTGAGTCTTGTCATGGACTACTCATGGCTCTGGGACCCGGGAGAGATGATGGAGGCCGAGGGAGGTCAAGAGACAAGATCAGAGGATGGATCATGGACCAGGACGCACATGGGCGCGGGAGCCCTCTTCCTCCTCCTCCACACATCCTCTCCACAAACCGCACCAAAGCCAAGCCGAGTAATAAGTGGTCAGCATCGCCAACCTGGTCAACCATCTCTGGTCAGTGGTCAGTGATAGGTATCCATATCTACTCCGTCTCCGTAGTGTAACTGTCTATAGTACGGATCCAGGAAGGGCTAGGTAGGTAAATAAACCAAAGGACCAAGGGACCAAGGACCCAAGGCAAGGTAGAGGACGGGTATCGAGCGTAGTGCCGCGAGCACGGGGCAGGATGCGCCAAAACCTTGATTGGTTGTCACTGGCAAAGTCCTTTGAGAGCCTCTCTTGCGCCAAGAGATACTTGGATATCCAACTCTCAAGACTTCACCAACGTGTAATTTCGCATCAACGCCTCCAACCCTTTCTATGAGCGATTTATCACCCTCAATACTTGCACCCTTTTCCCTCCTTTCATTAACCTTCGCAACCAGGCCCGTTGTTTACCTACCATAGCCGCTCTCTTTCAGTTCTGCGGCTCCCATTTTTATTCTATTTTTCCTTTTCCCGTTCTAAACGCCCTCCCCCCCCCCCCTAGCCAGACAATTAACCACCCCCCGTCCACCCGATCATCGTCTCCTCCAAAGCGCAACCGAGCCTCCTCCTGGCAGTGCCCTTCTCCCCCTTGGTCCTTGGTGCGGCCGCACGCAACGTTGTTTCTGTGACACGCCTCTCGCTCTTGATTTGGACACCTCTCTTCTGCTCGCTGGCCCTGCTCATTTCAAAACAGCCCGGCCTGGCTTAGCCGCGCCGGAGCAAAAAAAAAGTCTTGCGCATGAGGCATGAGATTCCCGTGTCCCCGTAGGCTGTCAGACTTGTCGGTCACAGTACGCTCGGCACGTTGGATTCTCAGTGCCATTTCACCGCCTCCTGGCGCCGTAGATACAACCGCCGTCCAACCTCCATCCTTCTTCGCACGTCGCCCGTCGGCTCTGCTCGTCGAGTCGTTCGTCTAGTGCTCCGTAAGAGTAGTTGCTGATGTTGCCTTTAACGGCCAGGTCTTGGCCCTTGGGGCCTTGTTCCTGTTTGTCATTGCTCACCACATTCGTGCTCGTCTCCTCGCCCATGCCTTGTCTTGTCTCTTGTATCGTCTGCCCTGAACTGGGGAACGCGACTTGTGAACTTGCACCCCCATTCCCTTCTCCTTCTCTTGACTATACGCCCTGCCCATACCATCCCATCCCATCCAACCGACTCCTCGGGAGTCAGAAGAAAAAGCCGCTCGCTTGGTGTTTCCCATGTCTCCCCCCCTCCCTTTCCTGCGACCAAAACAGGCTCTTATTGTGTTCCTCTTACTTGACACCATCCCAAGTCGATCCAAGTCAAGCAAAGCGTCGAGTCCCAGCCCATGCCATGTGATGGAATAAATGCGGATGCCGCAATCTCCGCAATGGCGGTGCGGCGTGTACGGTACCGTACCTTTTGGGAGAGGCTGATTGTCTCTCGTAAACATTTGCATACCCAAATGCCAAGAGCTCATGATAGACATGAGGGTTAAGACGGATACCCTCTTCTGGACTTCCCGTCCCGTCTATTGTCTCGTGGCCCTGCCTTGTCCATTTCGTATATAAGACCCTGAATGTTTTGCAGGACGTTGCAGTGCAGATCTGCTCACAGACTCGCTCACTTCTCAGTTCCCTCCCTTTTCTCCCTCTCCTCTGAGTGAGGCCTCCCTCCTATTGTTGTCGTTGTTACTCTGAGCTGTCCTGACAACCCGGAAAACCCTATTCTACCCTACCCTTATTCTTAACTTGAGATCACGTTGCACGAAACTTGTCAACTCGGAAGAAAAAACACCGCATAGACAAAATGGACGAAGAATCTGAGCTCAAACACCAGAAGGAGGCGGCCGGAGACCGCATTCGCTGGGACGCCGACGAGGAGGCCGGCAGGAAGGCTCACCGCTCTAACGCTGGTCCGGCTCTTCATCATGCCCGGTCAAACACGTCAATGTCTATACACTCGGTCCGGTCGAGACGCAACTCCATCGACGCTGCCGCTGAGCTTCCTATCCAGTACCGCACGGTGTAAGTGTGGAACAACATGCGACAAAACAAATGACAAGAAATGCCTCATCAACACCTTTCTCTCGGCTAACAACCCTCTTCGAAAAGTTCCTTTGAAATTGAAGAGTACAAGACAAAAACCGAAGCCGTCAAGAAGGCCAAAAATGTCGCAACAGGTTCGTGAAGCAGTCTGAAAAAACCCTCGTCTTGATCTATTGTGTTTCGAAATCGACGTGAACTGCAGCGACTAATACCATCTGCATCTCTGCAGAACTCTCGGAACTCGAATGGCACACCCTCTCCGTCGACGAGCTTCTCAGACGCCAGTCGTCCTCCCTCGCCGACGGCCTATCCGCGGACCAAGTCCAGCGCCGCACAGCACACTATGGCAAGAACGCCCCCTCGCCGGCCCCGACAAACCACACAAAACGCATTCTCGGATACTTCTTCAAGGGCTTCGGTACAGTTCTCCTCGTGGCTTCCATCCTCGTCTTCATCGCATGGAAGCCCCTGGGAAGCCCGCCCGCCGTGGCTAACTTGGCGCTGGCCATCGTGCTGCTTGCCGTCTTCTTCATCCAGGCTGCCTTTAACATGTGGCAGGACTGGTCTTCTTCGCGCGTGATGAACTCCATCAAGACTATGTTGCCTGAGAACTGCATGGTTATTCGTGATGGCAACCAAGTTGAGCTCATGGCTGAGAACATTGTCCCTGGTGACATTCTCATTGTCAAGTCAGGCAACAAATTGCCTGCTGATGTGCGTTTCCTCAAGGTCTCTTCGGACGCAAAGTTTGACAGAGCCATCTTGACTGGTAAGTTATTTTCTTCTTGTGGCTTTCGTTAAATTAGGCACTGGTGGTCCAGAGGTTCCCTTCCATTCTGACGTTGGGAAAAATCACTGACAAAGTACAAAACAACAGGAGAGTCTGTCCCTTTGCCCGCTTCGGTTGACTCGACCGATAACAACTACCTCGAGACTCGATGCATCGGTCTTCAGGGCACACATTGTGTCTCGGGCACTTGCACTGGTGTTGTCGTGGCTACCGGTGACAACACTATTTTCGGACGCATCGCCAAGCTGACCAACGAGCCCAAAAAGGGGTTGACAACTCTGGAACGCGAAGTTCTGCACTTTGTGTTGATCATCTGCTCCATCATGTTCCTCATGATTGTGCTTGTCTTGATTGTTTGGTATGTCATCAGGCCAGATACATGTCTTGCACAAAAAACTAAACGCTAACTTCTAATTTTCCATTAACAGGGGTACATGGCTTAGAAAACAGTATCCTAACTGGATCAACGTTCCCAATTTGATCATCTCTTGCGTCTCGGTCGCTGTGGCGTTCATTCCTGAGGGTTTGCCTGTTGCTTTGACGGCTAGCATGACCATCAGCGCCAACATGATGCGGAAGAACAAGATTCTGTGCAAGTCGCTCAAGACTGTCGAAACACTTGGTTCTGTCTCGATTATTTGTTCCGACAAGACGGGTACTCTGACCCAGGTAAGTTGCATAATTATCCATACCTAGTTCGTTATAGTATGGGAACTAACCAATCATCTTGCAGAACAAAATGATTGTGACCGAGTGTGCCATCGGTACCATGAAGATGACGGCCGACGGTGCCCGGGACAAGATCGCAGTCGACAGACACAACCACCCCAATAACAACTCCTTGGAGCAGCTTCGTGCGCTCGCTGGTCTCTGCAACGCCGGCCAGTTCGATGCCGCGACCGTCCGCTTGCCGCTCCACGAGCGCGTCATCCACGGTGATGCCACAGACCAGGCCATCCTGCGCTTTTCTGAGAGCCTGGGGCAGACCGCTGAGCTACGCCGTTGCTGGCAGACAAAGTACGAACTCGCCTTCAACAGCAAGAACAAGTACATGATTCGCGTTCTCGGCATGTCACACCCTGATGGACTGTCGCTTGCTTTGCCTTCCGATACTGCTTCAGTCTTCCAGCCGGGCGATGTGTAAGTTTCCACGTCGAACAGGATTTCAAACAAAGGGCATAATCTAACAGTGCAACCAGCTTGTTGACCATCAAGGGTGCTCCTGATGTGCTCATGCCGAGACTGAGCAACTACGTTAACCCTGCCGGATACACTACCGCTCTGGACCCTTCAACTCGTGCATCCATCGAGCAGATCAAGGACGAATGGTCAGCTCAGGGGCGTCGTGTGCTGTTGCTCGCTCGCAAGGCCATCTCAAGATCTGCTCTCAAGGGTCACCCGTCTGACAGCGCGTACGAGATGGAAATCAATAACCAGGCGAAATCCGGTCTTACGCTCGTCGGTCTTGTCGGAATTGTCGATCCTCCTCGTCCCGAGATCCCCGAGGTTATGAACACCCTCCGTGGCGCAGGCATCCGCATCTTCATGGTAAGCTTCTCCCAGCAATCCGTTGCACTCCTAGGTTACACAGAAGACTAACAAAGTGTAGGTTACTGGTGACTTCGCTCTTACTGCCCAGGCCATCGCAGCCGAATGCAACATCATCAGTGTTCCTCGCTCGCAAGTCGACGACATCTCAGCTCTCCAACGCGTCAACCACGTCGACCCCTCCATCAAACACATCGTGGACGACCTCGAGTCCTCCCCGCGTCAAGCCCTCGTCCTCTCCGGGCCCGAGTTGATGACCCTCAACGAAGAGCAGTGGGACCAGCTGGCTCAATACCAGGAAATCGTCTTCGCCCGCACGACGCCGGAGCAGAAACTCCGCATCGTCCGCGAACTCCAGTCCCGTCACGAGATTGTAGGCATGACCGGTGACGGCGTCAACGATGCACCATCTCTTCGCGCTGCTGATGTCGGTATCGCCCTCGGTTCCGGAAGCGATATTGCCATCGAGGCCGCCGACATGGTTCTGCTTGACTCCTTCTCCAGCGTCGTCGAGGCCCTGCGGTATGGACGCATGATGTTTGACAACCTCAAGAAGACCGTCGCCTACCTCCTCCCGGCTGGTAGTTTCTCCGAGTTCTGGCCCGTCATGACCAACGTTCTCTTCGGCATTCCCCAGATCCTCAGCAGTTTCCTCATGATCATCATCTGTCTCTTCACCGACGCCGCTGCCGCCATCGCCATGGCCTACGAGGCGCCCGAGGCCGACGTGCTTCTTCGCAAGCCTCGTGTGCCCGGAAAGGACCGCCTCGTTGATTGGCAGCTCGTCGTTCAGTCTTACGGCCTGGTGGGTGTCTTGGAGACCCTGTCTTCGTTTGCCATGTCCTACTGGTACCTGGAGCGCAACGGCATCAAGTTCAGCGATATTTGGTTCTCCTTTGGCAACTTGCCGTCATCGATCGACCCGGACTACTATCAGCAGAAGCTCAATGTCGCCAGTTCAATCTACTTTGTCAACCTTGTCGTCATGCAGTGGTTCAACCTCCTAGCCATCCGCACCCGTCGGTTGTCGCTGTTCCAGCACCCGCCCATCGGCAACAAGCGCACACAGAATTTGTACCTCTTCCCCGCCATTATCTTTGCGCTCCTGATGGCCATCTTCTGGCTGTACGTTCCTGAGTTCCAGACGACGCTCGCCACGGCCCCTGTCCCTGTCGAGTACTGGTTCCTGCCGATGACTTTTGGTCTGGGTATTCTTCTCATTGACGAGGCGAGAAAGTTTGCTGTGCGGAAGTGGCCTACGGGTATCATTGCAAAGTGTGCGTGGTAGATGTAGATATCGGCGTTGGGTTCGGGGGCTTGGGTCGGGGATCGTCTACTGCAAAGGAAATACCCCTGGGCTGAAGGTTCTTTCTAGTGGGAGTCAAAGGGAAGGCATATTGATGTAATATTGTTTTTCCATACAGCAAGCGAGCCAGCGTTGACTCTGCAAGCGAATTTTATATCTTCTTGTGTCAAAATTAATATGACGTTTTGCGCCTGTCTTAGATCCCGTCGCTCAATAAACAATGTTGAGAACCGTCATCATACATATTTCAACACCTATTGCTTGAGGTGTGAGTAGTCAGGACATCATGCAAAATGATTTTGGCAGCCGTTACCATGGCGCTGCTAGAGATGCAGTAAATATCTCTAATGCCACATAGTCACGTCGTCCACGAGACGATATTGGATAATTTACAATCGGCCCGTATGGTCAGCCTTCCTCAAGGCCTTGATCATGTCACAAAAAGCGGGCCCACTCAATGTGGGCAGCATTAACCACATCCATATCTCGTGACAGATCAAGACCTAATCGTAATTCTTGCCGTTCACGCATAGCGGTCATCTTTTCACACCTCATCTCTTCGTTGTATATTCCAATTTCCATCCATGATCAGCGGAATTGGCCATTTATAGCTTAGCTCTGAAAGAGCACCTTTTGATGCATGAGTCTACAGGGACCACAGGACGTGCCACTGTCGAAATCCAGGCATTGCAATCATCTTCCTTTTCCCAGTGAATGACGAGCTGCTCGGAATTTTACCATACGACCAGACTTTTGAGTAGGAAGATGTCATTCTAGCGCAGTTTGGGCCGCTCAAGGTTCAAGACGAGCTGTGGTGTCGTTTGCAATTGAGTTCTGTCCTGCCAATAATCCGGAACTTCTGAAGAAGGTTCGTCCTATCGGTGGTAGTCAATCAATAAGTGCCTCTGTAAGCTCCGGTACTTATTGCGTTTCAAGTGGGTTAGATCCGGCAATGGTGCTTGAATTACCACTTGTCGCTTGATAGTTGCGGCTATAAGATGTTGAGCGAGGTTTGGCCTCAAGCCGAATTCTTCCGAATTGTTCTGGAAGATGATCAGGTTGAGTGAGTTGCAGCCTCCGCGCGGCCGCTGATGACAGTGCGTCGCTAGCTGAAGCATTGCATCTTGGAGTTACGAGTTGTTGCCGCTTCTGGAAAGGCTGCCTTTCCAACCGAGCGACCCCGACCTTGGCATACGGCGCCGATCTATAGGCGATCTTGGCGACGCAGGCCTGGCACGCCTAGCGACTGGGATGAGGTAGATGGCGTAGACTTGACACGGACATTGCTGACGCGCTGTCGAACCAGCGTGAATCTTTCCCGTCTGCATTTACGAGCGACTTTGATGTACAGCGATTTCGTGAAGCTCGTGCCAGATAACGTCAGCACTAAATCAATCCTTCGTGAGGGACAAATTGTACGTGTCACACGTTCTGAGCATTCAAACCAAAGTGCCTCCTATGGCTATGGCCGCTGATCAAGTAGATTTAGCCAGTAGCAAGTAAATCCTTCAACCCCAGACAAAGCAAGGATGGGATGAAGGAAATATAAAGCCGCCGTCAATGCACTTTGGGATTTTCTAGTTTGCGAAAAGGTACCCAGAACTATTTGAAACCCCACGCCACCGCCCGGATGAAGTCTCCGAGTTTATTTCGTGCTGCCTTCAACCCGTTCGAGGCGCCCAACGACACGGCAGGAAACCTGCAGGGAACTGGATTCCGACCCACAATCATGGGTTCAAGTTGGGCACGCATCAACGACGGCTGGGACGCGGCAGAGCTGCTCTTTGAGAAGCACCATATCTTTCTCGAAATCTTCTGGATTTCGAGCACGTACCTGCGTTTTCTAGTCCCAAGTTGGAGGAAGGTTTCGACGCCGACTCATGCAAAGTATACGGCGCTGCCGTGGATTCCTCTCATGATCCATGTCATTCTCGGGACCATCGAGCTGGCCCGATACTACTACCCTCTCGTCATCACCGGTGAACCTCCCGTGCCAAACTTGATCGACCTCGTTCTAGGACTGGCTTTCTCGGCCGGAAGCTTCCATCTGGCTGGGTATGTCCGCGAGGGGAATATTCCCTTCATTAGAGCCACGTTCCAGGCAACGTCTTTCCAGCGAGCGCTCGCCTCCACGTTGGGGTACGTGCATGGTGACGCGCAGTGGCACCGAGCGTCCATCAAGCTGCTGAACAATTTCACTTGGGTCCGATGGCTCTCCACGTTCGGGAAGCATCTCCAGGGATTCAGAACGTACGGGGAAGCCTTCACGGCCACCGTGGTCATGGCTCACCCGCTTTCTTTGTGGGAGGGAGACTACCCCGCGGGGATTCCTCTCTATGCCTCCATCGTGCTCGCGTTGCTGGCCGTCGACAAGTGGGCATCACGAAAACTAGACGGAAAGTGAGTTGCGCTAGAAGACCGGACGATCCAATACCGCCGTCCGAAAATGTGGTTTTTGGGCTGACCTGAACGTCACAGACCAGGGTTCGTCCCCCGCGTTCTCGCGCATTGCGGACTTGTCACCGTGAAGAAAGCGTATTTCGAAACATCGACGTCTGGGGAAAAGCTGGAGTAGCTTGGTTGCGCGAACATGAGTGTTGGAGGTTGGAAGAAGGAAGCTTTCTGGGCACGTCACGGACTCCGCGAGAGGTTTTGCTTTCGGCTGCGCCCATTACAGATACGCACGCCTAGATTCATCACGGAACAGGGTGGAACCATGGCTCGCAATTGACACATTGTTTACAGTCACATCAGACTGATTACTTACTCACAGAATTCAACGTTTCAAGTTCTCAGACTCTTGGCTGCTCCTTGTTGAGTAACGTGGTCGTAAAGAGTTTGCAATGAGTATTGGCAAAACAGTCACAAGAGAGCCGCAACCGCAGGAACAATGTGGACTCGGTAAACCTCCGAAGCGCGGATGGATCACCGAATCTCGCATGCAGGTTACGGACCCAATCCCAAGTGCCGCAGCTAGTGGTCATACACCTGCATTGGGCAACGCTCGCCGTGAAAAGGGAGAGCGAAGCCGATCGGCTCGTCGCATTCGTAGCGAGTGCCCTCACCCGCCAGGGTCCGGCCGGCGAGGTAAGGAACACGAGGGCCGTCCTGAGACTTATATGCTTCCAAGATTCCACACCGCACCAATGGCTCCTTTCCATACATGAGATCTGATCGAAGGGGAAGGGAGAGGAAACGGGCGCGGGCCTTATGCCGTTATCTTATTGCGCGCCTTCTAGAAGGCATAGCGCGTCTTACTAAGTTACGCCGTGTATTACGCCGTCGTCACTATCCCCGTTCGCGCCGTGTTCTCAGAGGCCGCGAGTCAGCAAGCCGTTCGTGACGTGGGGGTCTTTTCGGTTCGCACATCCACTGATAGTGGTCCTTTTGGTCAACTCTTGGCCTACGTTGGGGCCTTGGCATCGCATGCTGCCGTCTTGGCTGCTGTTGCTTAATTTTCGCCGCATTGCATGGCATCGTTATCAGTGCTGGGCGGATCATCTTCAACGGTTCAATCGTTCAACGACACTTCAACAGAAGCGCCGTGTGTTTGTAGGTGGAACCCTTTTCCCACAATCCATACACCGAACCATCCATTGCATCCGTAGTATTCTAAGGCCTGCATCTAGGCTCGTACGACCAAGCTTCTTTGGCTTTTTCTGCCCCCCTTAGCCGCCATGTACCATAGGCCGGTTCCGCAGCTTGCTTGCTGGATGGTGGGAGGGATTTAAGCAGCAAGGCGGGACCTGGGAGGGTCGTCATGAGCGAAGGCGGCGAATAGGTGGAACGACAATTCGTCTGAGCGTCTCCACGGGGGAGGTGTGATGAAGCTATCGCCCTCAAGGAAACGGGACGGGTGTGGCTGGCTCGGTCGACTTCCGTCCTAGCCCTGGCCGAGTCAACCGGGCCACGCACAACGGAGCGTAGTCGGCATTGACGACACAGGAAGGCCCGCCGTCGCCCGTACGAATACTTCGTAGCTTTGGTTCACCTTACGCTGCGGCTGGGTTACTCCGTCCTACTCCATGGTACACTCGATACCTTGTCGAGCCCTCTCCAAGACTCCCCAGGCCCGCCAGGGCCATCTCCCCTCTCCTTCTTTTCTCCATCTTTTGCTCGCAGCCCCTCCACATTGCTGACCCTTACCTCAACGGAGAGGCAAGCTCGTTTGGAGTTTGGATTATGAATCTGCCTTTGCGGTCAGAATCCCGCGGGGTCTCCGCAGACCTTTCCCCACAAGGGACAGTCACATTGAGATGAACGCGGTCCGCTAGATGAAATTCCTTAAGAACAAGGTCGCCTCGCCTCTCTGTCGTGTGCCCTTAGTCTGGCTTCCCTATCCCATCCCTCGTCGACTGTCTGTTCTCATTCCTACCGTGCGGACATACTCTGAGGCTGAACCTTCACCCGTCACCTGAAGAATTCGGATCACAGCCGTGCGTGCGCCCACAAACATCAGTCCTGATAATGGGTGCAAACTACTTCGGCCAGACAGGCAATGCCCTGAGCGTTATCCAGATCGCTCTCGTCGTCTGCCCGGCCTTTATCCTCTTCGGATACAACCAGGCTGGCCTCGGTGGCCTCCTGACTACTGAGGACTGGGTCAAGACCTTCCCTCAGATCGATACCGTCAACACCACCGGCGAGACCAAGAACGCCAACTCAACTCTACAGGGTTTCGTCGTTGCTACTTTTACTATTGGCGCCCTCTTTGGCTCTCTCTCATGCTCCTGGTCTGGTAACGCTTTCGGACGACGCAATGTCATCTTCTTCGCCGGTATCTGCACTCTCATCGGAGAGATCCTCGAGTGTGCTTCCTTCCACCTGGCACAGCTTATCGTTGGTCGCCTCATCGTTGGTCTCGGAGTTGGTCAGCTCAGCTCTATTGTGCCCGTGTGGCAGAGTGAGACCTCCGGCGCCAAGAACCGTGGTCGCCAGGTCGTCCTGACTGGTCTCTTCACCTGCGTCGGTTACGTCTTGGAGAGCTGGATTAACCTTGGTTTCTGGGAGTTCAAGACTGGCCCCGTCACATGGCGTCCCCCTATCGCGATTGCCATTCTCTTCTCCTTGATGCTGATGGGTAGCATCTACTTCCTTCCCGAGTCGCCCAGATGGCTCGTCATGAAGGCTCGCTCTGCCGAGGCCCGTTCCATCATCGCTGCTTTCCGTGGCCTGCCTGAGGACTCCCTTGAAGTCCAGGCCGAGGTTGCTGGTATCGAGCACTCTCTCGAGGAGACTACGCAGAACGCCGCCAAGCTCTCCGACATGCTCAAGATGGGCGATGACAAGCTCGCCTACCGATTCGGACTCTGCATCCTGCTCCAGTTCTACCAGCAGATGTCGGGAAGCAACCTCGTTTCCGTCTACGCTCCCATCCTGTTCCAGCAGAACTTGGGCATGGAGCCCGAGCAGTCCAAGGCCCTCGCTGGTGGTGCTCTGACCTGGAAGTTCCTCTCGTCATTCCTGGCCTTCTTCGCCATTGATCGGTTCGGTCGCCGTGCCGTCTTCATCTTCAGCGGTTTTGGAATGGCTGCCTGCATGACCTGCTTGGCTATTACCACATCCTTCCCCAAGGACAACACTGCTGCCCAGATCGCCGCTGGTTGCTTCATCTACCTGTTCAACACCTTCGTGCCTATCGGCTTCTTGGGTGCCAACTTCCTGTACTGCACCGAGATTGCGCCCATCCGTCTCCGCATGGCCATGTCTTCCATCTCTACTGCCAACCACTGGCTCTGGTAAGTCGCAACTACGTTTCTCGTTCTCCATCATCTCTTCTTACTAACGGTTGCCCAGGAACTTCATTGTTGTCATGGTCACCCCCGTTGCCCTCAACACGATCGGCTACCAATACTACATTGTCTACGCCGTCATCTCGGCCTGCATTCCCGTCAGCGTCTACTTCCTCTTCCCCGAGACTATGGGCCGCAACTTGGAGGAGATCGAAATGCTGTTCAAGGACTCTCCTTCCGTGTTTGCCACGGTCAAGTTTGCTAAGAACCGGCCTATCGCTATGCCCCAGGAGTTCGAAAGCGACAAGCCATCACAGAAGGCCGACTATGTTGAGAAGCAGACGGATGACTCTGCGTAATGTGGAATCTAAGAATATTACGGCCGGGAATTTGCAGGATGGACACTACAGGAACAGTTCAGCATTAGCAAGCGGAAGTCTTTTTTAGCGAAATGAATCAATCGTGATGATCTTGGTATCTGCGAATACCACACCCAACTACTGTTACTCTTTCCCTGATTATACGTGAATATGCCTCAGCCTCAAAGGCGATCTTGATAATTCGTTGAACTACCCACTACAGAATCAAATGAGGAATCATCGAGAGTGCCGACAGAATGACGAAGCCAGTCGGCAGTGGTGCAAGAGTGGCGCTCGGGTTCCCTTGAACGTTGTTGTGTTGGTTGTTATTCCCGGGCCCACTCAAAGATTGCCCTTCCTCTCCAGCTTACCTTCCCTGGGACTTGAAAGCAAGGCAGATGCAGCTCACCTAGATAGACACTGACATCACCCCATCGCGTGTCGCTCAGGTGACTCCTACCCAGTACGAAGTCTTTAAGCCGGGAAAGATACTATCACTGGCGTTCGCTGTGACTGTATTGTTGATGAGGGGGTGGGCCGGTGAGAGACAGTGCTGAGCGCTCATGATGCGTATGTGAGAATGGCGAATAAACCCCGAACGAAGGCCAGCCTTGATCGAATGCTTTTCGAAATCAAAAGAGGGGCGGATGGAAAAACTCAATTGAGTTTCCGTAAACCTCGTCGCGTCAAGCAAGACCAACCACATCAGCGTGTTCATGTGGGAGAGTCAATAGTGCTTATCTATGCATATTGGATGCCCTTGATCTTGTGAGATTGCAGAGAGGTCAGACGCGTACCTGTCCGGGCCGCATCTGATAGTGGTCACCAACATTTCCCTGGTCTTACTTGCAGGTACACTAAGCCCCAATCTGGCAGGAAACACAGGCTCGGACGTAACATCAACAGGGCTGATATGCTGGGGTAAGACCGCTGTGCCTGCTGGAGTGCTATCCTCCAGTTGGCCATGGGACGATCGAGGCCTCTGCCGCCTGTTGGCCGCAGAATATTAATCACCGCGACATCATTTAAGCTTGCAACGGACGACCTGTCAGCGACGCAATGCAACAGCAATGCAGCATCTCGTATTCGTCTATGTCTTGGCAGCCTCTGCACCGTTGGGGTGCGATAAGTTTCAGGGCTTATTATATCGAGCCTCCGCGCTCTCCGGGTAGAGGGTAATTCGGGTCTTTGCAGGTAGACTTCACTTTTCAGACATTTGCTTGATTAAATCCAGCGATAAGATGCTTGGCTCAATTCTCAAGACTGTGCTATCGGCTGCGGCTGTCGTATCAGCGTGCACCCCTCCGACGGAACCTCTCTCGAACAACATCACCGAGGGTTTCGGAATCCAGGTTCAGAACGCTTCAGTGCCCATCATTCACAATCGCTACATCAACTTGTGGTCAGCAGGCGGTGGTGACCAGCATCTCTATTTGAGCCCAGCTGGAGACTCTGCTTTCAACTTGACCCTAGTCAACGGCGTGCTGTCGAGGGGCATCATCCATGCCGTCATTAACGGAGAAGTAAGTTGATCGTTCGCAGTTTGGCGTTGGCGTTTTATTGACACTTCGTAGTACACCGCAGACGACAACACGACCAAGATGTTCATGACGGAACGTGGAGATCCCAAGGCCTTCTTCCAGCCGGTGTATGGATGCAACCCAGACACGGATGCTGTGCAGGTCGAGTTGGACTTTGTTTCCAGAGCCGCCGTGCCAGGTGGTTTTATCTGCTTCAGAAGTGCTTCCGGCGAGAGGCACGAGGCCAGATACTCTCCTCCCGGTAACACTGGTGAGTTTCTGGCTTCCTATCCTTCGATCTATGATTCTCCTCATACCAAGCCTTTTTTTTTCTGATCTCGAAGCTAACTGAATATCTTAACCCAGTCGTCAGAGCAGACCGTCCTTGCTACGAGGTTACCTTGGCTGTGGTTCCTGCCCCGACAGCTTGAGAGGAACTGAACGTGATTGTGTCCACGTTAGGAAGAGAACCATGTAGTTCGTATAAGAAGGTAGCACATCTTAGTCGATGACTGTTCAAGTAATTTCAGAAATTCTCAAATCGCGACGACTTGATATTCAAGTCTGTGATGTCTCCGAATAGAGAATTGCTCCTCCATGATTCAATGACTCCAGCTCAAAGTTGTTAACCAGAAGTGCGCAACGTATCCCATCGGGTGCTTGATAGCGTCAGCATATCTCTACTTGGAATAATAGCAAATTTGGAATTATTCCTTTTAATCCATACTGTTGCCATTCTAATCCTTTTCGATACGCCTAATTGAAAAATTCGAAAAGAGATCAGCGTTAGGGAAAACAGAAGGTCAATGTACTGACGCTATCCAGCATGTTGAAATAAGTCCGCAAATCAATCCTTATGAATTATGACGGCAGGTACTAGAAACTTCTGATTGATATTCTTGAGTGTCAATCCAACTTTGGGTTAAGTACTAATTCATATGGCTTAGTGGTAACTGGCTGGCACCTATTATGAAGCTTGATGCACTGTTTACTCACGTGAAACATGCACGCTGAAAGCGCTGCGGAATCCTTGCCGAGGTCCAACTCGCTTGTTTGGTAGCGACCTTTGGACTTCTAGGTAGCAACTCATCGCCAATTTTGCGTTCAATACACAACAGCAACGCCTGTGCATTGACTACTCTACAAAAGGAGTTTTGTTTCATCATGAGTCGAAATCAGATTGACGGAAACTTACCGGAGACGGTCGCTGAACTAGAGGCCCTCCCTTGGTGTCGCGCACTCCTCAAAAACCCGTCAGTCGTCACTTTCATTCCGCCATCCCGGGTACCAGAAAACGCCAACCCACACGACAGGTTCTTCGGTAAAACACTCAATAACTTGACCGGTATACCAGCTTGCATCAGCTTTCATACCGAGGCCCCGGGTCGATCTGTCATCACCGAACTCTCGTCCCTATTCGCGCTTTCAAGAGGGGTTGATGGCTATCCCAACATCGCGCACGGTGGCATGACTGCAGTTTTGATCGACGAGGTCCTTGGCGTCTTGATTCAGAGGAACATGGACACGGAGAGGGACGACCCGATCTTCAAGATGAACACAGTCACTTCTTCGATGAACATCAAATACCTCAAACCCATCAAAACGCCTAGTGTTGTGCTAGGAACCGGGCAAATCAAGGAAATCCGTGGAAAAAAGATCCTACTCAAAGCTGTTCTCAAAGACGCGGATGGTATGGAGCTAGTGATCTGCGACTCAATATGGATTGGGATTCCCAGAGTCAAGATGTAATACTCTATCGAAAAGAATTGGAGACTCGGAGGGACATCTAAATACACTTGCGACATTGAGGGTTCGGTCTACACAACGTCAGGCCACATTCATTTCTTGGAAGTTATTGGAACCTTGACAGGGCTTTATATCTGCAGACATGATAGTCCACATGACTGTGAGACAATTTTAGCTTCTTTCAAAGAGAGACACATGTTGAGCTTCTAGCTTTTGAACCTCCATGAATATGCACAAATTCATTTGAGTTTCGAACTTGCAGATCCCCGTTCCCTGACATCGCACCGCGACTCTTTGCAAGTTCAAGCCTTCCAAGCAGTTTCCAGGATTTCCTTCACAGTCCAAGCCTTAATGTCAGGGAAGATCTGGTTAAGTGTTCTCTTTCCAGCCGGGGGGATATCGAAGCTTCCATTTTCAAACCAGAGACCGAATACCGAGGCCATGCCCTGGTATGCTTCTTTGGGAAAGAATTGATATGCGGGCACTTGGCTGGGAAGTTCTGTCGTCTGGCCAGTCTTGAGTTTCTCAACGCTGTCATACGCAACGTTGAATTTGGTGCCTTTTTGTATCGTCAGTTAGCCTGGGACCGTGCCTCCTTGAGTTGTGCATCCAATATGAAAGTACCTTTGGCAGCTTCCGCAAGCTGAACAAACTGGTTGAAAGTAACCTTGTCGCCAACGATGAAAGTGTCAGGCTCCCACTTGTCCAAGTCCAGTGCAGCCGCTACAAACTTCCCCACATCTTTGGTGTGAGTGAAGGCTGAAGGCGTGTTTCCCGAGCCCGGGATAGCTGCGGCATTGCCTGGAATATCGATAAAGAGTGTAAAAGGGCTCATATACGAGGGAACAATGGGTGTCGCCCAGTAGTCAAGGAAGAAGCCGTTGTGGACGACGGTGTACTCGAGATCCTTGGTCTCTTTCAAGAGAGCGGCGGCGCGAAGTTTGTTGGGCACAGAACCCAGTTGGCTGCCTTGACTTCATTGATAGTTAGTATCAGGGTGCAATTCTGAAACTCTGGATATCATCCGCGTTCGATCTAAACTAACCTCTCGTTGTGAGGGACGCCCCATCCGCTAGAAATCATTCTCTTGGTCGATGCTGATACGTCGGCGGCGCGAATTAGCTCAAACTCAAGGGGAGTCTCTCCTGGTGGCGGCATCATGTTGATAGCTGAAATGACCGTATGGATATTGTGCTCCTCCAAAATCTTGGTAGTGGCTCCTACATCGGCGTAGTCAACTACGACGATCGAAGCTCCGAGTTTCTTTTCCAACTCGGGGTTTGCCTAAAGAAATAAATTAGTACCAATTCTAGTAGAATGACGATTCCTTAGCATTGTGCCCTACCTTTCTTGCGAGAATTTTGACCTCATGCTTGCCAGTGGCCACGATTGCCTCGACCAAAGTTCGGCCCACGTTTCCGGTGCCTCCGGCAACTGCAATGACTGCCATTTTGCGTGTGGTGCTTTCGGAATGCAAGACTAGATGAAAGTTTTCACAGTAATCATGCGAGTGAGTAAAGGTAGAGTTGCTGTCTAATTATTAGCTCTACGATAATAACCATGGCCGTGGTGGCACTGGCTCTTATAGAGGTCCATCATTTATTCTACGAGCACACAATTGCAGTCCCATCAATACCCCGCTAGTAGTTAGCGGAGTTTGTAGTGGTGTACCCCTATCCATATCCCCTCATTATCCTGGCGGCGGAAGCAAACAAGGTTTTCGGACTTTGTATTCGTAAAGGCGGATTCAATCGACACAGCTGTTAACTTATCGTGGACGTGGTGGAATTAAATATTCGTACTTCGTACCCCGTACTGAATCCCATCCAGATATCCCGGTAACAATTTGCTTCCGTGGAGCCATTGAAGGATCCATAAGTCTAGTGTGCAGACTCCAGAGTGCCCAAAGCGGTTGTGTCCCCATACGGCATAGATTACTTGCGGAAAGTTCCCTTTGCGGCGGTTTAACTGAGTCGGACCTGAGCAGCCTCCTTACCTAACCCTTTAGCACGGATGCATTTTACTTCCGGAAATTACGTGACCGGGCCAATCATGAAACTACTTCCTCTTCCTCTCTCATCTACTGTGAAAGTTTTCCTGCATTTTGTCCGATTCGATCCTGGAGCCTTAGTCGGATTCTCAATCTACTTCTCTTTTGCGGACTGCCGGCTGCTATTCGGAGCCGAGGTGTCGTTAGCATATCGTAACGCGCCGCCTGGCCGAGTGGGTCGCTCAGTCCGGACTCATTCCCGAAACAGCCGTCCGATTCTCAACTGAACCGTCCGGGGTGTTGGCGGTCCGGTATCCCCACACCCCCGCGCACCGGCGTGGCACACCAACATACATGCTTTGCCATGGACGCTATGGATACTGAGTCCGTCCAGAGCGGACGGACCCAAGACAAAGCTTCTCGCATTGCGAAGGTTTGTGAGACCCTGAGAAGTAAGGACGTTCAACGACAGACACTTACACGTGGAAACAAAGGCCTGTCTCCGATGCCAATCGAAGAAGATCAAATGCGATGGAAAGACTCCATCATGTACACCTTGCGTCAATCGCAGTCAGGAGTGCGTGTACCAGCAAGTACAGAGGCGCCGTGGACCTGGTCGAAGGTACGATCATCTCGTAGCCTGCACACTTACATGACTCTTGCCTTTCTCAATTGAATATTGAAATTGACTTGAATATTAAAGCAAAATGTACATCCAAGCTTTAGAGGAACGACTATCCAAAATGGAAGCCGTGCTCAATCAAGCTGGGCTTCCAAGACCAGGAGCACCGCCGACAAGAATATCGCCGTCAGAAACTGATGCCGCCTCCGTCTCCGTGTTTGCAGGCCCGGCCATACCAAACAGCACAGTCCCGATAACGAACCACCGACTTGATGCGCCGCAAGCTGCAGCCAGTCATGTTCCGTCAGATCACCCCATGGGTGATGAAGCGGTATTGTCGGCGCCTAATTCAAGAAGCAGTCAGACACCCGTCCCTCAGCCTCGAGAGATCCCCGAACCGCCGACACAACTTTCGGGGAAGATGCCAGTTTTTGCCGTAATTGCAAGCCGTATGAGAGAGGTCAATTCCGCCTCTTACTGCTCTACATTCAACAGACAAGTCTTCACTCCTCGACTCGAAAGGGAGGAAGCCATCACTATTTTGATGCCTCTCTACGACGACGTCATCAGCAATTACCCGCTTTTGAACTTTCATTACTTCGTGCGTCATTTCGAAACATTACCGGAAGCGGATGACACTTTCAATAGTACGTCGGGATGGGCATACATGAACGCCGTCATCTCTGTAGGGACGCGGTGGAAAACCATCAACAGCGCGTTCCAAGAAGTTTGTCAACTTGCCTGGCCTTTCTTCAAAAATGCATTTTCTGTCCTGACAGAGCTGATGGTGAAGGGTGGCGACTTGCTCTCTGTACAGGCCATTGTCGCCATGGCGGTTTTCATGCAAGGAACTACATGTACCAGAACTGCGACTCTGCTATCTTCTGCGGCAGTGAGACTGTCTCAAAACATCGGACTACATCGGCAGCCTTGTACAATGATGTCCATGTGTGCTCAGGATGTTGAAGCACGGAGTCGGGTGTTCTGGGCGGCCTACATACTGGATAAAGAAACGGGTCTCAACCATGGCCTGGATTCGATACAAGACGATGACGACATTGAGACTGAACTGCCCAGCGGTTGGGGAGAAGGTGTTGACATATTGAACCTCAGAGCGAAGCTTGCGATGGTAGAGTCTTCAATCCGAAGACGATTGTACACGGCGAAAGGACTCCGCCTTACCGACGCCGATCTGGTTAAGGCCATCATTGATTTAGATGCTCTCCTTGAAGAGTGGAGATCAAGTATGCCCGCAAACCTCCAGCCATCATATGAAGCCCCTGCATTGGGGTCAGACATTGCACCAGATATCCTCAACCTGCAGTTGGCATTCTATAGGTGCACAATGATGGTCCACTGGGCGGCTAGACGGCATGACCAATACTCGACTGTAGCTGTCCTCATGGGAACGCCCGCTGGTTTCGAAATGCCCTACATTCAGCTGTCCTTTTCGCAGAAGCGATGCCGCATGGCGGCGCACGCGACCTTGGGATTATTTAGGACCATTTCAACGCCGCAATATGCAGACCTATGGTAAGTCTCCGCGCACGAAGCTGTCACCCTTGGTCTGAGACACTCGACTCACATTTGCAGGCGAATCTTGTGTTACCCCCTTTGCGCAAGCATTACTCTTTTGACGGATGTGCTCGAGACTCCAGGCTCTGCTCGTGCTCGAGGGGACTTAGCAGCAACAAGGAATTTCGCCCATTTCCTTCAAAAGTTCGAAAAATCTGAAGGTTGCGACTTGAAGCGTGTCCTGACGGCGTGCGCCATGATGCAACGGACAGCGCAATATGCCGTCGATGATGCCCAGAATATAATGCGCGCCCAGAATTTGGTCGGCAACAACGGCGGTGGTGTGCCACTCATCCCGGGTTTTAGTCTCGGTGAAGATGCACAGGTGAGACATGATCTGAAGTGCGAGCTTTGAAGCCACGACCACAGACTAACGTTTCTTTTCTTTTGATACTCAGGTTTTGCAATCTTTGCTCGGCACGGCAACACATCCGATGTATCTCGTCCAAGGACTGATGGGAAACTTGCCCAACCGAGACCAGAATCTCACAATGAGGCTTGCGCAACTTCTTGGTACTCCCTTTGAGAGTGGCAAGCCTGGTAGCCCACTCGGATCTCAACCTTTACAACCGGAGACGTACGGTTTTGGGTTCGGTCAAGGCCAGGCTGGTAATGACCCGACGGCCAACTGGTCTTGAGATTGGTAGATTTCGCCCAGCAGACAGAGGCAGACCCATGCTGCACGAGTTTACCACATTGAACAATGGGAATTATCCGGAGCTATACGTGCTCGCTTCGGAAAATGAAAGGTGCCTAAGAGATGCCGAGACACTGTCGCACAACCATCAGGATTTGAGCTGAGCTAGTCTACCGGCGTTCCATCAGGTAAGGGTCCGGAATCTTAGATGGGAATTGAGGCCAAGATGTGGCTGTTATTTTATATACGTCCTGCGCCGCAGACTTTCTTAAGTGTGTGCCCGGGTAACGAGCCTGATGTTGAACCTCAGTTGACTTCTAATCAGTACATATTCGCATTTTGCCCTCGAGTTGCGCTTCTTGCGAAACTTGCGACGTAAAGCTCTCAGTAGCTTTCTATTAGACAATGCATTTTATGATCATGTATCACTGCATAATTTGCAACAATCATTAAGATAGCATGAAAAACAAGTTGACCAAGCCGTCTTAATCTCTTAGATAACCCAAAAGCCAAGTGTCTCTGCCAAGTTGCGGGCTGCCGTCAGCCGCCACAGCATCCCAAGGTCGGGGTGTAAGGGCCTCTTCCGGTCACTGTGCGGCGTGCCTTATCGTCGACGGCCCATCATTTCTTCAATATCATACAAAAATTCTTTCCAAGGCGAGCCAGAGCCCCTTGGCACACGATTTTCTCCTATGAGGAGGCGGATCGGCCACACAATTTCGGCTTCTTGCCGCCTCGGCTTGACTTGTTTTAAGCCTAATCGCAGGGCAAACGCCACATCACCTCAGCTTCCTAGGGAGCAAGCAATTCAGCAAGGAGTATCTGTGAATGAGATAAATTTCACTTTGCCTGATGTCTTGCATGCGTACTATATCAATATCATATCAGACTGATCGCAACCCGGGTTGACTGGTTCGATAAAGAGGCCCCTCTTCTTCATTTCTCCCCATCAAGCGTTTAGTCCAGTTGCGTTCTTATTAGCTTGGACTCTTTACACACTCTCTTTACACTTGCCTGAACTTTCGATCATTCCTAACATTCTTTACTCAGCAAGTATCCCGAAATGTCGGTCCTCACGGATGTAGCATCTGGCATCATGGCGTGGACGAGGACGCCGCGCAACCAGACCTACAGAAAGCTCAACGCCGAGATTGATGCTGAAGCATTACGATCCCCCAGGTCATGTGATAAGCAAAGCTCCTCACATAGACTCCATAGGACGTCCCCTAAGGCTTTGATAAAGCTTATTGTTCCTGTCATCCTTTTCTCTGGACTACTATTTGCCGTTGTTAGTATCCCTCTGCCTCGCCAGGTGACAGCGCAAGCCCTGACACATACAGAGTCACACAGATATCACACAATACATACCCGATTCGACCAGAGACGCACTATCATCGTTGCCGCCTGTGGAGAAAGGTGGTCAGCGACGTCTCAGAATCATCGTGCCGGCCGATGGTCCATCTCCAGGATTGTGCAAGATGCTCATGTCGGGTGTTGCATCCGGCTATCCCAGCTCGGTCATTGTGAACTGGGGCCGCGACTTTCAAAAGTCTCCTGGATGGTTCGGAGGCTCTCATCTTGGCAAGATCGATGGCACCCTCGAGTTTCTTGATTCAATCACTTCTGAAGAAGCCCCAGACGATGAACGCCTTGGACCAGATGACCTCATTCTCCTCGTCGACGCCTACGATGTCTGGTTTCAGCTGCCGCCATCCGTCCTCATTCGACGATATATGGCGCAGAATTACGCTGCAGACGAACGCATTCGAAAGGAGTGGATAGGATGCCCTTCTCGGTTCTCGTCAAACTCAGGAAACAATCTCATACCGCGGCAGACTATCATTATCTCGACCCAGAAGAAATGCTGGCCCGATGCTAGTCTTGGCTCTGACCCCCACTGCGACGATCTTCCCGAGTCTAGTGCACGGGAGGACATGTACGGGCCCCATACGGACGAAGATCCTAAGCAAATGCACGACCTCCGCCCACGGTATGTCAACAGCGGCAGTCTTATGGGCCCCGTCGGAGATATGAAGCGTATGTTCCGTCGTGCCCAAGAGAAAGTCGATGAAAAACAGTCTGCCGGTGCAGGTATATTCAGCGACCAAGGTATTTTTGCGGAGATCTTCGGCGAGCAAGAGATTTGGCGGACTTCTAAGCGACAAAACCACGATGAATGGGTGAAACTCCAAGCTGATCAGCTTGAAAAGTCTGCTCAGGAACTTCAGCAAAATGACTTCAGTGTCGGTCTAGACTATATCCAAGACCTTTTCACCCCTACCGTTTTCGAAGAAGATGATGGGCTATACATTGCGTCGTCAGATGGTCCTGGACTCCGACAAGCCGCGGCCGATAGAGGCATTGATCCACCAAGGGTAGCTGGCATCCCAGGAGACATGCTTGGTTTACGCAGTCCTATCCAAGAGACTGCCATTGACAAGAATATGGGATGGCAAGATCTTCCGCTTTACACCGATTTCTGGAGTACTTCAGTGCCAGTTGTGGTACACCATAATGCCCATCGTAATGGCTTAAAAGGCCAGAGACTGCGCGATTGGTGGAAGAACAGCTGGTTCTTTCCTTATCTCCGAAGTTTATTAAAGCTGCACTCAAAACCACGAGAGGCCCTGGAGCCGCTGCTCAGAGTTCCGGGTCGCAATGGAGTGGAAGACTTGGTTTACACAACACCGGCATCAGATGCTCGGAAGAGGAAGCCCCGCATCTTCAAGAAACAGGATCTCAAAGAACAAGGGTTGGCAGAAGCAGACTGGGACAGTCTGTGTAAGTCTGAGGGTCATGACGAGTGGTGGAACGACGTTTTGCAGGACGGTGACGGACCTCTCTAGGTCAAAGGGCCGATGTGCTGTACGATATTACTTTCATTCCAATTACATTTTCCGATACAATTTCTTCAACGAATGTACAAAGTTCCGAATCATTACACCTTGCTTTAGCATTCAATTGAGTTCGTGCTGTTCTCAGCAATGAATTGATCTGAGGGGGAAGACACATGGACAAGCAGGGATACTCAATCATCTTGATTGCTATTCTCTTACCTCTTCATCTCGTCACAGATATTTCGCCACACTCTCACTCCAATGATCGATGATACCATGTTGACTGACAAGCTGTGGACAACGAGATACACATGACGCCCTGACAGATTCATGTTCTATATGAATTGAGCTGGACTCGGGGAGAGGTCCAGCTTACAAAAATGATATCACGTTTTTTTTTTTTTTTTGCTTCACAGTCTTCAACTTACTTCATTGGCTCCAGTTTGTAATTTCAAATCAATCTCCACGGCATCAGGAGCGTTCCACTCCCATGCACGACTGACACGAGGAAGAAATACGTCTTGGCAGCATGTGTATGGCTTTAGGCTAGACCCAAAACACAGCCTGCATCCTCGGGCCCGAGGCCACGAGCCATGGCAGACCGTTAGAGGCCGCGTCAGCTCTCCCCATCAACAAAGAAATGGATCGATAAAGTATAGAGCTAGGTCTGTCACTCTGACTTTGATTCTCATACCAGCGGCTAGCCTCTTTCAAGTCTGACAAGGCTACCTCCATCCACTGTCAGAAACTGTGTCTCGTCGAACCCCTTTCATATAGCATTTAAAAACAATGTTCTTACCCAAAACACTGCTTGTACGTCTCTGTACTTCCTTGAGTACGTCAGGGTCCACTTTGTTAGACAATGCCTAGTCACGAGGCCTCATGGCCACGGACCACAGACCCTCAAAAGCATCTCCAACCAGGGTTTTTGAAGTGCGGAGAGCCATATCCCAGGAATTCTGAATCCTCATTGATATCCAAGCCGGTTCAATCCACTAAATCATAGTTCCTGTATGGCTGTGGAACTGAAGACGGATTCGGCGATCGGCAGGGAGGGAACACGAGCTCTGGGTGCTATTTTGAGACGGCCAGGCAGCAGCATTTAGAGCGCTACATTTCCCCGAAGGATTCGACTGCCAAAACGGGGAACGGGCTCATAGTAACGAATGAGGCAACTTTTTTGGCACAGGTCTATTTTGCTGGCCAACAGTGTCTCTGCCACGATGTAATTGGTTCCTATTGATAATGACGGACAACATGGCTGGTAGAGCCTTAACAATGACTTACAGCGATGCATTCGGCGATATGCAACTGACGTCTGGTAGACTACAGATGGCAGGTTCCGTGTTTCATCAAAGGAACTATCCCACAGCTGCCGTGATTATTGGTCAACGGGGTTGCTATCCGTTGGTTGGGTTCCATGTTATTCGAGTGTGTGTTCCATGTCTATATGAATGCCTTTTCCCGGGCCCTTGACTATAACTCCTCATCAGTTATCTCATCCAATCTCAACCGAATACAATACTCGTTTTAGTTGCAATTCCAGGCATGAGCAAGAGTGAATTTGGTAAGATATATCATCTCTAGGCAGTTTCCACGACTTAGGCTAATTGGGACCATTAGAAACGATGTCGAACGCTCCCGAAGATTTCAGTATCCGATCTCCAGTTCCTCAATACCAACCAATGCATACCCCCGCGTCAACTGCCATCGGCAGCCATGATATCGCCGGACCTAATGTCAAATACTGTCACGTTGTCCACTGCAACCATGGCGAATCTCTTGGTGAAGGCTCCCGGGCAAACGTCGTGCCTGTTGCCCTCGTTGAGAGATGGCCTGCCTTGATCGAGTGCCCTGCTTGCAAGGGCGTCACTCCCACTACAACGGACCATACCATTGGCAAAGGAGCGCAGTACGTCGTCCCCATGCCGTGTATCTCATAATTACTCGAAACTTTTGACTGATACTTTTATTTCTGTAGCTGGATGGCCGTCATGCTGTTTTTCACCACTGGTGTTGGCGTATTCGCTCCGTATGCCATGAGGCCTTTCAAGGACGTCGTTCACAGCTGCCAGCGATGCGGACGAAAGGTAGCGACTCGGCGATTCGGCGGTGGCACTAAGGCGCACCTTATGTGAAGTGGAAATCATAAGCAGACGCAGGGACCATGATGCCATTATGTCATATCCTGCTACGACTTTTCCTTTTGTTTGGGCATACGGTGTAAATGAGACACGACTGGTTCGTTAAACACTATCTTCTACCTAAATGAATCTAAGCTTCATTCCATCCCGTTCCAAAGATGGACCCTTGTCATCGTCAAGTCTTAAGCGTCCCAATGAAAGTCCGCCTGGGGATTTATCCCATGCAGCCTTCTTATCGCGAGATGCAGGGGAGTTGACAACTGCCGCACGGCAGAAGGCAGACGAGGTTCTGAATTTGGGTCAGGATGCATTCACACGTTGCATCCTGGGATCAATGAACTGGCGGGGCAGATTCCGTTCGAACATCACTGATAAAGTAGGGTGACTTCAGATGGATGAAGAGTAGCTGATCCTGGTCGAGATTTGTTCAACTTCCTGAAATGGATTATGGGGCACGACCGTTGCAACCGCCCATGGCACCGTCCCGATTTTCTGTGAGACTGGTTGCAGAAGATGTCAAGATAAGTTCGTAATCATTAGGCATAAAAGGCCAAGGTAAGTACAGCATCTGGATACATCACTTCGTCTCGTCTCAGTGGGTAGAGGACATTGCGGCTTTCATCCTCGGCTTGAGAGATCTAACCCAACATCAATACACCGCCAAAATGCGTCGCGCAATTTTCGTCCTCCCTCTACTCTTTCTGGCCAATCCAGTATCGGCGGTGACCTGGTATTTCCTCCGTTACTACCCCGCTTCAGGTCAGAAGTTCACCTCTCTCTCGGGCGAGATGGTGATCCCGTCACTACCGCGCGCCGGCGTTTACTACCTCTGGCCAGGCTTGCAACCGACCGATAACAGCGGCGTATACCAAAACGTACTCGACGGCCGCAGCGGAACATGGTGGCTCGGCTCCGGGTGGTGCTGCTCCAACCCGAGTCTCCCTTGGGGCGGAGGCTTCAACACGTACGGCGGGGAGACGATTTCGTTCCAAAACACCCTGAAATCGGACAATTCGGCGTGGACCAGCACTGTGACGAGGCAAACTGGTGGTCAGGTTGTTACCAATGACTTCGCTTTGGGTAAGCCACCATTGGATGATGGGGGATGCCGTGTAGTAATACTGACTTGAGGTGCCTACTCTAGCCGATAAATCTTTCAATCAAGTGCTCTTTGCCATTGAATTGTGAGCTTCACCCGATGTCAAACAACGGATTGTCGACTAATGTTCTTTAGGTACGACGTCTCATGGGACTTTGGTCCACTAGCATTCGACAACGTTGTAATTGTGTGTCCAACTATATCCCAGCGTCAATCAGGGAACCCAACTGACAACCTTCAGACCTCCACAGGCAGTTCAGACTCAAGTTGGTGCACCAGCTTGCCGCAGAATTACAACTCCGCGACCAACTATACCATCACCGGCACGAGTGCAAGCGTGAGCGGCGACACAGTCACTTGCAGTATTCAGTCAGTTGTGCTCAATGCACCGGCGTGAGAGACGAGCCTAGGTATTGCGACGATAATTGGTAATATTATGTTATTCTAGGAGGGACGATCCTCTGCGCTCAACATAAGGGGATATCAAGAAAAACCAGCTCAACGCTACATATCAGCCCACAGCCCCATCCATCTCTTTCTCTCTCATATCTGTCTTAGTCATGATTAGACGTTAATCAACGAATGTATGTGAATCAAAGGATTGATCTGACGGAAGACCCGCCGCGGTTCACATCATTGCGTGCCCAACAGAAGCAGTAAACGCCCAGTGGGACAAGCAGCGATGAAGCAGCTCAGGGGGCGGGAACCTGGGAGGGGTTCCACCAAGGGTAGAAGCGTTCGCCCTCGGCCAGGGACTTGAGAGTACATGCGGAACCCTCGCAGCCGGCGCCGATCTGAGAGGTGCCCCACCAGTTGACTTCCGCGCCGAGCCACTGCACAGTGAAGAGCATGAGAATGCCCGAAAGTGCAATGCCGGCGGAGAAAGAGGCCGACAGGACAAAGTTATACTTGGACCAGAAGGCCAAGTAACGGGTTCGGACGTAGATCCAGGACAGCCAGGCGATGGGGACGGCGGGCCAGGCGTAGGAGAAGCTGTACGGAGCCCAGTTGATGCCTCCGTAGAAGAGAGCAACAGGGTGGAACTGGCGGAGGTAGCGGTTCTTGGGGTAGAACTTGATGAGGTAGTAGAACAGGACCGGCAGAATGATGCCCAAGGGGAATCCGAGCAGGAGGTAGTTGTACTGTCCCTGGTGACCGAAGACTTTGATGGGCCCAATGGTACCCCAGAGCACGGCAGCGGTGAAGAAGGTGTTGGGACCTGGGCAGAAGAAACGCATGGGCGCATCGGGAGTGCAGACGTTGGGGATGTTGATTTGGAAGTTCATCACACCGGTGCAGACGAACGTGGAGATGAGAGTGGCGACCATCTGGCAGGCAAAGGTCTGACGGGGAGGGATCTTAAGGTAGTGAGCCACCTTTAAGTCGTTGGCGAAGTGGACGGCATGGGCGCATGTCACGTAACTAATCAAACGCTATTAGAATCAGGCGTAATCAGAAGGATTGAGAGACTTTTAGGACTTACCCGAAAGACTTGAAGAAGTTCATGGCCAGAGCATTGCCCTGGACCCACATACCACCGATGAACTCAGCCAGAACATTGAGGGTAACCTCAATACCTGTCATGGCCTTGATGATTCCGATAGGAATGACGAAGATAACAGCTAAGAAGATACCGTAGGGAACAACGCCTGGCGTGGTGTAGGTAGGCCACGCCGCAACACCCGCAAAACCGAAGCCCGCAGCGACGATGAGCGTGCCAAGGTACCACCACTCGGAAACTAGAGAAATAGTCAGTGTTTGCCGCATTTAGTTGCCGTGGGAAGCACTTGCCTTCGGGGTATGCAGCCATGAGACGGTTGTGGACATCCTTGTACTCGCCAGAGTCCTCGCCCTCGGCAACGGTCTTCTTCTGGCGGCGGATGCTCGCCCACATGTTCTTGAAGCCCATCACAATCTCGTAGCGGTGGAAAATCGCAACGTGGGTGACAGCAGCAGCGTATAGGGCAAAGAACGCGCCATAGACCAAGGTGTTGGCGGCTGCGAGGTAGGCAGCTGAGTAGTTCATGTACTTCTCGTGGTCATACATGCCGCGGTCATCGAGAGCGCGCGAGACGTTGTAGAGGTTTCCGAAATGGTCAAAGACACGGTTTGAGTTGATTGGGAGGTACGCGGTGTTCCAGGCGTTCGTGTAGTAGAGACCCATAATCACGAATCCAAGCAGCCACATGCCGAGGGTACGGTTGAAAGTGGAAAAGGCAGGGACCATCTATTCAATATCAGCCAAGTCCTGAGTAAGACGTCTTGAGAGTACAAAATAGCACTTACCAAGGGATCGACACTATCGAAAAGCCTATGCCGAGGGAATCAAGTCAGCGAGAAGTTCATTTGGATAAGAGTAGTGCATGGTGAGCCGAGAAGAGTCCACTCACATGACGTTCCAGTCAAAGGTAGGCCAGGGGTTGAACATTCCCAAGCCATTGCGGAAACCTGTCAAAATCTCCAAGTTGTGGTTGTCGGGCGAGATCCAAGTCATCCAGCTGAAGAAGGTGAGGACTTCAAAGATGTAATTGGGGAACCAGAAGTACACAAACATTGCGGCAAAGGACCACAGGAAGAACTTGTATCGAGTCATCGAGTACAGTCTCTTGAATGGTCCCGGGACCGCAATGTTGTTTTCGTTGTGGAGCGCCGAGTTGAGGGCGATGGTGACGAGAGACGCCGGCCACACGCAGTACGAAGGGTACACGATGAACCGACGGGTGAGGCCTGCTCTGCTGTTAGCATAAAATATCCCTTAAAAGTACGCCGTTGCATCACTCACCAGCGAGACCGTAGCCAATGAAGTTTGTAGAGAGCGCAATCAGGATCTGGTAGGCAAAGCTCTTGGCGTATGGCTGGTTGAAGTACTGGGGCAAAACTTGAGTCCACACGATGTACTGGGTGTACGGCAGACTCTTGGCAGTGTTGGCCATAATGGCAATAAGCATGTGCTCCTTCTTATTGAATCGGCCTGGGTTGAGGGGGATCTTGTAACCGAAGACGCTGAAGATAGTGTTCGGCATGAACTTCTCCCATGCCTTACCGAGGGGGAATGCGAGAAGTTGGGCAACGTTGGATTCGATGCTGATGAGGGGCTGACGGATACTGAATAGCTGTTTCTGTCGTTAGCACTGTGGTGCGGACTGGCGGAGCGGCAACTTACCTGGTTGATGAAGGCCAGGAAGACCGAGAAGAAGACGCCAATGGTCCACGCTCGGATCGTTCCACACGGAAGGGAAGGGTCGTCCTTGTTGTCAACGACGGCTCGCACCTCGGCGTAGGGGCTGTTGTTTGTGATCAAAGCAGCCTCAAGCTTCATCTCCCAAATCAGTTGCTCGTGCTTCTCGGGTCTCTCGAAGACGTCCTGGTTGTCTGCCGCTGTGTCAGTCTCACTGGCGCCGAATGTCGCCATCGTTGCGCGTGCTTTACTCACCAAGGAACTCGTGGATTTTCATGAGAACACTGTGAGGAAAGTTCGGGTCTCGGTTATGGATTCTCAGGACAGTCTCCATCATCTGTGTCCTGTGTCAACGACTTCTTGGTGCTATTTAGGTCGTATCTAGACATACCTTGCGCACTCCCTCCAAGGAGAGGGTGGCAGCAACGGCCTTGGCCTCAATTAGATCGTCTTCTGTGACATTGAGGTGCCTTGAGAATTCGTCAGCTCTAGCTAGTTATGGGGATGATCAAGGCGTTTGTTGAGAAACTCACGATTCAAAGGCTTCTTCCTCGGAATTGAGACGGTGGAGCTCCTCGGTATGTGCGCCCTTCATAAGTTGGTCAACTTAATCCGCACTGTTTCTTGCTATTAGAACTTACAGCAGCAAGTTTCTCGTCAGTCAAGACGCCCTGGTCCCTCCCAATGTCAATGGGAGAGACCGGCGAGTCGTTCTTCTCGTCGTTCGCCATCACGCTTTGGGCGGCTGTGAAGTTGGACCTGGGTGTAGAGCAAGAGGCCACGACACAAGACCCAAACCCGGCAGCGTGGGACGCAGCGATAAATAAACATTTTCGAGGAGACTGAAGACGGCCAGGTCGCTTATCAGCGGTACCACATGGTCGGCGCCCAGATGCCAACCGGGTACCTCACACATGATGGGCTGCCACATCTGGATGATGCGAACAGGTCGGCAGGTGGCAAGGTATCCAAGATGATTTTCGGAGGCAGTCCCAGTCTAGGCCGGCTGGGCAACATCTTGGCTGTCTGGTCGAAAGGATCGACCTTCTCGGTCAGGCAGAGAACCGATGAGATGGGGTGGACAGCAGATATGCAAGAGAACGAGGATTGGTCCGTACCGCCAGACCACTGACTTCCAGTCGCGAAGACGGCGACCACAAAGTCTCGGCGCGCGGTGCCACCAGACCAGGAGGCAGGGGAAACATTTGGGTTGCCAGACGACAGCCCAACCGTTGGTTCCTCTGATGGAACAGAGGGACAGGGAAGGGTGGTCGCAGAAGAAGCAGGGTCTTGGACGATATCCTTGCACAGTACTGTCGGATACGTGGGGGAGGGTCAAAATTGGTAGGTTAACGACAAGGCTGGTGGTACGCGCTTGTTGCTTGCCACGTTCTGTGCACACGGGGAAGGTAACGGGTCTAACCATGCTCTCGTACTTTGTGACCAGAGAGTGAAAGTGTGTTCAGTGTGACTTGGGCGGAATTTGTTGTTCGATTATAGATTCTTTTCAGAGACTTGCAGCAAGCAGGAGTACCAAAGACTACATTTGGCGTGATCAGCCTCCGGCATCAACATGAGAAATCGAGGGTCTGTGACGACAGGTCGCGGTGATGTTGAGTAAGAACCTGCTATGCCGTCATCATAGCAAAGGATGAGTCCATTCTAATGGGCCCAGTCTGCCTGGCAGAGGCAGAGGAGTAGGTTGACCTAGACGCCCAGTCAGTCGCGCTATCTTTCCTGACCGCGCTCCAATTGCCCCTTATGTTGAACATTGTAAATAGGGAGGCCTTGGCAAGTCTGATGTTTCCCAGAGGAGCGTGTCAAGGTTCGAAATATGAGAGACGGGAAGGAGCCCAATGTTCAATTGGAGCAGGAATTCGGCCACAAGACGCAGAGAAGTGGTTAGCTCGAAAGGGTGCATGCTTGAAATAAGCTAAATGCATTTCTGCCCAGCCTTACAAAAGGCCGACGGGTACTTTTGTCTTTCTTGGACAATCATATAAGCCGGAACGATATCCGTAGGTTAGGAGGAGATGGAAGAGAGCACTCACAGCACAATAGAGAAAGAAGAGGGAAAAGGGACGAAAAGCAGCCCCCAAAATGGGCACTGAGCATTGTCACGTGTGGCTGTGTGGGGGAAATTAAGGTTAAATTGGCGCTAGCACGGATCACCTACGAACCGATCCGGCTCTTTTTTGTGGCGTAGTGTTCATATGTGGCTGGTGCAGTCTACGTACCGATTGGTGACAGCCGTTGCCTTTTCCCAGCTGCATCCATCTCTACCTATGTTCACACTGCTCTTCTCCGTCCAGATTCACTGCTTGCGATAACACGACCAACTTGTCGGGATTCCGTCTCGATGCGAGACTTGTCCGCCGACGACGCTAATGATACGATCCTCCTCGCAATCCTCAATTAGGCGCCATGTCGGGAACTTTTGCCAGTCACTCACGAGCTTACTTTATCTACTACGTAGGGAGGCCTTCCTCGCATCGCAATGACTGTGAAGAGCGGGGAATAAACATTGTATGACAGGCCAATGCCGTCTTCATGGAAGGCAAGCCGCAGAAGGGTCTCGTTCTCGGTGGTTTTTCTTCTAGCGGCCGTTGCTGGACCCCTGCTTCACACCCTGTCTCTCCCACTCCTCGAGACTCCTTGTCAGCAGTGCCCAGATCTCGCTCGGGGCCAGTCGAATCATCTCGTTGCGCGCAAGTTGTCCAGCCGTACCTTCAACGTCCCATTCAGGCAGGAGGATAACACCCGCTTTATATAAGAACGGCACCACCACTCTCTTGGCTTTCCTTGGTTTCTCTTGGAATTTGCTTGGAACAAAGCCACCGTCGGCGATTAATCCTCGTCCACTCTCGCTATCAGCATTTTCTTCGTCCTTGGCTCCTTGGCACGTTCTGCTATCATTCTCCTCTTCGCCAGAAACTCTCCTCTGCGCGATACCCCTCACGACTCACGAGCGGTGCACACGATCCCTCTTCCCACCCACTTCAAAGTCAAACACCATCAGCACCAACGGGAACAGGCCCCAACTTGCGCCTCGCAGTTACATCGATCAACATCTCGGATAGCTGACGTCTCCCGTCTTGCCCTGCTGCAAGTGGCGTTTCTTAGCTTCTTCGCAGAAAAAGGCAGGTTTTCTGGAAGAATTCAAGGAGAGAGGCGAGTTCAGCTGACGTCGACCGCGGTTGTTGTATTATTCGTCAATCACCCCGGGCTTATCGCAATCTCTCGCCAAGCAATCAAGACCCCTGATGCTCCAGACTGAGCGGGTTTCTCTTTGTTGGAGTCGTCGTATCCCGGTTCACAATTGCCATAGTACGACCCAACCTCCGATGGCAACGAATTTGCGGTACGGTTGCTGCAGCTGATCTCAGTGGCCCCCTCCAGCTGTTGCACGAGCTTCCTACCTCAGGTAGCTTCATGCAGTCCAATCCTGGCGTCGACTTTGTCAGACTGTGAGCGCCAACTTCGAGAGTGTCGCCCCACATCCCACGTCCTTGCGTGCCGGTTGAAGACGAATGCTCTTGGGTTCTGAAGCAGATACCTTGTAGATTACGAAAGGGCGCTTCTTGACCCGCGCCAGACGGAGCCAATTCTCACGATGTGGACTGTCGAATTAGCATTTGCCCACCATCATCACAAATTTCGTGTGGACCACCTCTTCTTCTGCAGGCAGGAACATCCGAATAGTCCATTCGAGATGCAAAAGGACAGAGCTGTATTAGCCGACATACTGTGGATGGTGGCGTCTTGATACCTTTTTCAATATTGCCACATCGATCTTCAATCAAAACGTTACGCGAGACGAAACGGCAATGATGGTATTGGCTGCAGTTGCGTCTACACAGAAGGTCGTCGCTTGAGTAGTCTCGCCGATTTCCACCATCAAATCGTGTTGCGAACTGGCCAATCCGAACGACCTACCTACACGAGAGACGGGGCAGACTTCCTGTTCTAGCAGTCGTGGGATTCTAGTCCAGAGGCCACATCACGCAGACATTCAGCTGCGCCGCAGGTGCAGCGGTCGGCGTTCAATTTTCTCAACCAACGCTCTTCTCTTTGGACCTCGGTATCGTACAGCTGTACGGTGTCAATGCAGTCTGGTGATGCCATAGTCAAAATCTACTAACATGTATAGATGATAACAGGATACCGTCGGCTCGAAACGCTCTGCAACACTCGGCCATTTGAATGGCGCCCCCAAGGTGATGCTTACACCACCCAGCAAAGTCTCCACGGATGATGAACTCCTCATGGGTTGAAACGACAGATGAGACGAAGTCGTTGCCACCAGCTGTGTGGCCCCTTGCTCATGTATCACTGCAACGAGTTTGTGGTATACGAGAGCTCGATGAACGACACATGCTGCTTGGCTCTGATCAGGCGCCATGGCATCAGAGCTGCACGGCGAGTTCTGCCAGCGCCTATCAAGAGACTGTCACTGTCTCCTCTGGAAATGTACCAGCAAAAGAAGGTGAATCCAGGAAAGTAGACCCGGCTGGTTGGTACCATTGTGGTATTGCAGAGACATACGCACATGACATCCACGTCCCTCCGAACCCCCCAGTCTCTTGCCTTCCTCGACCCTGACATACTGTGCCACTCTTGGATCGGCTCGGGTTACCGATGATAAGAGTGTAGTCAGACCCAAACAAGTAGGTGAAGGGGTGGAAAGTCAAGTACGGTAACTGGACCGGTTCTAGAGGAACTTAACCGAGAACACGGGGGGCAAAACTCAAGATTGTCAAAACCAAAGCAACCCGATGATTTTCGACGCAGCCCAACCGACCAACACGATGTTCTGCTTCATGCGCCGAGGCTGTGGCAAGTTGTCTTCGCCGCTGCCTTTCACACAGATATGCATGCTGCAGCCCGCAGCTCAATCCCCTTCTAAGCCAAGAAGTAGTAGAATCGGTCGGTTACTCCAGCAGATGTGTGAATGCCACTTTCATTACATGCGCGTCGTACGGTTGCTCTCGGAGATCCGCAATGTCGGAATATCGCTGGCGTTCGTCGTCAAGAATCAGAGACATCTCCCTTTTGTTCCTTATCATAGACGAGCTTGGCTTAGCAGCACACAGGGCGGGATATGATATCAGATGTGCCGAAATAAGCATGATTTCTCATTCTCTCGCCTCACAGCTACTCTCGTTTCAGTCACTTGAATTCTATGGCCGAATGGTAATGTCATCAATTCTAGCGCCACGTTGTCTTCTATCATCTTACTTTGGTGCCAAAATCTTCCGATCATTGATGATTCTTTACAATATAAGGGTCCTACCAGCTGTACCGGTGGTTCACCTCTCCATGCCGTTCTCACTGACTTGGAAATCAGTCTTGTGTTACGTCTTATTGAACAGCATCTCACTCTATAGTCAGAGATCATTGTTCTAGCACTGTCATTCACTCCTCCGAATCTTCCTCTGCTATCTGGCACTCTATTCTCAACTTATGTCAAGGACTATGAGGTCATCGTCTACGAGTTCACTTTACGGATGATATTGCCTAGCCATATGGAAATGAGAGTTTGTTGAGCAGGTCCCCCAAAAAGTACCAAAAGGCCACACTTACCTTCAACTTGAAAGAACAATATCAACATGTGAAACCCTATCTGACGACATTTGATCGCGGTCTCATGTTCACAACTCGCTGTTGCTGACCAGCTTTACGTGGAAATATGCGCAGAGGGCTCTTGGTGAGAGCAACCTCTCATGTAACCGTCGTCATGCTTGCTTCCCATATCTAAATAGAAGGATGAAGACCCCATTGAGCCACGTCCTCCCTCTCGTCTCGTCCGATTCATTCTTCTCTTGCTAAGAAGTAGACAGAACGTGAGAACGGCTGTGAGGTAGTACCCTTCGAGAGCCATAAGAGTCATTCAACCGAAACGTTGAAAGTTCTAACGGTCGACGATAACTATTGAAGTTCCTTCAAAAACATTTCTGCAACTATCCATCGGGAATCCCGTCAATAAAGGAAGATAAATCACCAGTCTTTTTCTCGACATCATGACGTTGACAGGTCCCCCCAGAGCCCTCTTTAGACCTGCACTGGCCGTCATTGACGAAGTAGTAAGAGAGCTACAGCAGCGCAGGACTTTGATTCCTCGGCTTGGGCCACGACAGTAACGTCACGTTACGAATGCTGGCTCTCAGCTTCAGACGACGAGACATATCTGAGTGGCTGATATACTCAACCTTTCAAGGTCTGTCGCATGATGGAGTCAAGATCGCGGCCGTGCCTCATGCCGATGGGCCGACGAGAAGGTCTCGCAGGAATAATATATACTTGATGGGTGAAAGGCTGACTACTGTCTCCGGCTGGATTTCCGGCGAGAGACGAATCCTTGGAAGGCTGAAAGGCCCGAAGCCACGCTATATGTTCATGGCACAGATGAATCCCTTGGGGGGACATCACCATCACAGCGCTGTCGGCTTCCAAGAGAGAATTGGGATGGAAGGCTTCGAACCCGACGTGGGCTCGACCATGTGGCACGGAGCGGCAGACTTCGGGCTCATCTTACTCAGTCTCTGCACGCAGGCCTGGCTGTGATATGCCGAAATGCTTGTCTGGACAGAAGCTGAGGACCACAATAGCGGAAGGTGTTCTTGCTGGTCCCGCCCACCTGGGCGGGTTTCCGTAATGAGATGTAGTCTCATCGTACCTTGAAGGCCCGGACTTTGTCCTATCATTCTCGTCTCTAGAAACCCGCTGTCTCAGTCTTTACCAGTAATAGAGCTGACAGCCTGCCGCCCTCCTTGCTGCATTGTATATTCAGAGATGGAGCAATTTCCGATGGGTGGAGTATTAGTAGAGCACAGTAGACATGGGGAAGCAAACGGGTGCCCAGGATATTCATCATCCCCAATACTGCGAGATGAGTCTACACATTGTGCAAACATCTTCATCTAGTGCTTTGCCATGAAGCTACACGGCCGGGAGGGGAACGATGGCGAATGCGGGGCACGGAGGCGGGAACGAATGATTTAGACGGAGGGGAGAGGCCACTTGATGGAGGCCCGAAGAGAGCTCATACGAAGTTACGGCGCCTAGTCAGTTGGAGTGACGAATATCTGGTCAACTACCAATTGATACATGCTCTGTCACATCTAGAGAGAAGAGGTCCGGATCAGCTGAAGAGGAGGATGGCCAGGATGTCGCCGAGGAGGCTGTTTCGTATAACACTGACGAGGCACATGGTATTCGCACTCGCAAAGGATGTTGAGAAATGATGATGGGCCCATAGTACTCGGGGGCAGATCAAGAGCATACGACCGATGTAAGTGGTGTATGTGTCATGAGGGTTTACATCCTGTCATTGATTGACCAAACACTGCAATTCGGAAAGCTCGTCACGAACCTGAAGTACTTCTTCAGCCGGTACTCACCCTTCCAATGATGAGTGAAGTTACACACATAATATTCCGACAAGCTGAAGGCGCTTCTTGAATGCTGCGGAACCTAACTGCGATTAAGCTTGAAAACATTCCGTCCGTTGCACGCGCCGCGTGTTCTCAACTGCTGTGCTCCCACAGCTATGAGAAATGCCATTCATGTTAGTCTGTCTCAGCCCTTTCTTCATTCACGTTTCAGCGGTGGCTACGGTGTTGAGATCTTTGTCCTTGTAAAACCCTCATCTTTCACCAGCGCTGGGTGTTAGATGCCCCTGGAGATGTCGTCAAGTAGCCCATGTCGATAATTGAGGCTGCGCACGCCAGATCTCGTGACTGTCGCGAAGGGATGTGGCTGAGTTTCTTGTGTCACAGAGAAGTGTTTGAATACACACACCCGCGAGACAGTGACCATAGATTTTCCGGTGTCACCAGGAACATGGACTTTGAGATTTGGGTGGATTGAACATAGGATCCCCTTTCCATTAGACTGCACACCTGGATCACGACCACGGATATGGTGGAGGGGCGCACACACACCACACACATCTGTCGCTCGGCCTAGTTCGTCCCGCAGATCGTCATCAAGGTCAGGGTCCCGGCCAACTAAGCTAGATCTCAAAAGTATTTTGTCGCACAGAATTCTTCAGTAGAAATAAATGACCTTTTGATTCAGATCTGCTGAATTCGTTCTCTGACTGGTGAGACACACGCATCAATTGGGAGAGTTGCCTCGTGAACCGGCTAGCTCGGGGCATGGGGAATGCAATATCTGGTTATTAATAGCATTGTATAAAAAAGAAGGAAGAATGAGAATGAGGCGCCTAAATTGATTGTTGTGCCATCCGCCAACCTAATCTTGCTCGACTTGCTTCCGCGACTTGGATGGAATGTTGGCCAGGCATGTCTCATATTCGATGTCATTATTGTCATTATCACCTGAGGAGAGCCGCACCTGAGAGGTTCTGGCAGTGCCGGTAGTACCATTCACTGTGGCCCTGGCGACGATGTCGCGACAGCTGACTGGTAGCCTGACAATGTGACCAACACTGCGAGCTAGGATTGATCCCTAGGTAACGTTAAACATCATTACTGGGTACGGCCATGAAGTAGGTCCTCGACCAAGGCCAATAGTTATCAATGCTGATGCTGCGGGATACTCTGAAACACTTCAAACTGCTCTGGAATATGGCGAAGATGTAGGCTGATTCGTTGTTCACCAGAAACATGAGAGATGGATTGAATTCCTCAACGAAGGCGCCGCTTCCTGCCAATGCAAGTTTCGGTGGCCGACTCTGACAGCTCGTGGTGATGTGTCTAGCCCATTGCCCTGCATGCATCAGCAACGTCACGGAGGACAGCTGGCATATGCAGAGAACGTGTCCCGCTAGTCGTTAGAGACGCCTTGACATTCGCGTCTTGGGAGCTCGGTCGGTAGTGGTTTTCAGCCACCGCAATGTGAAAGACTTGAGAAACCAACACAACTTTTTTCTTAAGCCTGATGGGGAAGCGCGATGCCGGCAGCTCTAGCGGCGATTTCCATAGAACCAAGTACGGATAAGCGCCGGCGGTCTGCAGTAACCCTTTCAACGGCGTTGCGCCTGGCTCGGGTTGGTGCAGCGCTTATCAACACCATTGGAAGGCACTTGCCGAGAAGCTTGGGTACTGTCAGCATAGGTAGCTTTCATTCAACTGTTTCTGAGGAGGCTGGGGCCAGAACCCAGGAGCTTCAGGAGCTTCAGAAACGTTGGTGTTGATGATGACCCCGAGGTCGCCGACAGCCATGTTCGCGGGTCTTCTCAGCATGTGCTAGGCCGTGCTTTATAATGTTTTGACCCTACGTTACCAAGAAAAGATAAGGGCGGGTGAGGATGACTCGGGTCATGAAGATGGGATGAAGGTGCTGCGGCTGGCTGGACGTCATTGTGCCCGGGACAGATGGCAAGAATAATCATGTGCCATTGCTTCGGATGACCAGAGCCAAGTGCACTGACACTGCAAAGATATACTGGAAGAGGTCGAGGACGAGAAGTTACCTTAACGAGAGTGAGCCGAGGAAATGATGCCGTCATGGCGATTGGTCGTGTTTGGTGCAGGCGCTTACTGAGGTCATCGCGGCGGTTACTTTATGCCCAAGGTCGTATCAGACGCGAATGAGTAGTCGATCCAGATGGACGATACCGATGGTGAGGGCAACCTACGTCTCGCGTTGCGAACTCACTGTTCGGATGAGATGAAATGCGGCAGCATTGAACAATTGTGAGAGGAAGAAGAAAAGAGGCGTGTTCGAGGAACAGTCGCATCACAGGATAAGATTAGTTGGATGATGTGCAATGACGGCAGGCCTCCAAAGTCCTCAGCGCGAGAAACAATCAGAAACGGCCGGGGCGTTTCAATTGACGTGCCCTCCAGTTCGTGGTGAGTCTGACGGTGCTCGACCATCGTCTGAGGTTTTGTTAGGTAAGCACCCGAGAAGGGAGGAAGACGTGCATGAACTCAGTGTCATGTCACAGAGGTGTGGACTGTGAGTGACATGAGTGTGCGTGTGGCAGTGGCCAGTGTGTGAGAGTGTGGATGGGAGCGGCACTTGCAAGGTGAGAGTAAGCAGTCACTCAGAGTCTCAGGTGCAGTGAGAGTGAGTGAGGGGACGGGAAATGACACTGGAGACGGGAGATGAGTGGATCGGACCTCCGATGGGTCCGAGTGAGGCAGTGAGCGGGCGGCCGATAGTAAACCCGGGCCTGGTTCGACGCCGGGCCGTTGATCTCAGCTGAAGTGTGGTGACAATCACAGCTGGACAGGCGGCGATGGGCAGGGCGAGCAGGCAGGAACCCGGCAGCTTTTTTGACGGTTGAGAGACTTGTGGGTGCCGTAGATGCGTTGTTACTGGTGCAAATGGTGTGCGTCTTGTCGACTCTGGCGAGTGACTGAGTCGTGAGAGGTGGAGGTACACGGGGGGAGGTATCCTTGCGGACCCGAGCCAGATTGACGTGGGTGGAGTCCCTGGTGGGCAGTACTTGCGATCTTGTACCTAAGCGAGAATTACATCTGCAGCTGTGGGCGGATTTGGAGGTCTCGACTCATCTGGCCACTGTCTACAGCATTTCCTTTCCATTTCCTTTTGATTGTTGCCCTCTGCAGAGTGCAGACCGACAGTTGGATTGACAGCCTGCGCACAGCTGGCCAATTTTGGCAGTGCATATTCTCTCAATGTCAGAAGCTCGATCTCTCAGAGCTCACTCGAGTAAGGTAATCCTGGACGTCGGGCCAGACCACGGCTGCCGTCTGCATGCTGATATTTGACAATGTCCGGGTGGATCAAGGACATTGTCTCCCCGTTGCCATGGCGGCCTCTGAGTGGTTCAAGGTCCAGGATTAACCTCCCACCCTCCCATGCAACTTCACAGTGAGGTCGAGTGCTGGTGCGTGACTGTGACTGACTGTGTGTGTGTGTCCCCTGGCGGTGCCATGTTTCGCGCGAGGTTCTGCACCCAGAGAGCCTGTTCTTTTCTTCGGTTTCCCAGCTGGATGGCTGCAGTGATGATCCAGGGCCAGCACACCCACTTGGACACAGCCTGCATTCGTCCAATCTGCCGCCTGCATAAACTGAGATCATGATTGCAACTCTTGTTTATCACGCTGGTGGGAGTCAGGATTTCTGGGATTCATGGAAAGAGTATTCTCTCATAGAACATGTTAGTGTTGTGTACATGCACCACGGACATTGCGCTCTGCAGTCGTTTTGACCACTAGCAGAGTACGTACCCGATGTGGAAATAGAACCTGTCGAGATACCTCACAGATAGCACCTCAAGGTAAGTACCTGCCGTGCACAATACCTGGAAGGAGAGACCTTTGCATTGCGGGAAGTGAGGAAGGAAGGGGGAGAAAAGGTACGTCCCCTCCAGGTACCGCCGACATCTCCGCCCCCAATCAGAAAGGGGAAGAAAATCTTCTCCACGTCCACCACCTCTAAGGCTCTCCCTCAACCGCGAGTCTCCGTGTCTCTTCAAACTCCTCCCATCCATGATCCCTATCCCGTCCCTCTCTCTCTCTCCTTGATTCTTCCCCATTGGCATCTGCATCGGATCCTGTTTTCCCTCCCCCCCTTTTGCCCCGTTTTGCCCTGGTTTTTCCTTCGACAACACCGCCGGAAGGTTGTTCGTCCTGTCTCGTCCGCTGTCTTCCCTGTCCCTGCTCACTTCACTCTTGTCTGCTGTATGCATAGCTCAACTCATCGTTGATTTGCCGCTCATTTGCTTGCTCTCTCCAATCTGCCGTCATTTCGGCTCTACCCAATTGCCCATTGCGTCTTCACCCCTCCTCATCTCCCGTCATCTGTTTTTTTTTTCTCACTATCCTCTGCCATTTCGAAAGTCTTGGACTCGGCTCGTCATCTACCTACCTCGAGTCTCCTCTGGCATCCCATCCATCATCCCACGCTCGCTACTTTTACCTTGCCTTAGTATTCTTTGGATCCCTTTCGTTTCACTCACCCCTCCAGCCCTATCCCGTCCGTGCCTATCAATTGACACCTCTGCATTATTGTCCGGGTCTTCATACACTATTACATGCCGTCGCTCGCTACCTCACCTTGCCAACAACGCATCCATACCTTAGACCTCGACATACCGCACCAGTAACTGTTACCGCTCTTCTTACCGCTAGATTGTCGCCGTTCACGGACTTTACATCGCTGTTTCCTCTATCCGTATCCGTACATTCGTTCACTCGTCCGCACCGCACCAACAACCGCCAACACGCACATTCTTGCATCACGTATCATACTATACAACAAGTCCCGTACAATATCAATAACCGGACCCGAGGTCAACGCTTTCAGCTGTCATCATCCCATTTTGTCCCGATCAACGACGCATACTCCCATCACTGCGTGCTGTCCATACAACACGTCCTGTGACCTTGACAACCGGCCACCCCGCCGTCACTATCCCAGCCATTTCGAGACACTTCACCTGGGCTTTCGTACACGCTGAGCATCAAGGGGTCCCTCCCCACAGACAGTCTGCCTTCGTCTCGTCTCATCATCCCTCGTCAGAAAGACAAGACGACCAAGCACCAGCCAAGCCCTGAGCCAGGGATTGCCCGCTACGCATAATTGCGCCTTGCGAACCACCCGCGCAACCCGCAACCACTCTCCCACCTCAAGGTTCCAACGCCCAGATCCCAGCAATCATTACAGCATAGCCTGGTCCATTTCCCTTGCTCCACCAACCCGCACCCAGACCCAGGTCCCGACTCCCAAGCAACCTGCCCAAGGGGCCCTCCACCATCCACCCTATTCTGGACTGTTGCCCCGTCCTTCCAAGGCCTGGCCACGACAATCTCGACCAGAGATACCGCCAAACAAGCTTTTTGTCTTGTTTTCTCTTCCTCCCTTTCGTTTCCTTCCTTTTCCTTCTCCTCGATACTCGGCGATGCAATGATGATATACGGGCATCAAGACGTTGATCTCGCGGGTCCTAGTCCAGGTTCACCGCCAGGTATGACGTCCTCAAAGTCGTCAAAGTCCTCTTCCTTCAAGTCCTTCCATTCCGACGACAATAGCGTCCTGGACGACGTTAGCCATTTTGAAGAAATCGGTCTAGATGACGATGCTTCTCATTACGACACACAACGCGTTCGCGAGTCCCATTCGAAGCCCTCTCAACCTTACTCGAGATCCTACGCCAACGACTTCCGCCCTCCGTCATGGAAACCACCCCATTCCCGCTCTCCGCCGGTGACACGAGACCTCGCGAAGCCTAGAAGCTCAGGTCCCACGGCCGACCTCGCTCCCCACTCTCGCGGTTCCTCTCGACCTCCTTTCTTGAGCTTGAAGACCGACAGCCACGTTCTCAACCGCCGCAGCCCAAGCGCTGGCCGCCTTCCCGATCCCCGTCGAAGCCCGGTGAACCCGGTAAACCCTCGAGGTTTCGCGAGCCACTCGACGACTTCCCTTCAATTCCCTCGCAAGAACCGCAGCCCGAGCCCGAACTTCTCACTATTGCCGAGAGACCCCAATGTACCCCTGAAACCGCGCCGGGGCAGCTGGCAGTCGAACCAAGACAGAAAATCCACATTTGAGTTGGAAAAAGAGTGCGACGAGGATGACACGGACGACATTCCCGACGGCCTTATTCTCGACAATGTTCCCATCTCTCCTCGACCCAAGCTTGAGCGGACGCAGAGCAGGCCAACTTCCTCTGGAGCATCTCCTAACCGGCCGCCAAAGGAACGTGTTCGCAGTGTGGGCAACGGAACATCTCCAATCCCAGTTGAGACGGGATGCCTGCGTTCACCGTCGTGGAAGTCCGACACAGCTCTGTCCTCGATTGGCGAACGTGGCCCTGAACCGCTCAAGACTCGGGCAAGAAGCTGGAATCTCGCACTGGCAGAACTCAATGCCGATGCCAAGGACTTGACGGAGAAGCTCGAGGAGCACTCGGATTATGTGCGTGAAAAGGCCGCTGAAAATGCCAACCCTACAGGACGTCACACGTGGAATGGCAAATCTCTCGAACAACACGCCCAGAAGCCCCGCGTCAAGTCCGCTCTTCCCGAACTTCCTTCACTGCGGAGTCAAACCAACATCATGATCGACCCACTCCCAGTTTCCAAGGAAAAGGAGGCTGTGCTCAGTCGCACCAGACCATCATGGCTTCCTCCCAAGGATCCCGCGGAAGAGAAGCGTCATCTGCGTGAATATAAGAAGATGATGGCACGCAGCGCCGAGGCAGATCGCCGCCGTGAGGCTTCGCGTCTCGCGCGGAAATCTTCACGCGATCTGAAGGTTGACAGCTTGATGCATATTTGGGAAGACGACATCATTCCGACATGGACCGACGCAATCCGCGAACGTCGCACCCGTGAGCTGTGGTGGAAGGGAATCGCTCCGCGCAGCAGAGGTCAGGTCTGGTCCAGGGCCATTGGCAACGAACTTGGCCTGTCGGAAAAGTCCTACAAGGCCGCCCTCGGCCGGTCCCAGGAGCTCGAGGAGCGAGTCAAGGCTGGCAAGGGCGATTCGGAGGATATCCAGAGAGCCGCATGGCTGTCAGCTATCCGCAAAGACGTGGCCGAACACACATGGCAGGATCTTCGAATTTTCCAAGTCGGCGGGCCACTTCACCAGAGCCTCGTTGACGTCCTGTTCGCCTATGCGCTGTACCGGAGCGATATCGGCTACGTCAAGGGCTGCAACGTAAGTCCACCTCAAGTCTCACAAACATCGTTTGGAGTGCTATCATGAACTAACTCCCTTCGCAGACCGTCGCCGCCCTTCTGTTACTGAACCTTCCCTCGCCGTCCGCAACATTTATCGCCCTGGCCAACGTCCTAAACCGCCCGTTGCCTCTGAGCTTTTACTCAGAAGATCCCGGCGCGAAGGCTTCAGCCTACAACCTCGTGATGCAGACTTTGAGCGTCAAGGCTCCACGTCTTCACGAGCACCTGACCAAAGATATTTCCGAGGGTGACGCAGATTTCTACCTCGGCAACTTCTTCATGGGACTCGGAACCACACATCTGGCTATGGACGAAGCCGCTCGCCTGTGGGACGTCTACGTCTTTGAGGGCGATGCGGTCTTGGTTCGAGCAGCTGTGGCCACGCTCATGCGTCACGAAATGGCACTCCTTGGCGCCAAGTCGGCTGGAGAAGCCAAGAAGCTGGTCGAAAGCAGCGCCAACAAGGATGGCCGTAAGGCTGTAGTTGGCGACGATGGTGCCGAAGACCAGTGGATGCGATCCGTTCGGGAAGCGGGCAAAGCCTAGTCTGTTCCGAACGGTCTCGTATTGAAAAGTCCTTTTACGCTTGATGAATATTTCGGCTTTGGAAAAATACGACATGATCCTAACTGTTTATATCTAATCTCCTGGGCCGGTGTCGTACCGGCCCTTCTATCGGAGGCAATCGCACATACACCGAAAAACCAACAGCACTCAACTCAGCTCACATAAGGCAGTCGGCTGCAAGCTGTCTACTAGTGGGCGTGTATAAAGAGCAACCGGCGTCTGCGGCGCGATGGACATTACCTGTGGGAGCTGGTTTTTTGTAGCAACCCTTTTTGTTTTTTTTTTCGTCTCTTTACCTGTACGGGATATATACTATTCTCATCTGTCGCCTGGAAGTTTCGCAGTGCGCGAGCATCCTCATGGGCAAAGACAGACATTCTTATTGTGGCATGTAGATATACAGACGCTGGGCGCCGAGGAACTTGACCATGCGGAACGTGGCAGGCCCGGCTTTCCCTGCGGATAAAACAATGTTTATGTTTCTCCTGGGACGAGAGACGATCCCGGATAGAGGATGTAACCTGTATTGGTTCTACACCGTCGTCGTGTAGGGGCGCGTCGTTTACCCCGTAAGACAGACGACCCAGGGGTTGGGGTTTAGCATCAAACATTTTCTGGCGTCGCTAGCGATCCGCATCTTGCTTTCATTTCTTGAACCGGGCGGGGTTCATGGCTTATTTTTTTCCCCAGAGGTGTCGATCACCTCTTTGATATCCCATTCGTATCATAGTCGTATTGTAGAAGAACCCATGTGTGCTAGTATTACAACTTAAACCTGCGTCTATGGTCCATCAAGACAGTGAGACAATCGTGACAACTACTGTGACGTAGCTTTACAAGGACTATCAAGGTCTTTCACAAGGCGAATATGACTTGTCAAAGACTTCATCTGAGCTAAGATATACTTGGATGTTATGTGACGTTCGATTACCATTGGCTCTACAAGAGTGTCGTCCATCTCGCATATCAAGCAGGATACCTTGGGCTGTATCGTCGTGTATGCATGCCATCACCGAGATACCCCCAAACATTTAGTCACGATAGACATCATGAACAGCTTGACTTCAGTTGCACTCACGAGCGTCATGCAACACGTGTGTCTTCAAATCCGTGAATTAACCTTCCTGTGCAGATGCCTCAACCTCACCTAACCGCCCAAATGGGAAAACAACTGGGAAAGGCTTGTTGTGACGGGCCCCCTTTAGACTTTTCACTCCTCATCATGGCCCCCTTTTTGGCTACTTTTTCCAGGAACTGCGACGACAACTTGTGGGCGGACGATGGCTGGTTTGCTTCCGTCCTCATCTAAAAAACACAACGAAAAAATATCACCCAACCTCTTCATGTGTCATCTCTTGCCTTAACTAACCCTTTTAGTTGACAATCTCCTCCGTCTCCTCGAGAACCTCCTCCACAATCTCCTCAATGATCTGCTCCTCGCCCTCGCTGGCCTGCGTCTTCTGGGAGAGGAGGTAGGCGACAATGTCCAAGGGCAGGCCGAGGTCCTTGCGCTCCTCGGCGACCTCCTCCTCGATGGACTCACGCCAGGCGACCCACTCGGCGAGCTGGCGACGGCGGGCCTCGACGACCTCGCGGTCGGCAGAGGCACCACGGTCCATATCCTCCTGCTCGAAGACGCGACTGTACTCGCGCAGGTTCTTGCGGATCTGCTTCTGCTCCTCCTTGGTGAGCAGCGTCGGGGGGCGAGGGCGCCACGCGAGCTGCTTGAACTTCTCGACGGGCTCCTCGCGGAGAGCCTCACCCTTGAAGTCGTAGATGTGGTATCCGTTTTCCATCTATAGTCCGTTTCGTTAGTAATTGCGTTCATTTGGTCAGGGAAAAAGCATGACCACATACAGAGTGCTTCCAGGCGGAGGCCCAGGTGGCGACGAAACGTCCTGAGGGGTCCCACTCAATGTCGGTGACACCGTAGTGGTCGCCGGTGTTCATGAGCTGGAGGTTGGCGGTCAGGTCCTTGTCTGACTCGGGCTTCTCACCCTCAAAGTCGAGGTCGAAGAAGTCAAGGTCGGAGCTCTGCTGGTTGTGGACGGTGGCGATCACGACGAATCTACCGCGGGGGGACCAGTAGATGGCGTTGCTGTTCTTCTTCTCCAGGGTGCGGAGGTGCTTGAAGTTACCAACGACGTTGCCCTTGGCCTTCTCGGGGCAGAAGAAGGAGACGGAGGTCTTGGGGGCGACGGCGACAGCGCCGACGGGCTCCGTTGTCGTGATGATGACGAATCTGTCACCCTTGGGCTCCCAGGCAAAGTTAATGACTGTGTCCTTGATGGTGTCGACAACCTCGACGGGAACGCCCTTCTCCTTGATGCGGAAGATCTCGAGAGTGGTGGCCTGGGACTTCTTGGACTTGGAGTGACGATCGACCTTGACGCAGAGGTATGAGGCATCGGATTGCCAGTGGAGCTTTGCGTCAGAGACGCTGAAGAGGGGCAGTTGACGGACAACCTCCTTGCTGGGGATGCTCATAAGACCAACCTTGGCGGGGTTGCTGCCAATTTCGGGTGTCCAGTAGGTAAGAAGCTGCTCATATGTCTTGATACCATCTCTTTGGACGCTAGCCGGGGCCCAGTCGAACTCCATGATACCCTCGATCTTGATGGAAGTCTTGTCGAGGAGGTTCATGCGGGGGAGCTCGTAGACGGAGATACCGGTCTGGTAGTTGAGACGCGCGACGTACTTGTCATCGGCGGACCACTTGAAAGCGGGCCAGAGCAGCTTGCGCTGCTTTGCCTCGTCCATACCCTCCATATCCAGGTTGGCGAAGGAACGAATGGGCTTGCCAGACTCGACACTCCAGATAACGTAGTTCTTGCCATCATCATCGACAGACAAGGCCGGGTGGCCCTCGTCGGGGATGGAGATGGGGCGAGCAGACCATGTCACCAGGTACTTCTCGGAAGGAGACCAGTCGACAAAGGTGACAAAGGGGTGAGGGAAACGCTTCTGCCTTGACCATGACGGGCCACCCCAAGTCTGAACACCCTGGGCGTGGACCGAGGTGAGGTAGGTTCCCTGTGGTGACCAGCGGATGAAGCTGTCTGTCCAGTTTTGACGGTCAACAACGTTCTCGGGGACGTCCTTCTCGTTGTTCCAGAAGACGCCAACGGTGTCGCCGCGATACATGGCGAACTGGTCTCTTCCACGTCCGCTGGGGTCCTTCATGAATGATCTCAGGTGCTCGGTCTCGGTGAACTCCTCAATGTGAGGCGGGGTGTACTCCTCGTGGACCTTGCCTTCGCGGCCGTAGCGGTCGACATCGGTGAGCTTGTTGACGCGGAGGGTGTGCTTCTTGTCGAGAGGGACCTGGTCGAGTCCGCGAACGGCAGCGGCGGCTTCGCTGGGGGAGGAGTACTCGACAAAGGCAAATCTGAGCGGTCATCGTCAGCATCGCTGTCTTGTCTCGAGCGCGATCTCCATCTCTCTGGGTCAGATCCGAGACGGGGATCCACTAGACCAAACGTACCTCAGTGACTTTCCATTGTCGCCCATGGGCATGTAAATCAGATCCTCTCTCGTCTTTCCAACAGAGTTCAGCTTCTTCAGCAAGAACTTGACCAGCTTGGGCTTCTGGTCCTCATTGACTTCGGGAAGGCCATCGATGACCACGAAGGTGTCGTATCCCTGCTCCAGCTGAACCTCGTACTTCTCGCGCAGGTCGGAGATGTCGATCTCCTCCTCATCGTACTCGTCGTCGTCGAGATCTGCCTCGCGCAGATGGTCGAAAGAAGGCGCCATGATTGCGACGACTGGATCAGTCAACAGTCGAGGTGTGGCGGTTGTGAATTCTTCGGATCGGGGGACGGAAGGGGAAGGGGGTACGTGTCTCTCGGCGAGGAAGCGTTGCGATGGCCTTTCTGTGGTGGGAAGGAAAAAAAGAGGTGCCAAATAGAGTGGGGTTGGGGTGGCTTTCCAGTGGTTGAAAAGTGCCCCGCGATTTTCTCGGTTTTTTTGTGAGGGTTTGCGGCTTGCGGAGCGCTTCAATGTGGCTCTGGGTGCAGGGCAAATTCGGTGCAAACTCTACGAAACGGCTCTGGAGATTTGGATGCTAGCGGCTTATCGACTGGATGGATTTCACGTCTTGAAAGGGAGTTCTACAGGGGGTGGCAAAGGGGACCAAACAACTATTGCGCACACAATTTGGACCTCGTTTTGGAAAGTTTTTGGTGATATGGCACATTCGTGTGGGCTGGATTATTCGGTTGTTCCGGTCCCGAGAAAGCCCCTCGCTACTGCCTGGGGCCTTGGGTAAGGTACTTCAATACCTCGTCGCAACGGCCACCTCTAGGAGAGTCACGTGTGGATTCTGCCGGCCGTCACCGTCAGGTACACTTTCCCAATCGGACTGCGTCAGGGTCACGTCTCTCACCGCCCAGAGAAGCTCCCGCCATAAGATGTACCCCGCCAGGTGCCCATTGCTGCCATGAACGCGCACTGACCACTAGTAATTGCTACAGTGGAGGATGGACGTCTGTAGAAACACCACAGCAGCTCTGCTTCGCTGACCACACTGCCTGGAAGCTCCTGCCCAGCACACCCCACTTCGCCAGGCTGAACCCCCCCAAATTTTCTACGACGATTTTCTCGGTGAAGCTCTCCCAAGGCTGAGGATTGTACAACCCAGATACCTTTGCTTTCCCCCCACCCACCCAGTCACCGATTCGACTTTCGATACAGAGTGTCTGCATAATACACATTCACCATGGTTCGTCTCAAACACCTATACCCCCTTGGATGTGGCCCAAGATGCTAACAAATGGGTGCCCCTCCAGTCGTCCTTCAGCCCGACACAAATCTTCGAGGACGGAACTACCGAGGAGAAGGGAGAGAATGCCCGTCTCTCCGCCTTCGTTGGCGCCATCGCCGTCGGTGACCTCGTCAAGAGCACTCTCGGCCCCAAGGGTATGGACAAGATTCTGCAGTCTGCGTATGTTGAACCCCGCCAAATTCAATAACCCCCCATTTACCGCCTTGATCCACTGACATGGCTGACAAACGTCCAGATCGACTGGCGAGATCATGGTCACGAACGACGGCGCTACCATTCTAAAGTCCATTGCCCTCGACAACGCGGCGGCCAAGGTGCTGGTGAACATCTCCAAGGTCCAGGACGATGAAGTCGGTGATGGTACCACCTCCGTTGCCGTCCTTGCGGCGGAGCTTCTGCGCGAAGCTGAGAAGCTCGTCGACAAGAAGATCCACCCCCAGACCATTATCGAGGGATACCGGATAGCAAGCCAGGCCGCCCTCAAGGCCCTGAAGGAGTCAGCCGTCGACCGCAGCAACACTCCCGAGGCATTCAGAAAAGACCTGCAGGCCATTGCCCGCACAACCCTCAGCTCCAAGGTCCTGGCCCAGGACCGCGACCATTTCTCCAAGCTCGCCTGCGATGCCGTGCTGCGACTCAAGAACTCCTCCGACCTGAGCCATATCCAAATCATCAAGAAGGCCGGTGGCAAGTTGAGCGACTCGTACCTGGACGAGGGTTTCATTCTCGACAAGAAAATTGGTGTCAACCAGCCCAAGCGCCTCGAGAAGGCCAAGATCCTGGTCGCCAACACCTCTATGGACACAGACAAGATCAAGATCTTTGGCGCTCGCGTCAAGGTGTCAACGACGAGCAAGCTGGCCGACCTCGAGAAGGCCGAGAAGGAGAAGATGAAGGCAAAGGTGGAGAAGATTAAGTCGCACGGCATCAACTGCTTCATCAACAGACAACTCATCTACAACTGGCCCGAGCAGCTTTTCACGGACGCCGGCATCATGTCTATCGAGCACGCCGATTTTGATGGTATTGAGAGATTGGCGTTGGTGACGGGCGGTGAGATTGCCTCAACTTTTGACCACCCCGACCAGGTCAAGTTGGGACAATGCGAGCTTATTGAGGAGGTCATCATTGGCGAGGACACCTTGATCAAGTTCTCTGGTGTCGCTGCTGGCGAGGCATGCACCATTGTGCTGCGTGGTGCCACAGATCAGCTTCTGGACGAGGCAGAGCGCAGTCTGCACGACGCGCTTGCCGTCCTTTCGCAGACGGTGAAGGAGCCATGGACCACTCTGGGTGGTGGATGTGCTGAGATGGTTATGGCCAAGGCTGTCGAGGGTGCCGCCACTCGCGTTGAGGGCAAGAAGCAGATGGCTGTCAGCAGCTTTGCGACTGCGCTGCGCCAGCTGCCCACCATTTTGGCCGACAACGCAGGTCTCGACTCTGGCGAGCTTGTGGCCCGTCTGAGAAAGGCGATTTACGACGGCATGACGAATTATGGTTTGGACCTGCTGTCGCCCGGGGGTGGTATCACCGACATGCGCGACTTGGGTGTCGTTGAGAGTTACAAGCTGAAGAGAGCGGTTGTTTCGTCTGCCAGTGAGGCAGCAGAGGTACGTGCCATACCCGCCTAGCAACGCCTTTGGTGTTGATTGAGAGATGATGTCTGGGATGAATGACTAACACACAGTAGCTTCTTCTCCGCGTAGACGACATCATTCGCGCTGCTCCTAGACAACGGCAGCGCGCTTAAATGACATGCCAGTGATGGCAGCACATGAGGGTTTTCTCGGCAGGAATGGGAGGTCAAGAGAGAGCAAGAAAAAAGTCATATTTGCATGTTGACGTTGGGTCAAAAGACAAAAAGTGAATACCATAGACCGGAGGGGATCAATCTTGGGCTGAATGAATCAATGGCAGTGTCATGAATGATTTGAGCGTCCATTGGTGGATTTCGATGATTGCAGCGTGACTTGACAGGATGTCGACACTATTTGTGATGACCGAATAAGGTGGTATTCACAGATTTGATGCTCCCGATGAGAGCAAGAGACCGGCATCGGACAAGACGAGGTCAGGAGCTGACATGTGGCTGAAATGTGAGGCTTCCTTCGTCTTACCGCATCGGACGGTAAGGTATGGTGTATATCTTGCATGGGAAAGATGCGGCTTAGAGTTGGACGACAATAAGCTTTGCGGTGCCGTTGGCTGGCGAGGAAGAGGAAGGTTTCCTTGTGCATGATCGACGCGGAAAGCCGATGACAGCTAGGGGTACCACGGTAATTGAAATAGGCAGAAGGATTAATGACTTGATTTCTCCGCACGACATTGGTTGAGAAGTTGAGTTTCTGGGTGTCCGTGCAAGTTGCAAAAGTACCAGGAACTCGTGTTTGTATCAGCAAATGAATGATGAGTTCTTGGAGTTTCGTCCTTCCATCCTTTGCGCTCATGACATCCGAACTCTGGCCAACGTCGTTCATCTCAATCTTGCCAGCCGTATCAGCATTCCTTTCCGTCTCTTGTATTCTCCCAAAACTACGGCTCCGGATTTCTGGTCCAAAAAGATGAGAAAAAGATGGCAGCATTGAAGGTCAGGTCCACCGGGCCCGCAGATCGGAATGTCGAGGGATGGAGTCGGAGGGCAAGCATTGTCCATGAGTCGCAATGATTCCGTTCTTTTTTCTCCACACACAACCACAGCCGCTTTCACCAATGACCAATATGTGCGGTACGAGGTACACGTACGACTGTGGCCGTGCAGAAAGCATCCCTCCGGATCGAAGTCAGGAGTAAGGCGTACGAAGTAAGGATTCGACTCCCATTCCTATTCTCTCTGCCGGTTCCAATTACTCGGGCATGGCTTGATGAACCCGTCAGCTAAGGTAAGGTACGGACCTGAGTACTTACGCATCCCGTTCCTGGGAAAGCCACATCAACCGTTACAGAAAGCTGCGCCCATGACGCCATGCTTTCGTCTGTTTGTGTTTCCCGTTTTTTTTTTCCCCTGGTACTCCATACTCCGTGCGACTTCTTCGTGTTCTTCAACCCCAGTATACAAACGGCCCCGTTTGTACGCAGTCTCTGTAGCGAAGCGACAACACAGGTCCAGGCCCAGGCCCAGGCCAAGGCCCATAAGCATCCCAACCCGTCGCGTCCAACGCCACGTTCCTTGGACGACCATTGACCATGGACCAGTGTCCAACACGATACGGGCCAGAGAGTCGGAGAGACTACTACCTACTCCGTACCAGACGGGGATTTGCAGCTTCCAACCAAGGTTCTTGGTGCACCCTCGTGTGTGGACCGGCTGTACCGCACAATGACGGTAGAATGCTACGCCGTACTGGACGGGAGGCCCGCTAGAACATGATTGGCCCGTACCTTGGTCAGAGATAGAAAGAAGGCACAGCAAACGCTGGATGGACTCTCCCAGCCCCTCCAAGTTCCCCGAGTTCTAACTAAAGGGTGGGAAAGAGGAAAGGTTTGGCACTTGGCAGTCGTCGTTGGTGCCATGGTGGTTGCTTGCTTCCCTTCCCGTCTGCTTGTTTGCCTCGTGTTACCTACCTTACCTACCTCTCTGTAATTACCTTACACAGCAATCACAGCAATTAAGTGCCTCATCCGATACGTCTTGGGTGTGTGTAGCGACAGTAGCGACTGCAGCCAAGCAGGCCTCCCATTGCCCCAAGATACCAGATACCTTAGTATTACCTGATAGTCTCCGTATCGAAGTATCCCATCGGGTGGACGTCTCTGTTTGTCACTCGTGTGTGTGTCGGGCGTACGCTAGCCATTCTTCAGAAAGCACTATCCTCGAGCCGGCCTTGTCTTGCATGTTTCTTCTATTCCTTCTTCCCCCATCCCCCCCCCCCCGTCTTTGTCCTTGTTCCCTCTCTTCCATTTGACCATTTCTCTATTTCTGATCTTGGCTTGGTTCAGCTTTGACCTTGCTTTAGCCTTAAATCCCTCCGTCAGCTTACCTACCTACAAGTACTTACCTCCCCTTGGGTTGTCTTGTCACTTTGCCTGCCGCTTCCATCCTTTTCATAGGCGCGCGCCGCGACACCACACTAAAGCAAAGTCCTGTTTGCCTCGGAGTGTAGGAATTAGACCAAGGAACGTCATGGTCGCATTGGACTTTGCTTACCTCACAGTAGCATGATCCTTTTGGCATTCTTCTTTGGTTCTTCTTCGCGCATCCCAGATCACCTCCCCGTCATCAATTTATCCCGTTACATCTGGAGTCGACGTCTCTCTGCTTGCCAAGCCGGCGCTGGGTAGGGCAAGTTGACAAAGGCCGATGGCGGCCCCGCTGAAGAGACATGGCATCTTGGCGGCTTGGTGAGTGAACGCCCTCATTCCTTGCTGCACTACGTGTACCTTCTACCTGCTATGCGGTCTCAGATGGCATCAGAAAAAGTCTCAAAACCTGCAGCTTTTTGACACAATTTCTCCCATGTCTCGCCTAATTGTATTTGGATTTGCGCCAGTGACATTGCTGACATTAACTCCGTTCCAAGTATTCTACTACTTGCATGCACAGCATGGATATCCTCACGGTTTAACAGCAGCGCTGCTTTTGGTCAGTAAACCCACGGACTCTCTCTACCTCGCCTTGCTTACAGATTACGACATAACCATTGCATGGACGACAATTACTAACACCAAGCAGAGCGGCCAATACACTTCTCCATCTTGACGCTCCTCGAGTCCGGTCTACTCATTGCGATATGGTGCAGACAGATCTCGCCCTGGAAAAGTGCAACCAGCAGCGGGTATCAACTGGCAACCTTTTCAACCTCGAAAAATGACTGGCGAAAACGACTCCAAGCTGGCATCGATGTCGCGCGCAACCCTCGGTTCTTGTTGTCGCCCTATTTCTTCCTAGGATGCGCTATCGTACTGCGATCGCTGCTCTTTTGGCGCACTATCCGCACGATTCACTGCTCTTGGGAGAGCTTCGAGGTTCGTAGACCGAGAGCTGTCGCAATGCTGAAGAATTCCCATGGCCGCGAAGAACTAACACGCCGCGCACAGGTATTCCTCCCAGCTCTTGTCGTCCTTTACACAACGTTTTCTCCCTCCACCATACGACTCCAACAACACAATGGTGACCAAGCTCGATCTCGACGCTGCTGTAATGTTGCTCACTTGCGCTACTTCGTCATCGCCATCGCTTGGGCCTGCGCCACGAGGGCCACTCTCGCCCTATCAACACAGTCGGCCGGCGCAATATGTCCAGCAGGCTTTCTTCGGTGGGAGAGACAGATCCCCATAGCCCAGGTCGTTACTGTCATTTTGGATGCGCTGCTGCTGTTTTACCTGTCGAAATGGCGGCAGGACACTGTGGATGACGCACCGCAGGCTTGGGGATTCGTGTCGAAACTCTTTCTAGGGTCCGCAGGTGTTCTGGCTTTGCTTGCCTGTTTCTCCCTCCATAACGCTCGAAACACCCGTTGGGCGTTTGGACTTCACTTTGTCGAAATCAGAGATCTACTGACGGACAGCACAGTGGCGTCGCTGGGGCTGATATTGGGATTTTATGTCATGAGTGACATGCATCCTAGCACGTTGGGCATGATTGTCACTGCTTCAGGCGTTTATGCCCATCAGCTCGTCCGCATGCTGCACACCGCGCTACCCATGGACGGCTCTCTACCCTACATGATAGCTAGTGGTCTTACGATAGTCGGCGTCGGCCTCCTTTTGCGATACGAGAAGGATATCGCCAGCGCTTCTGGATCTTCGCCGGGAGATCCACGGCTCATTAGGTTTCTCTTGATGTGGTACGTCGTCCTGGTTGGCGTCCTCTGCGGAACCTACCTTATCTTTTACCCGGACTTTAACTCCACCGATACTCTATCCTTCCCCGATCTTCTCTCTGCGGCCAATACCAAATCCGACGCCTGGATCGCGAGAGCGAATCAGAGCTCCACCCTCGAGGTCGCGGCGAAAGAATATCAACAGCGTTATGGTGTGGCACCGCCTCCCAACTTTGATAAGTGGTACGAGTACGCTGTCGCCAACGGTTCGCCCATCATCGACGATTTCAGCCAGATAAACGACGATTTACTCCCGTTTTGGGGCGTTGAGCCGAAGGTCCTGCGAGATCGTACCAAGCATTCCTTGGAGATACCGTGGCTTGGCATTGGAGGCATTCGGATTCGGGGGGGAAAGGTTAACGTGGCTCCCGGTACGCCTGGATCCCACATGTGGATGATGACCTCTATGAAGAACATGATTGAGGACTTTGCCGAGCATCTCCCCGACATGGACCTTGCCATCAACCTGAACGACGAGCCTCGCGTGGCGATCCCTTTCGAAGACATGTCTGGACTTCACGGCGTTGGCTTGGAATCGAGGAGGAAGCTCCTCAATTCGGAGGATCGAAAGACGTTTGACAGATCCAAGTCAGCAGTTTGGGGTGACGACGATGCTGTTAAGGGACCTGAGCAGCGGTCACCCTTCTTCGAAGACCGCATCCGAGATCAAAACTACTACGACTTTGTTGCTCCAACCTGTCCGCCCGACTCGGCCGCCCGGAACACGAGATGGTGGAGTCGTAAAGAGGCGTGCCGTGGATGTCTCCTGCCGCATGCTATCCGCGTCTTTGAGGCGCTCGAGAACCCCGTTGTGTCGAACTGGACCTCAGCTACAGACCTCTGCCACCAACCAGACTTGGCATACCTTCACGGATTTCTATTGTCTCCGGCGCCGGCCCTTTTCACCAGAGATGCGTTTCCCGTGTTCAGTCAAAGCAGGACGTCAGGGTTTGCTGATATATTGGTGCCTTCGCCTTGGAATTACGACGACAAGGCCGCGTACGATGAGAACGAGGACATGGAATGGAGCAAGAAGAAGAACACCATGTTCTGGAGGGGGTCATCGTCGGATGGGTATGCAGCCTGGGGCTCGTGGCAGGGTTTCCTCAGGGCTCGGTTCGTCCAAGCTGCAAATTCGATTATGAGGGTTACGAAACTCCAACAGGATGGTCGGACACTGGTCTTGGGACCGGATGATCTGCCAAATTTTGATGTTGGCTTCGTGAGCAGATGGACCAAGTGTCACCGAGAGGACTGCCAAAGCGAAAAGGATACCTTCTGGGGCATTGGTCAGGACTCCCCCGACAAGTCCCAGGTCCCCTTCACCGACCATTGGAAGTACGCACACCTGATGGACCTCGACGGCGCGGGATTCAGCGGGCGCTTCATCCCCTTCCTCCGCAGCAAGAGTCTCGTATACCGCTCCGGCCTCTTCCGGACTTGGTTCAACGAGAGGGTCCACGCGTGGCGTCACTACGTCCCGGTCGATGTGCGACTCCACGAGCTGTGGGATCTCCTTTCGTACTTTGGAATTGACACGGAAGGCAAGAGGCGAGCAGAGGCCATTGCGGAAGAAGGCAGGGCGTGGAGCCGCAAAGCGCTCCGGAGAGAAGACATGCGTATCTACATGTTTCGGCTACTACTGGAATGGGGACGACTTGTGGACGATGAGCGAGATCAACTTGGTTTTGCGGTTTGATGAAATACCCCTTTTTTCTTGATCTTCATTGCAACACCGGTTCGATAGCATTGGATGCATGGCGTAACTTGGATAAGAACTGGGCATCCGGCGTTGGGTTGATCAGAAGGCTGGCTCATGCTTGACATCCCGTTGATAGAGCATCTAGGGATAACGAGGAACGAACACGATTACAGGTAGCGGCTTTTGGCCACCTGAGGTACATAAATGAGGACATCGCTGTCATGTGGCACTTCAAGTTGGTTCTGTTCAGATCCATCATTGTAAACTGCTAAGGTCTTCTCATCGAAGTTGTTACAGTCGGCTTTCGGTTCAACCTCAGTTGGTTGTGTATAACTACTTCAGTATCGACAACAATCACCTCGCCATCGATGCGCAACTGTGAGTATACCTCGAGATCGATATGGCTAAAGCTCATGGGCCTTGGACTCAGCCATCCTCCATGTACTCAGACCGAAATGACACCACCCACTCAATTCGTCGGTGTCAAGTATCAAAGCCTGTCTAATCGTCATTGCATGGAACGTTATGATTGGGTAAGTGGGCTTGCCGCCCATGCAGAAATGACAGGATAAGCGCCTGCCCAGCCTGCCTTAAACCTGCCTGGTTCCTCCTCCTCCTCCTCCTCCTCCTCCTCCTCGCCATAAGGTCACTCAACACTGAGGCAACCGCAGCAGGCAATACTCTCGGCAGGCTCTCAACGCCATGTGATAAAATTATGCGACAGGGGGTTTAGCTTCGCTCCTGTACCGTGTTGCCCTGGGCGGTGCAAAGACACACCCCAAGCGGGCAGTTTGTTGGTTCCTTTTTTGTAGCCGAACTTAAGCCTGGTCACATTTTCCGATTCCCCTTCAGAGCGATGCTCTTCCAGAATCGCAAACCATCATCTTTCTTGCTGATTTTTTGATCATGGGCTTCAGATCGTGGGTATCGGCACTGTTCAAGTCTAACAAGTCCTCTCCCGGAAATAACGACACTCATCCAGATGCTGGCACCGATTTTCAGACGAGTAGTCCGCACCCCGAGGACACTGCGGGAACGACAGAGGACGATCTTCGGAGCAACTTGAACGCATCATCGAGGCGAGATATCGACTCTACACGAGATCCGGGTAGACGCATTGCACAAGCCGCTGCGAGGAAACAAGATTGTTACGGCCTTAAGATCCTCGTCCCGCAGCCGTCGGACAGGACAGGATGCGTGGACATTGTAGCTATTCACGGGCTCAATGGTCACCGCGAAGAGACATGGATGCATGCCGATACGAGACTGCAGTGGCTGAGCGACTCTTCATGCCTGCCAAAAGACATGCCCACGGCACGAATTTTGACATTCGGCTACAACTCCAAGACCTATTTCAGTCGATCCGAATCAGAGATACCAGACTTTGCCTCCGAATTGCTTTGGGCACTAAAAGCCCAGCGTACAAGCGAAGAAGAAAAACAGCGCCGTATTGTTTTCATTTGCCATAGTCTTGGGGGTCTGGTTTTCAAACAAGTATACGCAGTGTCTTTCTCTTACCCTATCCTCTCTCCTCATTTCCTATGTAACATTTCGCAGGGTTTCGCGGCCCTCCCAAATCGCGTGAAACCTTTTGCTGACTGTTTCAGGCCGTAATCATGGCCCATGAGAAAGATCGCTACTACTCCTGTATCCTGGACCAGATTCATGGTGTGGTTTTCTTCGGTACACCGCACCGTGGCTCCAGCCTGGCCGCATGGGACGAAATCGGCACTCTCATTGTCAAAGCTAGTACACTTGGATACGCAACCAATAGCAAATTATCGAGCAGTTTGAAGGTCGATTCGAAGTTTCTGAGGCGCACATCGGAGTCATTCGCAGCTCGCGGGGAAGACTTCGAAGTTAGAAGCTTCTATGAGAGTGTACGGATGAAGGGTTTGAACTGCAAGGTATCGTAGCAAGCCAGACATCATAGGCCTCCCTACCATGTAGTATGTGTTGAAATTGACAATGAACCTTCAGGTCGTCGAGAAGGAATCGGCCATATTGAATTGGCCAAAGGAGCTGCCCATTGCCTCGAACGCCAATCACTCCGATATCTGCAAGTTCTTGTCACCAGAAGACTCGAGATACAAGGCTGCTTCTCTCGCTATTCGCGAGGTGGTGGGTGACCTAGCATCAGGCATCGATGTTCGTGAGTCTTGCTAAAGGCAGTGCTATTGACTATCATCATGTCGACTAATGTAACCTAAGCGCTCGATCTGCTAGCGATGGCATGCTTAAAAGAACTCAATTCAACCTATGAACACCATCTTGACCAGATAGACGACCCGATAGCCAAGACTTGCGAATGGGTCACATCACACAAGATCTGGAATTTATGGGACTCGGTACCAGGCTCGGCTCTTCTTTGGATCACAGCTGATGCTGGCTGTGGAAAGTCGATAGCGGCGAAGTATCTGGTCGATTTTTTTCAGAAGCGAACCTCCAGAGCATATCTTCATACTCATGTCTGCTACTTCTTCTTCAAGGAAGGACTAGAACACCAGGACAAGGCACACTCGGCCGTGTCAGCGGTCCTTCACCAACTCTTCTCCAAACAACATCGATTAATGCACCATGCCATGGTCAAATACTCTAGTATGCCAAAGAGTAGCTTCAACTGCTTTTCCACACTCTGGTCCATTCTCCTAGCGACAATGGAAGATCCTCACACGAAGAATGTGGTGTGGATACTGGATGGCCTAGATGAGTGCGAAGAGAAATCATTGGACGAGCTCATCAAAGCTCTGGCAGACTTCGTGCAGTCTCGCAACGCGGTCTCCATCAAACGAAGGCCGGCCTGTAAAATCATTCTCCTAAGCCGACCTCTCAACTCTATCGAAAGGAGGTTCGGACTTCGGTCAGGCAATGGTTGCTACAATACTGGCCTACAGTATACCGAAGAGTCTGACACTTTCAGGCTCAGTGCTGAGGAAGAGAGTGGCTCCGTTGCGAAAGATATCGCTCAATTCGTTACATCAAAAATTTCAGATCTTGGTCGACAGTCAGAACTATCTGCCGATATTCTCCATCAACTTGAACAACGGCTTATCAGCAGTGCTGATTACACTTTCCTTTGGGTGTCTTTGGTCATGAATATCGTGAAAGAAGCAGAGGTTGACGGAATTTCAATGGGTCAGATCGAAGCCATCTTGGCCACCACCAGGCTTGAAGACGTCTACGAGAAGCTCCTGTCTGGTCGAGTATTACCTTTGAAGACCAGAAAAGTTTTGCTACTTATCCTTTCCGCCGTTCGCCCACTAACTTTGGATGAGTTATGCGGAGCTGTGGAAGTCAATCAAGACTACCACCAACAGCAAGATTCAGAGGAATCGAAACGAGCGTTGGCCCATTTAGACAGGGCAAACTTGGACAGGATATCTCGAGAGGGTCAGTCCGGTCAAATGAAGAGAACACCAGAACTCGGGGCCGTCCAGAAATCCGAAATCACCGAGGCCACGACAGGCTTACCACCAGTATCCTCACCCCCCACAACTAGTCGAGTCCAGGTGAAGAATAACAAGCAACAAAGAGTTATCATTAGGTCCGGAAGAACAATTACTTCGACCAACCTAATGCAACAACTAGAGAATAACGAAAGAAGAGCCACGAGGGCTATTTCGCTCTGGCCTGAGGCATATCATGAAAGAATCAGTAGACAGCCAAAATTCCAGATGCCAACAGTGTCGAATTTACAAGAGCTGCAAAATCACATGCCCAAGCCGTTCATAAGTCATCTACGAAAAGTTTGTGGCCATTTCGTCAGGATCCGCAATCAAAAAATTTATCTAGTTCACCAGACAGCCCGCCAATTTCTGTTGGATAAACACAGAGAGCTCAAGTTTGGGACGATTTCTCAACGACCAAGGTATTATTTACCCACATACCAAGACCGGCAGAAGCCAGGAAACTCGACACTTATTTCTCAATGGCAACATTCAATCAGTCTAGCGGATGCAAATCTGTACATGCTTCAAGTTTGCGTTGATTACATTGGCCTATTTCGGTCAGCAAAGGCATTCAAGAAGACTGCCTTGAGTAGGCAAGAAGCGAATGCTTATCTCAGAGATTGTCGCAAGGACCCTCCTCGGGCTTTCCTCAGATACGTTTCACGTCATTGGTTAGATCATTACCGACCTGTGCGGGAGGACCTCAAGCTCTCCTATGACTATCTCCTACAGCCGAGTACCCCACAGTTCAACGTATGGATTATCTCCCATAGCTCGTGGATACCGGAAGAACAACGGAGAGTTCTGGAAGTAGGGGGTGTTTCCATCATAAAGGAGGATAAAGAGGAGCTTGGCTTGCCCTCGAGTCTCCCCTTCCAGGCGGCCAACGGTAGGGTCCAAACACTTCAGGCTGATGCCAACATCGGCCCTTCGGAGAAGAAAGAACGGGAACTCCAAGCGGCTCTGCAACATTTCAATCTCATGGGTAACGAGATTGATTTGTACGATGAAGAGTACATTCATGGGAAACGATACTGGAAAGCAAAAGACTACATGGGTTCAGGCGATGCCAGCACCTCAGACGAAGACGAGGAACTTGACAAGGACTTGAAGGAATCGAAGGCAACAATTCCTGATCGTATGCAGTACTATCGCCAACAGCAGAGTCAGCGGGTGGTCGAAAGCATTGCTGAGGGTCGACGCGCAACCTCGGCTTCCATGGCAAATCCGACTTCGTCTCGATCCTGGCTGAGGTGACGATTCCATCGAACTCGAATGCTCACCACCAGACCAGCCGTGGATTAGCTGTAGATATTCAAGCTACTAGACGATGAATGGAGAGACATGGCTTCTTCAAGTCAAAACTGATCATTCCGGCGGCCGAACTCAAGCTGATGCCAGTTTACGAAACGTCATAGGGAAGTTGTGAGGTAGGTGAAAGAATACGAGCAGATGAACGAAGGCGGTTGAGACACTCGTGGTGCTCGCCATTTCCACACATGAACCAAGTCGTGATAGGATTAATGGAATGATTCATTGTAGAGCACATTCGTCACTCGCGGCTGCGAATATGAATTTCACTTCATTAAGAGGCTGAGAGTACCTATACAATCCATCTTACGTTCAACTTTTGCCTACAAAATATCACGACCTACGTGCGATACGTACCGTCTACCACACCAGCTCTGCTTCAATCGGGGTTGTACTCAACGGCTTTCCACCTGCCTACTTCAGAGCAGCGCCTCATACTTGTACGGAAGCCCGGGGAGCTCCACATGAACAGCAACTCCGGCTAACTCAGCACAAGAAGTCAAATGCCACGGCACCCTAAGAGATCCAAGATACCTTCACTTCCTGTCAGGCTCTCCTCTGTGACTCGGGGATGGCGTCTCTGAGACGCGGGGTCGGATTGTTGGGTGTCTCAGCCGCGACGGATGGGGCTGGCGCTGTCTGACAGGAGGCGCGACTCTGAGTGCTTCTGATAGGTAGGTATGCCGGTGACGCCTTGCAGAGGGTGTCAGGTAAGGTGGTAAGCTACAGATCGCACTTCGGACCTGTGCTGAGGTCTCGTCTACAGAAAGCCATGCGAATCTACTTGCGGAGCAAGCCGGGAGATATCAAGCGTATTGCAGCACCTGACGATGAAGCTGTTGAGAACGGCGGCATGTCAGGGTGGCACGAGTGACATCAGAAACGTGATATTCGGGCATTTTTGGGGAGGGAAGTGTATTTTCACATGTCTTCGATATGATCTGCGTTTCTTTCGAGAGGTAAGGCAGCCAAACAGCAACGCAGGTTAGTTGGATACCGTGACATTGAGCCTGCGCTGGGTATCGTTCTGCAGGCTGTCACGAGGCCCTGGACGACATGTATTCTTGATAAGGATATGAATGATAATAGGTGTCAAAGAGGGGCTTGTTTGTTATGCAGCAGGCTGTCTGGGTGAGAAATGGTATTCGTGTATCGTGTGATTGGCGGTCAGGGAAGCGTTGTTCCACGTCTCGGGACTGAGGCGGTGAATAGGAGGTCAAGTATGGACCTGACTGAGACTTGGGGGGATCCTCCGTAGTGGTAATCTGTGACACGATTCGCTGCGATTTTGAACCGGTTTCAACAAGTTCGATTACCTACTTCAAGTGAAGACAGCATGTGAGTAATTAGTGGTAGGCAAGACTGAGAGAAGTGTGAGTAAGGTAGGTATGCTTGAGGCTGTGGCTCTCGCGGATGTCTCATCGAAAACTCGCAACTCGTAAACTCTCCTCGAGTGACATGCTGGAGCTAGAGCTGTCAGTCATCCGGACTAGTACTGGGGTAACCGAGACAAAAGTGTCGTCAGCTGAAAGCCCTACGAGACATGGTCATCTATAACCGCAACAAGCCAAATCTTTCACAAGCTACTGTTGATTGGTGCTACTACGAATCTTCTCCTCTTCTTCTTCGAAGAGACGATGCGAAGCAGATACGGATAGGTACACAACCCTGAATTTCCTCCAAAAAAAAAAAAAAGCTAGGGTGAGTAAACCTGCTTGAGCGTTAGCCCTCCGCGGCCAGACGGGATGAAGGGAATGTTCCGCCTCCAGCCAGTGGCACTGCTAGGCAAACGATCTCTCGCCCCCGAGTCGTGCTTGGTCCGTCAACTCGCAGGACACTTTGCCGAGATGGGGAGGTATCAGCAGAGTGCCAATACCGTCGTTCCCTGATTCCTCTGCAAAGCTAACGGAACGGATATACGTGCTAGCAAGGGGTGAAAAGAAATGTCGTGACCTTTGGAGTAGGTTGTGGCGCCTGTCAGTGGTCACTGCCGCCTCTTCTCGCTATCCTATGGAGGGGAGCAAATCACATGTGAAGGAGGTCGGCCCTGTGGTTCGTGAAAAAGGGCCCGGCCTCGGGTTCGTTAGGAATGAGAAGCGGACGGCACCACACCACAAGTCCACGACAGTAGGCGACGGTGGGCCCGACTTGCACGAGTGCCGCGATGAGCAGTGCAGATTGCAGAAGCGTCGTGCGAATAGCCGTTGTCTGTGGGCCGTGGCCTCTGAGTGATGGATTGAGGAGGCATACTTTTGCCCCTGGCGTGCTCTTCGTCTACTGCCAGAACGGATATCATTCCAGGCTGGGCGGGAGACGGAGCAGGATCAATATCGAACAATTACCATGTGATAATTGAAAATTGGCTGTAAGCAGCAGAGAGACCTTACCAACAAGCTACTTGCCAGCTTGTCCCAATCCTTGTCCCCCGTGTAATTGAGTATGTTGGGATTGGTCCTTGGGGATCTCGATGGTCTCAGCGTTAGGTGGAACTGAAACCTCGATAGAAGGTCTCCACGATAATCGGGATTCTGAAAAGGCGATGGAGCTTTGTTTCCCAGTCCACTGAATATCATAATGGCCGGCATTGCTGTGTGCTTTCACCGCAAGGTATCCATCGGATGTGAAGATTCAAGGCTCAAGAAGGAATCAAGACTGGCGTGTGCTAAAGTTCCCGAGGTACGTATCCCTAGGAAGAGAGCAGGAAGTCACGACTTGTGAGAGCAAAGACCGGGGATTCATCCGTCTGAGTGGGGTTCTGTCAGTACGTACCAATGAAGCTCTGCCATCGCGACAAGGCCCTGCCCTGGACTGCAACCATCTCAACAAATTTGAACCCCAACAGAAAATTTCAAGGGCAGTAAATGAAAAATAAAAATAAAAGAGTAATAGAGGGGGGGAAAGGGAGTGACTGATCTTCACAGCGCTACCTACAGAAGCGAAGCAGGCAAAAACCGGACCCTGGAATGCCATGATGCTTCCAGAAAACGGCGTTCCCACCCTTGTTTCAGGGTCTTTACGTCCTGTTCAAGCTGTGAGCTGTGGAGGTCGTCGAGCGACTCGATCCTGGGTCGTTTCATCCTCTGTCTCGCGGGTTTGCCCGAGGCAAGTCGAGTAGAGTCTAGTCCAACTGCCGTATTCTCTATCATCGGTCTCCCGTTGTGCATTGCGAAATTCCGGTGTGGAAATTGAATGCCATGCGAAGCGATTCAGAAATGTTGCCAGCTGGTGAGAGGTTCATCTTTGGCCACTTTCTTTCCTTGGACGTCGTCGACGAAAGCGAGGGCGTCAATTCAAGATTCAAATCCCTTCCCCAGCTGCGGGCCCTTGATTGGCTAGCCGCGTCAGCAACTTGCTCTACTCCCGATTGGCTGGAGCAGGCTGAAGACGTTGCTGGCCAATCGTGAGGCTCCAGTCTGTCGCGTCTTCCCAGTCCGCTCTGCTTTCCGCTGCTTCGTTCGTGGGGTTGAAAGAATGGGAACAGAAAACATGGAGGACCACTTCCTTGCGTGCAGAGGTACGTATACTTTGCTCATCCCTGTCATCCCACCAAGAAGCGTGGGGAACCCGGGTACGTACTGCCGTCCCTGAAGGCTGAACGACGGCGGGCACCTTCTATCGATCGTATCCCCAACTATGCCTGGATCCTGTCAACAATTCGAAATCCAGCATGTTGGCCCTGGCCTACTGCGACGCAAGAGGAGTCTCCGCCGTGTACTTATATCAAGTCTCGCCCCAGAGACATCCCACAATGAAGTAAAATCTCCTGATCGCGAATTAGTTGGAGGAAGTCGGCGGAAAGGACTTCTCAACGCACGGCAACCAATGTACAGAGTGACTGCTGCGGTGCGGTTTTCGGGCATGTGGTGAGATCAAAACGGACCAGAATTGCTGTCGCTGGTCGAATGGTGCAGGGTTGGGGGCGGTTGTTGATCTGACTCGATATTGGCTAAGCTGCCACACCACCGCCGTCTACGACTGGAGGATTTTCCGATCTGAATCTTGCCCCGAACAAGCGCCATCTTCACATGCACGGACGAACGCCGGTTTGTGCCAAACGTAGGCGACATTTGCGTGAGTGACTGGTGGGCGCGCGGTGACTGCACCACCTTCAAGAACAAGGCCAATCGACAGTCTGCGTGTTGCATGTTTGCTACGAGACAAGACGTCAGAGAGCGCAAGTATGACCCGGGAGGAGGCATAACGGGAGCGGCAGGACGCCTGATGCATCTTGGGCGGCAAGTCAGCTTCAACTTACATGGTTGTGTCTTGGATACTGCCAGCCCGTAGGTTGAAGGCCTGGGTACCACAGCAGTGACAGCATAGGCTGTCTTACGCAAGATATGTCCAACTCGGGTCTCCAAAAGAGGCTGTCCTAGGATCTGCAGGCCTCCGATGGAAACGGTAGATACAGTAGGTATTGTGGTTGAGTCCGACGTCAAACTATCGAGGCCATCCGGGACCGTTTGAGGGATCTGGCATTCTGTTGCTGCTGCTGCTGGTGATGAACCAAATTGACTTTGCCACAGTCTGGCTCTGATCTGCCTCTCAAGCTCCAGAGTTCAGCCGGCTAGCTCGAAGGGCGGTGAAGTTGGAGCATGACCAGAGTGGACCACAGGTAAGGGTGCATCAGCATGAGCCAGGCGGTAGTGAAGCACGAGGAGGCATGGGGCGAAGAGATACGGTTCAAAGTCTCGGTACTCCTAACCCCGTCGAGGTATGTCGGTGCCGAAAGGTACGGGTACCTGGTAAGAGCTTCAGAAGAGAGCTCCAAAGTCCAGACACCAGTGACCAAAGAGACAGCGGATATGGTGCCTGTCTCGCGTTGCAATGGAGCGGTCCATGTGTTGCCCTGCCAGGCATGAATTCGCCTCCCAATAGGGGTAGATTTGCTGCCGGGAGCTGGAACATGACCCAGATGCAAACAGTGGCAATGGCGGGGACGGCGAGAGGATCTAGACTGATGCAAATACCGTCGCGTGTCAATAGCGGCTCCAAGAGGAAGGGGAAGAGAAAGAGGGCGAAATTCAGCACGGTCAATGGAAGACTCAGAATGCCTTGCCTCGAGTCTGTGCGGTAAATGCAGCATTGCAGCGTGGGTGAGGAACGGTCAGTCAAAGGCACTTTTCCATTGCTTCAGGTCTCCAAGTACCTTACCGTACCTCACTGCTGCAAGCTGCGTCTGATGCAGGTGGACTGCATAGGTTGGGTTAGAAGGTAGCGGCTACAATGTGTCTAGGCAAAGGAAAGTCAGAATCTGGGCGGGAAGAATCTTGGTGGATGTAGATGTACATCAAAGCACGACTGATGCATTCCCAACTCCCATTCCTTCCTTCCTTTTCGCCTTGTACTAGAGTCGGGTACGTACCGAACCAAGACCCTTCAGACCGCCGACTTCGTCCCAAAAATTCTTTTTCAGCCGATCTTTTGCCTTCCCCTCTGGCGCGGAAAGAAAAAAAAAAAAGGTGTGCCTTCTCCAAAAAGGTTTGGGAAAGCTGCAAGAATTTTGTTCATATTCGGCATCGCCAAGCTATTCATCCACCAAAAAAACGGTACGCCGGGTTTTGGCTTGTGAGTGTCGAGTTGTTGCTGCTGTGGGAAGGCGAGCAACTCCCGTTATCAAGAATAGCCGAGGAAGAGGAAGTATCTCACAAAGTATGCTGTGATCCATCGATATAATGAGTACTTGAATAAGGTAAGGTATTCAATGGCATTTGGCATAACCAAAGCCCGGTGTCTAAATGTCTGAACGCCGTCTAGATGCGCCCCTCCTGCCTTCCAGTGATATGAACTGCAATGCCTTCCTTACCTAATGATATTCCGTATGGGAAGGAATAGATCCAAATACCTGACCAGGCACAGCTTCCAGCTTCGGTATTTCCTTCCGTCCGGCCTCTCATGGGATTCGGAAAGGCTACCTGAGGTAAGGTAAGGTACTCGCATAGATGGAAGGTAGTGACGTTACGGAGTACCTTAGCCCATAGACGGAAGGAGGTGGAGAGGAAAGATACCTCCCAACACATGATAATTGATGCAACAATCTTGTATCTCGCCCAAATAGTGGATGTACGGGTTACCTGACTTAGGTTTCTTGCCTCCTCCTTCCTCCACATCGTCCTCCTTTGGTGGGTAACTCAATCAACATCAAGGCCCAGCAGAAAAATCCAACAGCAATTGGGATTGGAAAGGAAGGAAAGCAACCGATCACCACACGGCACGACTTGACACGAACACATTTCATTGCTTTCACACCCCCCGGTGCCTCGGTGGCCCCCCATCCCTCGTTCCCTGCCACGCATTTCGTCCCTCCCGTCCCTGGTCCTGCCCTTTCTCCCCTTGCACCGTGCCCTGCAAATCCCCGCAGGCCACAAGCAACGGAGCTTCCTCTCTTTCCCTCTCCAGTTCGTCCCCAACAAAAACGGAACCGAGGCCAGACAGACAGCACACAGCATACCTTACACGGTAAGGTAGAGCACAGAACACCACCACTACTCCGTACGGATACCAAGCAGACCTCACCTCAGTTTATTACAGATGGTCCAATTTACCTGCACACCACTCACTCCTACCGAAAAAAAAGTCACAGGGATCTCCTTTCGCTCCATCCGTTACGGTACCTGACCGGCCACTTGTCACTACTCGGTACTAGCGAGCCAAGGCCCTGGAGAGACACAGTTGACAACGGGCCCCGTCCCGACCCATCGTTTGTTAATTATTTTGTCTTTTCGCCTCCGCCACGACCCGATACCGACCTGAGGTTTTTCCCAGAGTGCCTTCATTTATTACTCCCCTCCCTTCCTCCTTTTTCCCGCTTGTGCTTCTTGATTCCTGTTCCCTCCCCGCGACCCAATTGGTATCCCTCTCTCTTCTCCCAAGGGCCATTGGAACTTGTCAACCGTTCCTCTGTGTGTATTCATCCAATACCGAGGCAACATCACCCAAGCTGCTCTCATAGTCCCTCTTCTCTTCCCTAGCAGCAGCAGCACAATAATACCAGCCGCTATGGCTTCTACCACTTCGTCTGCGCCGGCCGGCCAGAACCCCGTTCTCCGCCGCACCGTCACCAGCAACACCGCCGAGACCGACGCTTCGGTTCCTTCTACTGCCATGGCTTCGCCCGTGGATTCGCCCCGTCCTTCTGCTTCGTCGACGTCCTTGTCGTCTATGGCTTCTGACGATGCCGTCCTCGAAAAGAAGGCCAACTACACCAAGCTGTACGACACCTACGGCAACGAGTTCACCCCTCCCGATTTCACCATCAAGGACATCCACAACGCTATCCCCAAGCACTGCTTCGAGCGTTCTGCTCTCAAGGGATACGCCTACATCGCCCGCGATATCCTCTGCCTCACCACCACCTTCTTGATCTTCCACAACTTCGCTACCCCCGAGTACGTGCCTTCCAAGGCTGCTCGTGTCGTTCTCTGGGCCGTCTACACCATTCTCCAGGGTCTCTTCGGAACCGGTCTTTGGGTCATTGCCCACGAGTGCGGTCACCAAGCCTTCTCTCCCTCCAAGACCATCAACCACGCCACCGGCTGGGTTCTTCACTCGGCTCTGCTCGTTCCCTACTTCAGCTGGCAGATCTCTCATAGCAAGCACCACAAGGCCACCGGCCATATGGAGCGTGACATGGTTTTCGTGCCCCGCACTCGCGAGCAGCAGGCCACCCGTGCTGGCCGCTTGGCCCACGAAGTCGGCGAGCTGGCTGAGGAGACCCCCATCTACACCCTTCTGATGCTTATCGCCCAGCAGCTCGTTGGCTGGCCCAACTACCTTATGACCAACGTCACCGGCCACAACTTCCACGAGCGCCAGCGTGAGGGCCGCGGCAAGGGCAAGCACAACGGTGCCGGCGGTGGTGTCAACCACTTCGACCCCAGCAGTCCCATCTTCGAGGCCAAGGACGCCAAGCTCATCATCGCTTCTGACATTGGTGTCGGCATCACCATGACCGTTCTCGCTCTCCTCGGCAACAAGTTCGGCTGGTCCAACATTCTGGTCTGGTACTTCATTCCCTACCTCTGGGTTAACCACTGGCTCGGTAAGTGTCAAAAGGCTCGTTTCGATTCTGTGACTGTCAGCTAATTTTTCTTCTCAGTCGCCATCACCTTCCTCCAGCATACCGACCCTACTCTTCCTCACTACACCGCTGGTGAGTGGAACTTCGTCCGTGGCGCCGCTGCCACCATCGACCGCGAGATGGGCTTCATCGGACGCCACCTCCTCCACGGCATTATCGAGACCCACGTCCTTCATCACTACATCAGCACCATTCCCTTCTACAACGCCGACGAGGCCTCTGACGCCATCAAGCCCGTTATGGGCAAGCACTACCGTGCTGACGTCAAGGATGGCCCGGTTGGCTTCATCAAGGCCTTGTACAAGTCTGCGCGTATGTGCCAGTGGGTTGAGCCCAGTGCTGATGCCCAGGGCGAGGGCAAGGGTGTCTTGTTCTTCCGCAACCACAACGGTCTCGGTACCGCGCCTATCAAGGGTGCGGTGAACTAAGTTACGGAGTTGAGCGACTGGTGAAAAAAAGAAAGAAAGGTCATGTCTTCTCATGAGCTGGTCCATGATGGCCCTCTCTACATATGCTAGTGTAGGATTTTGGCGATTCGTATCGCTGAGTGCTTCTGGCTCTGGGCCAGGCCGTCGAGTCTCCGTTTAATGTGCGATCCGAGGACGCCGTGGTAATGTCGAATCGAGCACGGGAGCTCAGGGTGGCCTGGAGACGGTACAGAAGATATAGTGCAAATAACTGGCAAGGCGTTAGCATTTTTATACCTGCACCCAATGGATAGATCCATAGACACAGAAGTCAAAGAGAGAGAACAAGCAATAGAATGATAGCTTCCGAGCATTCCGATCACACCGCCACCTCTTGACAAGCGTGTCCAACGTGATGAGCATGGCAGCCGCATTCCGCGCCATCAACCGGGAGAAGGTCTAATCCGCGATCACTTCGTCTGTCACGAATCCTTGTGCCGGTGTTCTGCTGCTTTGGGGTTGCTTCTTCGAGGTGATGTGAATCTGGGAAATAGCCCAGGAGCCAAGAGAACACGCAAGGTTCGGTTCAATTCATCCTGATCGTGGAGAGAATGCGGGGTGCACACGCGACCTTGCGGACGCCGGGACGCCGGACGCCCTCGAACCCGGACGGACCAATGAGTGACCACCCGATGGTAACAAAAGGCAGGCAGGCAAGACCTGGGGTCCCAGGCGGGAGGCTTGGGGGGAGGGGAATAGGGACCGTGAGCGCGCGTCTGCGCGGTACTCGGCGTTAGTGCGCATGCGTGTATCTCGTGGGTATTTGCTAACCGAGATGACATTGTACCTCTGCCGTACTGCCGTTCCGACCGCTCCGGGTCGCGCGGATCCGAAGGTGGAGAGAAAAGAGGGGGGCCGGAGTGCCGTTTAAGGATCCGAGGCCGGTGGTATGGGGGTGTTGTTATCTTGACGTCTTGCTTGACTTTTTGGCGTGCGCCGTATGTTTGCCGTTGTATTGGTACCGGCTTTGGGTAAAATCTGTTTCACGTATCGAATATGATGTATTGGTGTGATCAGTTTAGTTGTCGAGGCTCTTTGGGTGAATGGATGCACTATGCGTCACCTTGATGCTTGTATCTGCCTACCTTATTAGCCTAAAGGTCCTCCTTGAGATTTAGACACCCTGATTGTATGAAACGCTGCAGCAAAACTTAGAAACGCAGTCTATGTTGATCCACCTGAAGGAATGACATAAACTCGTTCTCAGAGTGGGAAGGTTTCCTTCTCGACATTCTATTCTAGAAGAGGGTGCTTGGCCCGTGAGGGCCGGCATGGAACACTTCGAAATCAATTTTCTCTCGCAACTTCAGATATCGGTCAATGTCAAATCAAGATATGAGCCATCTTGGGCTTCAGTCGACTTTGCCGTGTCACGCGGTTTCAAGGTACAGGAGAACTTCCCCAATCCCGACTACATTTTCCACGTAGGGAGCACACGACGCATATAATTACGGAGTGTGGCTTCTCTCTCTGCCTTAGTAATCTTCCTACCACTCATTCCCCCCCCGAGGCCTTTGAGCTCTGGTCTTACCACGCCGACCTCTGATACCACTCTGAATACCTAATAACCTATTCCAAGGGCGATGTTTGCAAATTTCAACGCCGGTCTATTGATTATATCACTGGAGTCAATGTGGATATGCGTCAGTAGTTCTCCAGTTGTCTTGCCTCACGCAGTGCATTCGTGACGGTACTGAACTGCCACAATGCGAGACAACTTCAGCTACCTTGATGAACAAGTCCTCCGCTGTGATAATGGTCTCAAGACTAAATAAAGAACACTAATATATGGAAGAATGTTCTTGGATATCGGAAGAGTACTGAAATCCTACTTTACGTATAATACTGAGAAACAGGTCAGCCTTGAAGTCTGGATACGATATCTGAGTTGATCCCCTCGGTGGTACTTGTCGTGGTTTCAAGATAGTATTTCGCAGCTGAGACTGAGATTGACTTATTTCTGATAGCTGAGGATACTTTTAGGCTTGTAAGGCTGTTGCGACTCTTCGCTTTGACAACATCAAGCAAGATTGGGAAGTTAAGAGAGGGGGTACAATCATTGTAGGTGGAGATATTGCTTCAGCAGAAAAGCTTTACGTGTACGAGCATTCGGCGCGAATATTTAACAGATAATTCGAAGATTGAGAGGCTTGAAGACCGCTGGTCTGGTCTGGTCGTGATGGTGTGTGATCTGAACCTGGGTCTTGCAGGGCATTGATACTGATGGGTCCCGCGCTATCGTAACAGGTTCTACTAGATACGACCGTAATAGTAATTGAGTGCTCGACTAGAAAAGGATACTGCAAAGAGACAAGTTCGAAAGAGACTAGGGGCTAATTGGACGTACACCTGATAAATTTGAAATATACTGTAGTGCCAGTTACATTGAGTTGCTAACCGTCACACTTGACGAAAACAACCTGCAGCAAGACCTTGGACTCTCTGTCTAAACCCGCTACTCCATAAACTAGTGAACCCCGAGTTCAAGCACGTACCAAATGTAAGCAAGAGACTTCGTCATGAGTGTTCTCGACTCTGGTCTGCGTGGTGTCTCAGTCACGGCAGTTGAAGCTGTGGACCGCGTGGACTTGTGCTGGAAGAAATTCTCCGTCTTCAACGATGCTCGTGGTCCTTTTGCGTGGGTCTAGCCTCGGAGCGCCGTGAACGTGGAAAACGCGTGAACGTGTTTGATGGATGCGGAAAGAGAGTACGTCTTGGGACAACAGATCGTTTTTTCTAAAGTAACGGCCCTACTCTAGGGAGGGGGCCAACGCCCGTCAAATCCACGGCACGTCGGAGTGGGTTCCGAATTCTCCAGGGTCCGGACCTACGTTCGACCTCTCTAGTCTGTGGAACCGTGATGGTCTTTTGATCAGTATCGGAGGGGGACGAAGGACACATTCGAACTGCATGCGGAAGTTGGAAAAGCCATGCTTACGACCCTCATGGCAGCAGAGAAAGAGGATGCCATGCGGAGAAAGCGTTTTCTCACGAGGGACTAACGTGGTCCACACGAGGCGGGACCGAGTCTCGACCGTCCCATTGCTGACAGCGATGTGGCGAGAAGAGCCAGGGCTCTTTGGTATTAGCAGTCTACCAACAGAAGAGAACGGCGGACGGGCAGTGTGGGCGGGGGCATGAACGACAGCACCGAGACATTGGGCCGGCGGGCTTCCAGTCTCGAGGCCGCCGATTTGTTAGATTGGCCGCTTTGTCCGAAGAGGCAACGTCTCTCCGGGCTCTAAATGTTCGGTAGTTGTTTGGCGCCTTGTTGATATTGCCTCTACAGGTGCTAAAGTCGACTACTGGAGTGTTGTCGTCCACGATCCACGGGAATCGGAGCGGGATACCTAGTTGTTGGCGGTGATCTGAGACTATCTTCCCGTCCACCTCGGGCATCGGCTGATGTGACTTAGATTGAAGCCGAAATCCTGCTCCCGAGAGTCGGCAAGGAGAGGAAGAACAAGATGAAGGGCACACGGGCGCGAGGACTTTAGCCCAGCCTCAAAGAAGAGAAATGGGGTTAGGTACCTCCCGATCCTAGAAGAGTTAGAGCTAGCTAGTCCGAACACGGCATATTCCTCTGAGACATCCTGACTTGGACGTTTCCTATGCTTACTTACACAGGCCCTTCCGGAACAATGTGATTTGCCTCGTCGTCACATTCAGCTGGTCGGCCAGGTTCCCCCGTAGACCATGCCCAGGCCACGTTTTCGAGACACGTTATTTTTGACGTTTGCAAAGAAGCTCTCGCGTGACAGGGTGCCTGGATTTGACAAACGGACGTATGATTAGGACCAGGTCACGATAGGAATGTCATACTGAATCAGATAGGGAGGAAGGAGGAAGTGAATCGACAGTTTGCAATAGTTTGACAGGTGGTGTAACGAGGAAACGAGAAAATATCGATTTCGTGTGACTTGACTAACTTGCCGAGACGTCCTAACCAATCGTGACATCGATCGTCTCACTTTCAAATTCACCCGTCAAGACCCCTTCGCCAAACTGCAACTTCTCGAGCGTTGCCTGGCTAAGCTTGTCCGCCGTCGTGGGCCAAACAACCTGCCACTTGCCCTTGACAGCCACCCGTGCCGTCTTGCCGAGCGAATCGAGCGCCACGATGGGCTCCTTGAGGACAATCTCCTGCTCCTGGCTCTCACCGGGCTGGAGGGTGACGAGGTCCTCTGGGCGCGGCGGCATGATCCGGCGGAGCTGAACAGTGTGGACCTCGATCGGCTCGCTCTTACCCTCGGGCGTGATGGAGACGAGGCCTACCTGGATGGCGAGGGGGTCGAGGGGCGTATTCCAACGGAGGATGGTCAGCGGGGCGTCGTGCTTGTTTTCCACGGAGAAGGATAGGGTGGGAGGTTTTTCCGACGTCTGACGGATGCGGAGGGCGAGCTTGGATAGCGCGCCGGCGTGCTGGCTCTCTTCCGCCATGGTGTCTCGGGAGGAACCGCTGCGATTCCAGGTTGAGAGGACGAAGATGAGAGCTACGATGAGGACGATGGGCCGAAACAGCGAGCGGGCTTGGAGGTTACTCATCGATCTTGGCGGCTGGCTGGTGAGATGGTGTAGAAGATGGCGGTAAGATGGCGGTAGGTAAAGGCGTGAGCGAGTATCGGGGGTTTGTTGCAAGGGCTTCTTCTTCTCTCTCAAAAGGTATGTTATGTGGGATTGAGAGAAATAAGGCTACTCTTCCCAAGGCAGGCGAAGTGGACGTGGTCAGCAGGATGCGCCTGAAGCGGAACAGCTTCCTAAGGCGGGCAAGTGGCATGGAAGATTCCGGCTGACGTCAATTGATCAAATGCGGCCGCCTACCGGTGCCGCTGGGAGGATGGCTTTTGTTGTTTGAATGTCTGGTAAAACAAAGAGGCAACGTGGGTGAATTGGAATGACTTTTGTCGCGAGAACGCGCGCACTAAGCTTGAAATAGGAGAAGAAGCCGTCTGCCGAGAAATGCCCAGCGGCTTCAGCCACGCAAGTTTGGTTCCGTTCCTTTGGGACGGACGAAATGCCATGCTTGCCACGATCCATGGCTTGAAGCTACGAATGCCATAGCCTTCATGCGATGGTGTCAGCGGCGTAGTTGAAGTGTTCTACGGGAGAGTTCCGATGTATACGGCGATGCGATTCATGGTGGACCAAGCTTCCATCTAGAGAACCCGGCAGATCGGGTTTGCGCTTCTATCCGCGACGGGGGCTACCCTATCGCCAGCTAAACTTGCCTACTTGCGATGAACTACCTTAAGTAGATGACAGATTCGGCCGGACGGCGGGAGACCCCGCACTCTGCAGGGTATCGAAGGAAGAGATGCGCCTTACTATCCCCTGCTCTTACACCCCTCTTAGAGACCACCTACCTAGACTCTAAATCGGTCAAGCTGGCGGCACAACTTCAGACGACGCTACATTGGCATGATGGAGACGCAATCCTTCGACTCCAAGCTTGGTGCAGGAAAAACTTCGCGCTGGTCTACGGACGAAAGAGGAAGGTCGCCAAAATGCTGCAGGTAAGCAGTGATACGGGGACACGGCGCCGGTGACCCATAATTTCGGCAGACCCACTCCGAATGGCAGTTGCTTGCGCGACCACCGGTCTCAGGGTCGAGGCCCTTCGGTGATGTTTCCGTTCTGCTGCCGACGTCATCTCGAACGAGGAAAACGTGAAGACCGTTTCTAGACTCCAACCCATCACAGCTTGTCTCAGTTGATTTGCCGGCATTTCGGGACACACTTCAATCGATAAGAGTACTTTACTTGCTGCTAGATTGGTCCCCCCCCCCCCCCCCCCCACCCGCGCGAACTTGCACGTGATTTGCTCCCCCGCCCTCCCTCGTCGCGGGCGGGGGGGACATGACTCCGCAGACGTAGTCCTCAACATTCCCACCTTCTTGTGGTCAGCCGGCAGAACCCATGGGGCGGGGTGGGCCATGGGATAGGGCTAGCACACCCCCGGGCGCCCCTAGCTATCCCTGTCTTACTCGTCAGCCAGCCCGTGTCTCGCAGCGGCCTAGGGCAAACCTTTGGTGCCAGCCATGTCTCACTTTCGCTCCTTGTCTCTAGGAGACATACAGCAAGGTGCGGTGCGGTTAGCATCTACAGAAGAGGCTACGGCTCCCCGGGCTCCTTGCACGAGTCTTTATCCCCACGATCCCGGAGGCCGTTTGCGGATAGTGGACCTGCTGGCCTGAACAGAGACCCATGGAGCCCGCTCCGACCGTAGGATTGGGTCTGTTGGAGAATCTTTCACCCAAGGGGCACGGCAGTTGAAGACTCGTGGTCCTCGTGGCGACTTGCTGATCACTTGCTGATCGGCAAGAGCGTGTCTTTGCTCGGTCGTTATGTCTCCTCCCCTCCTGGTCTCCTAGCACAATCACACGCATGGTGCTTTCACCAACTTCCAAAGAAATTGGAAGACAACATGGGACACATGTCTAGTGGCGCCAGATGTCTCGTCCATCACCTCAATGAAGTTTCCGCATCTGCTCTTCGTGGCTTACACCAGCCAGGCTTACCCATCGAGTTGGAACCCATAGGTTTCCTCTGCTAGACCGCTTGAGTCCGACGCCTTTGCCGATTCTAGGCACTGCCTAACTTGTCGTGGAGGATGTAGGTCCCCACCCGCGCTCCAGCCTGCTATGCTTTGGGATCATGATACACTCACCCTCCTTCTTGGGGTTCTCCTGTTAATCACAACTCAGGTGTGTCTGTCAATTCTTTAGCTCCGACAATGGGCAGAAGCACCTCCCGCCCCATGGACTCTTCTTAGCCATCGGACCATCCTCTGGAGCCTCCAATTCCTTCCAGACAGCGATTCTCCGTGGCTTGAACCACGGCCGCTCTGCTCCCTAGGCCGGATCGGGAAGAGAAGCCCAGGTTTCATGTCACCTCGGAGTGGCATCGTGGGCTGAACGGTGAGATCCGTTGAAGCCTTGATTTCCTGTATAAAGACGATGAGAATTCCATCGACTGAATGGCTTTCTGTTTTGGATCATCACTCTCAACTCCAAACGGCCCTCTCTCATCTTCTCAGCTCCTCAGCTTCAACAACCGAGACACTCTCCACTTTGCAAAAGTCAAGATGAAGTTCTTCACTGGTCTCACTCTCCTGGCCTCCCTCGTGAGCGCCTCTCCCATCGAGCTCGCCCAGAGGGACACTGCGACTCCGCTCCAAGCCAACATCACCAAGAACGGCAACACAGCAGTCAAGATCGCCTTGAAGAACATTGGCAAGACCGATCTCAAGCTCTTCACTCCGGGTACCGTTTTGGACACGGCCGCCGTTGAGAAAGTCGCCGTCTTCAATGGAGGTAAGTAGTAGTACTCTCCCACATTTCAATATCAAAATGCTGACTCAACCTACAAGACGACCGCCTCCCCTTCGACGGCGTCCGCCTGCGCATGGCACCTCAAAACCTCCTCACCGACGCCTCCTTCCGAACAATCAAGGCCGGCGAGACAATCGAATCCGCAGTCGACTTTGCCGAGCTGCACGACCTGGGCGCGGCCGACGCCTTCAAAGTGAGAGTCAACGGCGGCATCCCCTACGCCGAGGCCGGCTCAACCACCATTGCCGGCGTCTTCAGCATCGACAGCAACACGCTCAACATCAACAACGTCAACGTCACAAAGGCCGCCCTCGTCCGCACCTCGTACAAGCAGATGATCAAGCGCACCATTGTCCAGTCCGACTGCAAGGGCACCCAGAACACCACCGTCACCAACGCCCTCTCCAACTGCTCCAGGCTCGCCCGCGCCGCCGCCGACTACGTGTCCAAGGACGACAAGCGCTTGAACGAGTACTTCAAGTCGACGACCGCCGCCAGCAAGAAGATTGTCGTCGACACCTTCAACAAGGTCGCTTCCGAATGCGGTAGCCGCAACAAGGGCGTCTCCAAGCAGTACTGCAGCGACGTCTACAAGTCTTGCTCGCCTGGTGTCTTGGCTTACACCGTCCCGGCTTACAAGTACATGGTTAACTGCCCCTTGTACTTCACCGCGCTTCCTCTGCTCACCACTGGTTGCCACAACCAGGACCAGTCGACCACCACTGTTGTAAGTACAGCACTTTACTGAAGATCATCGAGCTTGAGCTAACCAGTTTGACTTTTTCAGCACGAGATGACCCACTTGCTCGAGGTCAAGGGAACACTGGATTATGGCATCTACGGCTACACTGCCTTGAAGACTCTCACGAGCGCTCAGAACCTCAACCACGCTGACACCTATGCGGTCTATGCCAATGGTAAGTCGATTCAACTCTCAAGACACAATAAGGAAAGCCATGGCTAACAATGAGATTTCCAGCTGTCAACCAGGGCAAGACTTGCTAGTCGCAACAAGGAGTTGAGAGTTTTCGTACATATCCACCACAAAGACTATCCAGTTCTTCTGTGCATATTCAACGGGACCGACTACGCTAGGAGTTTACACTGCTCCATGTATGGGCGCCGGTTCCTCTTAATGGTTAATTACTAGTATCAGGGTTTGGGATCGCGAATTAGAGGGCATTTAGATCTGCCATTTTCAATCTTTTCCATAGAAACGAAATCACGATTCATTCAGCTTTAACAAGTGCCCGATTATATGATTAATGACTCAAATATGATAGGGATTATTGAAAGACTCTGCAATTACCCGCAGATGGCCTGAAATGGAAGCAGAAGAGCTAGGCAGGGCGCTTGTTTGCTCCAAAGCCTCCCGAGGCGACACAAGATAGTTTAGTTTTGCGAAGCAACGCTGACCGAAAGGCCGATGGCTCATTCTTTGTGGTACACAAATAATAGACATTAGCTTATCAGGGATTCTAGACTAAATATGAACGAGGTTGATGAATCGTTTAAACAAGGTCTTTGGAGAAGAGTAGTAGGAATAGAGCTACACACAACAAGACCACCGATTAGTGCCTGTCTGAATTTCTCCGTCAGTTACGTTCCATGTAAACCGTTCCGTTGGGGAAGGAAACGAGCAGAGACAAGTCTTTGCCAGAGACATGTAAGCCGGTATATACTTAGGTGTTGCACCAAACATGACTGACCATGGTCTCACTTGGTAACTCGCTGTGTTGCATTCCAAAGTCCCAACGTTCAACCAACGACAAGTCTGACACACAGCCCTGGGCCCTCGTACCCGTTGGAACCGAGACCTTCAGCGACCCAGGGGGTGCCCATCCGATTTTGGGGGTTAGGGGCGGCACTTGGACACAGATAACACGTCCGACAGGGCAGAGACAGTGACGTGCAGAACGACCCGATCCTCGCCTGTTGGGAATGGAAGCTTTGGAAGCTCGTCCCTGTTTGTGAGCCGCAGTTTTTGCAAATTCCGACTGGGGGGCCGGCTCTACAGGATGCTCCGGGCGGCGGTCGGGTTGGGCATACGTGTAGTCCCCGGGCGCTAACGGCAAGGCGCAGTAGCACAGTATATGCAAGCTTGACATTTGTTGTAAGATGTCTTCTTCTACGGAAGTACGGATACCTTAGGATGAGATGAAGTCCCGTTCTTAGTTCCTCAATTTTGAATATCAAAGGCGGGCCCGGCCTTGGGGGCCGAGAGGGGCGAAGCTCAATAATTCACTCGACAATTTCACATGGAATTGAATAGTTGGAAACAAGTTCGGAGTCCGGGCTGGAAACTCGCAAAGACTCGAAATAACATCCTATCAATCCCGACCCGCTGGGACATTGGACCGGGGGTCGCCGGAGCCAGCCGTTGGCCTGAACCTGAGATCCAAATCACACAATATTGAGCCCCGCTGAGTGGGATCGTCGACCGTTTGTTCGCACTCGGGCCCATCAGCGGGTGCCGGCAATCGAACCTTCGAATGACTCCTCAATGCTCACAGTGTCGCACTTTGTACTCAGGAATCCGTAAGTGGATATTGCGAGATGCGTACGGAGTACGCATCGATCTATGGGCATTCGGGTGCCACTACTGTTTGCTCTGCTCGCCTTGGATGCGCAAAAGCCACAGACGCAAGATAGGTACGAGGTCTGCAGACTTAAGGCTGTCGTCGTGGGGGTCTTTTGATACGTGCTAGTCCTGCAGGACGAAAAGTATGCCGAGTCGTGGGCTGCATCTTGTCCGTGCATTATTACACGCGCGGGCGTCAGAGCCTCGAAAGGTGAAGGAGCAGAGGCAAGGTTTGCTGGAATGTTCCGTGAGCCTGTTTGGTCTTTTTGGTGCGTTTGGTACAATCCCTTTTATTAGGTATCATTGCGGCGGACCGAGGAACGGCGCAGGGCACCCGCGTAGAGTTTTGGGCCGTTCGGACTGGGAAAAGTGTAAAGCTTGCGAAGAAAGCACCGAAGCAAGGGATATGGGATGAGCTTGCGTTGCAGGTCGGCACGTTGCGAAGGGAGACGGTCGCAGTGGGAGGAAGGGCCAAGACGAAAGGGATGGCGGGATGTCTGGGATGTCGCGTCTTGTCACTTGTCAAGTTCCAGATGGAGGAAAGATTCCGTACGAAGGCGAAGGCTGAGGGGTTGATCAAATTTGGGAAGATTTCGTCGGCTGAAAGTGAGAGAGCATGACGGTTCTTGTCGCGATTTGAGCCCAAATACCAGCAGAAAATATGGTTACAGATGTTCAAGCCATCAAGACTCGACAATCCATCCAGTCAGTCTCTGTATCCATACTGTATGCCGTGCAAAACACCTTGGGGGATAGCAACATGTTTGTTTGCGTGCGTTCTTGTCGTGATTTGGGAGGTGGGCTGTGGACAAGTATCAGGGGGTGGCGAGTTACGTAGTGGGGTGGTCTTCCATGTGCCGACAGGATATATCTTCTTGTGTGTCTTGCGAAAAAGGTACGAACGAATGCTGGGGCTCTGGGGCGATGCCGACACAGTGTGATAGGGCCGGTTCGGCTATTCTCCCGTGGCATGCCGCACCGAATTCTGGGTGTCCGTCGTCGTCGCTTGCTTCCCGCACCTCCATCCGCTCCTATTTTGCCAACCAGTGACGACAAAGCTGCAGGAACAGCCGGCGTCGAATGACGACGATCAGATAGCGGCGGTGCTAAAGAGAAGCATCCCTTGAGGACACTGTGTCTGACACACCTGATCTGCTGGATCAGCGATTCCGTCAATCAAGAATTCAAGATGGTCCTCCGCATCGACAGACTCGGTGAGTGATCCGTTGCTCGACGGGCTCGACGGGCTTGAGGGCGGCGTTGGATAGGTTCCGATTCGGCAGCCAACCATGGAAACGAATGGGGCAAACCCACCACTGACCTCAGACAGCCACGATCTCTCCAAGACACTGAAGACAGTGACGGGACCGCCTGGCGCCGTGTACACTGTAGACCGAGCCTTTGAGTGTCTGTGCTGCGTGGTGCGTGTGTACTATGTATTCGTATGCAGCACAGTGGACAGCAGCAGGCCGGCCAGCAGCTAGCTCCCGGGAGCGGTGGAGAGTCGAGGTCGCAGTCCAGTCGGGTCTGGTGGATCGTCGTCTTCAAGAACGCAGGTCCAGCCACATTCGCAGGCTCGCAACCCGTCACAGAAGTTCCCCGGTGGTAAGGTACGGCGTAATGGTGGAGGACTCGATGGCGACGGGCATTTTTGCTTGGTGAGGAAGTGTGGAATGCCGGTACTGAGTATCCGTACGGAGTCCAGCAGTGCACTGTGCTGAGCTGACCTCATCCCTTTGCAGCGAGCGGGCGAAACCTTGCAACAGAAAGCCTGGCGACTGCAGGATTGCGACACCGGCCACTAGGCAACTCGGGTCAAGACCGGAAAGCCATGTCGATTCGGACTGGGCGAGCGGCTAGGGGGGCTGGCACAAGGGTTCGGGACGCGGAGCCCTAACAAGGACCCTGAATTCTCTGTGTTGAATATCGGGAGGTTATGGTAGCATTGGTGGTATTGGTGATGGCTGAATCTAGGTAGGTGGTCGAAGGCTCGAAGCTACGCTGCGTGTCTGGTTAGTAGATGGGGCGGTAGCACAGAGACTAAGGTAAGGTATGGAGGTTTGTTGGACGAACCTGATCACCAAGCTGGTGTTCCGCTTTTCCACCGGTTGTTATGGAGTTTGGCAGATCATGCTGTTTGGGTTAGAAAACTTGGGAAATCCCCGCGATTTCAGTTTGCCACGGTTTGAGGCTTCCAAGGGGTGGTTCTGGTGTCGCGAGAGTCTACCACGAAGTATTCGTAGCGTGAGGAGGAGAAGTTAGGTGGATGTACGTACTCCGTACCGCGTCGAGGAATAGAAGTCGTGGTGGTGGTGGTGGTGGCAGGTGAAGGCGGTGGTGCAGTGGTGCGCTCTTTCCCCTCCCTTTTGAAACTGGGGGAGAAGTTGCGAGCTCTGAGTGGCCGAGGTGAGGCGGTGGGTGGGGCTCGCTTGACGGGAATGGCGGGGCTGGACAGTGCAAAAGCCCTTCATCGTTTCTAGCACAGTATACATGGCCTCTCCAGTGGTTTGTCTGCCCAGTGCTGTGCGCGTAGCCCGTGGTGTTTCCTCTCTCTCATCTCCTGGCCTTGCACAAGCCTGCAAAGGCCCCAAGGCCCCCCCCCCTTTCGGCCAAAGGTGATCCCAGTCAGCCGGGCGCTGCCCTGGTCGTACGACGGACGCCCACAAACTGTTTCTGTACTGCACTGTGTACTTGCAATACCCCCAAGAGCTTCCCTTGCCTTCCATCCAGAACCCGCCTGTCGCCAGTTCGACCGGGCCTTCCCATTCATTGGCATGGGGCAAGGTACGGATTGCGGGCACTGGGCTGGCTGACAGAGACCCCAACTTCCTCCCTCCTTCCTCGAGGAACCGACCTTCGAGACTCAAAGTGACTTCCATGCTTGACTTACCCCCGGTGCGTGTGCGTGTATCTTTGCTTCACCCCCCCAAAAAACCCAAAGCTGACAGGGTCAAAAAAAGAAGAGAAAGTGAGCAAGAGCATTCAAACCATCTGCTCCTGCTCCCTCTTCCCAAACGAACCACCACTTCTTCCCCCCATCTTCAACTCCATCTTCAACTTCAACTTCATCTTCACTTCCGTCCAACGAATTCTCCCATCCATCAACAAACCTTTGGTTGATACCCCAGACGCATCCACAGCTGCATCCATCCCACTTGTTGTGTGTGTACCTACTCTTCCTCGTTGTGGGCTCCGATTTACTTCGCTAGCCCAACCCACATTCACATGGTCCTCTGCCGCCGTCGGACCATCGACACCACCACCTCGAACACGACCTCGCCGACGCCCTCAGCTGCTCCTATGTCTCGCCTGCTCTGCAAACAACACTGGGAAGCGTTGATGTAAATCCCTTCCACATAAAACACACACAGATCATGCTGCGACGGCCTCCAGGCGACGGGAGGCGCGTTGCTCGTCAGCGAACCTACCTCCTTGCTCTCGCTGTACTCGCCATCTCATGCCTCCCACTCGCCGATGCTCAACAACAGCAAAAACCCATCGAGCCGGTAGCTCAGATACATAGAATCCATCAACACCAAACCCCTGCTGGAAGCAGTCAACACGAAGCTGTTCGTGATGCCCTCCCCGACGCTGCCGCCCGCAACTGGGCCGCTACCAACATCAAGGCCGACAATGCTGTCGAGTCTCCGAGGCGCCGAAACTCCGTAACCTCGAAGCAACCCCAACCTCAACCCAACAACAAACAACCACACGACCGTCGGTCCAACCCCGACAACATACTTATTCCTCACGATGCGAGCGCCATCGCAACTTTGGCTCCGGCTCAGTCCGTCCGAGCACCTCCTTCTGGACATCGACCCATTGCCTCCCGCGTTGGCGGTGGTGGGATCTCTACGCAGCACCATGCGCGGAGTCTGAAGGATTGGGAAGTAGAAGACTTCGTTCTTATGGCGACCGTCGATGGACACCTCTATGCCACTGATCGCAACCACGCCACCGAACGCTGGCATCTCGAGGTTGACCAGTCCATGGTTGAGACCAAACATTACCGTCTCAACGCCTCCGACCTGGACGACGACTACAACCACATCGATCACTACATCTGGGCCATCGAGCCCAATCGCGATGGAGACATTTACTACTGGTCTCCAGCTGGCTCCACCGAGCCCAGACTACTATCCACGGGCTTGACCATGAAACAGATGGTCGACGAGGGCGCCTCGGCCCTCGACAATCCGCCAATCGTCTATACTGGTACCAAGAAGACTACCATGATTACACTCGATGCCGCTACAGGTCGTGTGCTCAAGTGGTTTGGCTCTGGCGGCTCACACGTCAACGAAGCAGAGAGCTGCCTACGCCCGAATGCACTCTACGACCAGAATAACGAAGAGTGTAGCTCGACTGGTACGATCACGCTTGGTCGTACCGAGTACGAGGTTGGCATTGCCCGCAGAGACGGTCGCCCGATCGCTACACTCAAGTTCTTTGACTGGACTCCCAACACAAACGACTACGACCTGCTTAACCAACACCACCAGTCCATCGACCAGCGCTACCATACCACCACCCACGATGGCAAGATTTATGGTGTTGACTACGCCAATGCCCACAAGGACAAACTGCCCATTTTTTGCAACGCGCAGTTTGCTTCGCCTGTAGTCAAGGTTTTCGACGTCTGCAGGCCCGTGGGATTGGAACCGTTGAGCAACCCCGACCTCATCGTCCTTCCTCAGCCTGTCCCACCAGCCAAGGATGACAGCAACGCTCGTATCCGAAGTCAGCGTATATTCGTCAACCAGACAGACATGGGCAACTGGTACGCCTTGTCTGGGCGCTCCTATCCTCTCATCTTGGATGCTCCCGTAGCCAAGACCTCGTCGCCAGACTGGCTGCAGCTTGCTCAGCCATGGGGCAAGTTAAACGAGACGCAGCGGGTCGGCGCAATGGTTGGAACCCACTACATGGATGGTGTCATCAGGGGCAAGATCTATCAACCTCCCAGTCTACCCGGACGCGCAGAAGCGTCTGATGCAGTGGTGGACCCTGAAAGTCACCCAGTGCTGCCCACTACTGTGCCGCACGACGATCCTGTCGAGACGCCCACCATCGTCAACAAAGTCAAGTCGATTCCTCATCACGTTTCCAACAGTGTAATCGACTTTTTCTCCAACCCTGTCTTGATTGTGCTCATTGTTTCTGTTCTGTTTTACTATCAGAAGGATCTACGTCGGTGGTACAAAACTAAGACGACAAAATGGTATATGCGAGACGAGGCTGCTTCCGATACAGAGGATATGGGTGCCGATGCCACTCCTGAGCAAACGGTACAGGACGAGATCCCACCATCCGCTCCTCAGCGGGCGGCCGCACCTTTAGTACCAGAAGAGCCTGTTGCCGACAAGAAGCCAGTATCCGAGGATGGGGTTCCCTCTGTTGAGCCTGCCCCTGAGAAAGAGAAGGATGATGACAAGATGCCTATCGCGGATCCATCGGCTCCCGGTGCCGAGACCCAGACTTCTGCCACCCCCCCTGAACCTGGCACCCCTGAGGTCAAAAAGAAGAAGCCCGCTCACCGTGGCCGTCGCGGAGGCACGAAGCACCGCAAGGGGAAGAAGAGAGAAGAAATGTCTCAATCTCGCGATGACGAGCCACGTGCTTCCGTTGAGGAAGCTGTCAATAAGGCAAAGAAGTTGGGTGTACAGGCTACTGGTCTGGAGCCCGATGTCATGACTATGACAAACGACATGCAAACTGTGGGAGAATCGATCATCAAGATGGGCGGCATCGAAGTTGACACCGAGAACCAACTCGGCACAGGCAGCAATGGTACCCTGGTCTTTGCCGGTCGATTCGATGGCCGCGAAGTAGCTGTCAAGCGGATGCTTATCCAGTTCTACGACATTGCCTCCCAGGAGACAAAGTTGCTGCGAGAGAGCGACGACCATCCCAATGGTAAGACAGAAACATGGCTGCTTTCAAGGAAGTATCTAACAATTAAATCTAGTCATTCGATACTACGCTCAACAGCAACGCGACGGGTTCCTGTACATTGCTCTCGAGCGCTGTGCAGCCTCTCTGGCTGATGTCATTGAGAAGCCTCATCACTTCACCCGACTGGCTCAAGCAGGCAAGATGGATTTGCCAGGTGTCTTGTACCAAATCACTAACGGCATCCACCATCTACACAACCTTCGCATTGTCCACCGCGATCTCAAGCCTCAGAACATTTTGGTCAACATGGGCAAGGATGGACGACCGCGCCTTCTTGTATCCGATTTTGGTCTCTGCAAAAAGCTAGAGGGTGGTCAGTCCTCCTTCGGTGCCACTACTGGCCGCGCTGCGGGAACGTCTGGCTGGCGAGCCCCTGAACTGCTACTCGACGACGACGCCAGGGACACTGCCACTATGGAGTCCAGTATCCAGAGTGGATCGGGCTCTATCCTGGTTGGTTCCGACATGATGTCCAACCGTCGTGCTACTCGCTCCATTGACATATTCAGCTTGGGCTTGGTGTTTTTCTATGTCCTGACGAATGGTTCCCATCCTTTCGACTGTGGCGATCGCTACATGAGGGAGGTGAACATCCGCAAGGGCAACTACAACTTGGCGCCACTGGATGCTCTCGGCGACTTTGCCTATGAGGCAAAGCATCTCATCGGCTCGATGTTGGATGCGAATCCGAAGGAGCGCCCTTCAGCTCGCGATGTCATGGCTCATCCGTTCTTCTGGTCTGCCAAGAAGCGCCTTGCTTTCTTGTGCGACGTCTCGGATCACTTTGAGAAGGAACCCAGAGACCCCCCAAGTGATCATCTTGTTCATTTGGAGAAGCATGCTCCGGCGATCACCAAGGGAGATTTCCTTCGGCTTCTGCCACGAGACTTTGTGGACTCTTTGGGCAAGCAGCGCAAATACACTGGGTCCAAGCTGCTTGATCTGTTGAGAGCTCTGCGCAATAAGAAGAACCATTACGAGGATATGCCCGACGCGCTAAAGCGGGCAGTTGGTCCTTTGCCAGAAGGTTACTTGGCGTTCTGGACAGTCAAGTTTCCTAGACTTTTGCTGGATTGTTGGAACGTGGTGTGGACCGTGGAATGGGATAGTACTGATCGGTTCCGGGAGTACTATGAGCCAGCCGGTCTTTGAGTTGTCGATACATAGAAAAGTCAATGATTTTTGCCGTGCCTTCAAACTTGTTCCACTTTTTCGTGACCTGATAAGCTCCCCTAGTCAAGAGGTAAAAAAACGTTGGAGAGCCTCTTGATGCCTACTCAGAATCTTTTATTCCAATGCTGCAGTAAAAAATATACTGCAAAAAGTAGTCTACTTTTCGTAACCCGAAGTTATATGTATCAGATCCACTCCTTGCCCTTGCACAGACAGACGCGTAAGAAAATTACCTTGGGCAGGTCGCCAGGTCTATCAGGGTCCTCACTGCTCGAGACGATCTACAAGGTACATGTCATGACCCAGAGCGGTAGGTAGCCACACATTTGCTCTATTCATTGAAGACCTGTTACTTTTCTCTGGTCTATTGTGTCTGTTACTCCTTCTTTTCTTTATACCTCCTGAAAACTGCAGACCACCCACGTATGGCCAACTCCTTTAAGTGTTCAGCAATCTTTTACACGCTGCGAGGCTCGATGGACCGTCAAACAGTGTCGTTCATCACCCCCATCTCAGAACGCCTTGTGAGGCATCTCCCAGCTTCTCAACCCCACTGGACAAGCACCTTCTTGCCCTTCTTCTTCTTGCCACCTGTGCTCTGACCAGCTTCCTCGTCTTCCCTCTCCGATACATTCTCGCTCGCGGCTCCGCTTCCTGGGGCCGATCCCCAGCTGAAGTTACTGGCAGCGCCGCCCAGATCGCGTCGCACACCTCGTCCCGATCCATAGCCAAAGATTGTTGTGAGGGGCTTCTGTGCCGGAGGCAACGCGGGGAAAGCAGATGATGGTGGCGGTCGACCGGCTGGTGTCGAGCGCACGGGTCCTGCGGAGCCCGAGGATCTCGAAGCGGAGGGGTTGTTCGGCCCAATCCAGGATGGCTGTGGTGCCGACGACTTGGAGGACGAGGCCGCGGGGAGGGCAGGGAAGGCCGATGGTGCTGGAGGGCGAGAGGAGCCCGACGTGGAAACCCAGTTCGCCGAAGCGGCCGGGGCCACCGGTTTAGGCCCCGAGACGCCGGCTCGGGTGCTGTTCTTCAGCCTCAACACGCGGTTGGAGTGCTTCTGGTTCGAGCTCGGTGCGGCAGCTGGCGCAGTGGGGGACGGCGAGGCTGCACTAGCCCAGCCGCTTGAAGCCGTCGTCGCGCCGTGCATACCGCCCAAGCCAGGCAGAGACGGGTAGTCTTCGTTGATGGCTCTCCAGTCCTGCCACGCTTTGTGCAGAGCCGCGACCTTGCTCTTATCCTCGAATAGGTCAGCAACTTCACGGACCAATGTACCCAATGCGTTTGACGATGTATCAGCGAAGAGCGAGAAGAAGGCATCCACCAGTTGAGGGGCGGTCAAACTCCCTTTTCGGAAATTTGAAATGTAATCGCGGAACTCCTTCATCTTAGACTGGTCGTGGCCAAGCAGGTTTGAAGCGCGCTCAACGACGCCTTGGTGGCGCAGCATCACCGCTCTCTCCTGAGGAGGCAATGATGCAATGTCAGTCACATTGAGCTGCTCCATCTCGGCCGTAGGCAGCGCAGGCGCAGGTGCGGCTGCAGCTGCAGGGGCTTGACGTGATGAACCTCCAGGCGCCGGCGCACCATTACCTCGGCGGGACGAAGAAGCGGGTGTCGTACTCGCTGGCTGGGAGAGCGAACCGCCAAAGGTACGGTTAGAAACTGACTGTGCCGAGTGGATTGCCATTTGTCTTTGGAAGGCAAGCTCATCCCGGCGGAGCGGTTGCGCAGAGCTGTGAGGTATGGGTTCGGCATTGGGATCCCGGCCACGGCCACGGCCTTGGCGTCCGCTGGAGGGGCCATCACCACCACCGCCGCCGCTTCTACCGCCGCCACCTCCTCCACGTCTCTCGGTCTCGTATGTCGATCTGTAGTCAAAGCCTGACATGTTGACTACCCTCGCATCTCTCCGAACATCCTTGGACAGAGAGTTGGCATGCTCTTCCAGTTGATGCGCCTTCAAGTCCATTTCCGACTCAAAGACGACGAATTTCTTCTCTAGGCATTCCTTGTCCAGACAGGGGAAATGGTCTTTTTCAAAGTGCTTCTCCAAAGCATTGTAGTTGACAAAGTAGTGGGGGTGTCTCGAGTCTCTCCGGTCGCAGATGAAACATCTCTCGTGCTTTTCGCGGCAGTGATCAAAGAGCTTATCGTCGTCGTAAAAGCGCGATCCGCAGAACCCGCATAGGGGATGTCCCTTGAAGCCCGTCTGGTCAATGGCACCTGGCCTGTCGTCTCCGTGCCTCATATGCTTCTCGAGCTCCTTGTCCGCAAAGAGTTCATGCTCATGGGTAAAGACCTTCTTGTTTCTGGTACACAGGTCGCACATCTTCATGTGATGCGTTGACCGAACGTGTCTATGAAGATCTGGCCAGCCTAAACCGGCAAAGACACAGTCTTCCGCAGGGCAGTTGTATCGCAGAAGCACGACAGTGTCGCCGACAATTTCCTCATTGGTATATCGGATGCCAATGTTGCTGTCGAAGCTCGTGATGTCGGCGTCGGTATAGTCCTCGTATCGCTTGTTCGCATCGTCCGTGAAAACGACAAAGGGAGAAGCAGTCTTGCTTGAAGTTAGTCTCGGCGTATCGATGGCGCGTCAGTGGAAGTAAGACTTACTCGACAATGAGGACAGTCCTTAGTCTTGTACAGGGCTCTCATGCGTAGACCACAGATGTGGCAGGTCTTATGGTTGCATGGTGCAATCGAGTGGAACTTGATGGGCTCTGCGCAAATGAAGCACACCTCTCCGTCGCTGCTCGCGGTATCATCGTCCGCTGCAGCCGTACGTGTGAGCACCTTGTTATCGGCTTTGGTGACGGGAGCTTGTGATGCGCTCGAGGTTTCTGGCTGGGTTGATGCAGCAGCGTTATTACCGCCTCTGCCACGTCCTCCTCTTCCTCTTCCACGGGTTCCAGCGTTGGCTCCTCCTCCACCTCCACCACCGCCGCCGCGACCTCTTCCACGGTTGCGATTACCCCTCGAGGGGTTCGAGTCGCCGCCGGCAGCGTGAGTATCGGCCATCGGGACAGTCGTCTTTCTCGTAAATAATGAGACTGTCGAGTCGGCTGGACAATCCTGTCGAGACCAACGGTCTTACACTGGCAGTGCCTTTCTCGGATGCGCGAAATTGGTCCTCCACTTGAGCTTGCTTGTGGGCCGGTGTAGCTGCAACTGAATAGCTCGTTCCAGATTGCGTGCAGTGACTTGAAGAGGTAGCGTGAATTGGTAAGAGAGTAGGAAAAGGCCGGGATACAGACGGGCAACCCGGTACTTTTAATCGGGCGCTGCGAGACGATGTACGTCGAAATTAATGATTATGTGTGGCTCCCAAGGGAACCGCGAGTGGGTTGGATTGGCTCTGGCATTGGTGGGTGGAGGGAACTCATGGCGGGGTCCAGCAAAAAAAGTCCCCTTCCATTGCTCGTTGAGGTGGCAGCTGCTGCCACTGAGGGTGCTAACTTCCATTCTGGTAAGCGACCGCCGACCGGGGTTTCTCCGTGCTCTCGGTGTGCGTCATTCACCCCTGCAACCGCCATACCGCCATGCCGCCATCTGAAGAAGCTTCGAGGCTTACATAACACAGCAACAACCACGAGCTGACAGCTGAGCTTCGCGGAGTCACCAGCCGGTTCCAGGCCACATTTGTGGCTTTGCACTCGACTCATCGAGGCGGTGCAAGAGGCATTCGAAGTCTTTCTCAATGGATGTCAGATATCTCGATTTAGAATCGCCTCTGCCTTACCTCAGGTAGCCCAATATGAGTTGCATACAAAATGACTCATCTGTAATCATCGTTTCTCTGCTGTAGCTGAAGCATTGTTGTGCGGTGCCAGTTTCTCTCTCATTCGATGCCTATGGTCTTGCATCATTGACTTCCCAAAATATGTTGCGTCATTGGACAGGCAGAGGACTAAACCAGTATCTTAATAGAGTGTATTTCAAGGGAGACTAGTCTCGACCGATTCCAAAGGCCGAGCTAGCCTAGATTCTCTACCTCAGGTAGCGTAGAGCCTGCAGTTGCAGCCACAGCTGCAACATCCAGCATGGCCAAATACTAAGTATGTAAAGATGCCATGTCGACAACGAACCCACCCTCTACTGATATCCTCCTCCAACGACCACACTAGAAGGCACTTCGCGATTCGCCATCCATTTGCTGCCTGTACCCGGATGTCCAACCAAACCGCCCGGAAAGTTCTGATTGCCCATCCCAAACCAGAAAGACGCCATTGCTTTAAATCGCACCGCTTGTCCGTGTCATTTTCATCCTTGGACCACGTCCCTCCTTAAATATGATCTCACTGCTCCTCAACCGGGTAAAGATGGGCCCCGATCATCTTGTTCATTTGGAACATATCCACCTTGGATTGTTTGAAAATCGCGTGCATCTTGTCGTCGCAAATGATTTGTCTCTTGTTTTCCGGATCCTGTAGGTCGTTGCCCTTGATGTGTTCCCAGAGCTTCTTGACAACCTGCGGGCGAGAGAGCTGGGGTAAAAAGTCAGCATGTTATTGTCAGACAGCATGTCATCCCGGAAAAATCATACCTGAGGTTCGCCAAGCAACTCTGACAACGGCTCGCTCAAGTTGAAGGGCTTTTGGAATCCACCACCAGCCTTGCGTTTCGGCGCTTCGCCGCTGTCCTCGACGTCGCTGTCATCAATCTTCTTGTCGCTCTTCTTGCGGGGCGCCTTCTTCTTCTTGGCCGCTTTGCTACCCTTACTGCTTGCGCCATTGCCGCCTCGAGTTGTCCTTCCTCTTGCCATTTGGTTTTCCTGAGCTTGTAGCTTCGCAGCGAGCTTGGCATCGGCGTCTTCAGACGAGTCCTCACGCTTCTGTCTCTTCCGGACAGGCGCGACGGACACCTCAATCTCGCCATCAATATCATCGTCGTGGCCGTTGGCTTCGCGCTTCGGGGCGGGACTTGCGGAGTACGAGTCGGGGGCTGCGTCGTTGGAACCCGAGATGGCGTCGAATCGCTCTTCTATCAGCGCCTTGATGGCATCCTGCAAGCATCTGTGTTAGCTTTGACCCAGGTTATTGGTAGGTGTATGTCTGCAGCTGGCAGTGGGATTACTGGGTATATAATTACCTTCTGAGCAGTCAGGTCCTTCCCGCCAAGAGCTTTCTCCAGACCCAAACGGATCTTCTTGCGAGTGATGGTCGTCAAGTCCGCGGTCGCAAGGATGCCATCTATGATGGCCGTGTAGTTATCCTCATCTTCAGAGCTCACTGCAGAAATCAGTTTAGCGACAGCGTTGCAGGCAACAAGACCTAAAGCGCAGGAACATACGGGGAAGAGACATGTTGCTGCCAGAGTGTATGATGGTCCTGGAGTAGTGTTTTGTAGATGTGTCGATATTCGATCCGGAGCGACCGATAGTCGCAGGTGCACGGTCGGTTGGAGTTGTCGCGCAAGAGTATTGCGAAGCACTTGGAGACGCAGCTGGCCGGTCGATTGTGGAAGAAGCTGAGGGATCGGCAAGAAGAGAGTTGGTAGGTGGATTGTTTGGTTGGCCTCGAATCAAAGCATATCTTTGACGTTCCGTACCTCAGCTTGGCATCAGTGGGAAGGCGCGAGGGGCATGAGAATTCGAATTCGAATGGAAGATGCAAAGTGGGACAGCACGATCCACGCCTCTGGCTTCTTTATATCGCGGATGAGTGCATCAACGTGCCGGCACACACACACACGCACAAGGCTGAAGAGAGGACGATCTCTTGGTGGGGCGTGGCTGCCAAGGCGGGAGTCGCGAAAGAGAGCTGATGCACCTGATGGATATAACGTGTCGCTGGGAGACGTGGAAGTTGATCTGGGGGTGTGAGAATGGACCGGCGAGGTTTTGTCCCAAACGACCAGATGCGACGGATGTGCGGTGTCGGTGCAGTGTGTGCAGTGTGCAGTGTGTGGTGCGATCTGTGGCCCGGGCAAGAAAAGGTGAGGCTCACACTTTCCGATGTTTGGTTCTTGTTCGGTCGGCACCCTAGCGTGTGGTCTGTTCTGAAGACCGGGTAGTCTGTTGGTAGTGTATCTGTACGTAGTACGGGAACTCCGTAAGGTGAGGTAAGGTCAGGTATCCGCAGCAGGGGAGAATGAGATACCTCAGCAACCAAAACAACGCCGACGAATAGAAAGCCCAAGTGCGGGTTATGTGTGGCTGAAAGGATGGAAAGACAGAAAAAAAAGTGGTCTTTGGGTTCTTTCTTGTCTTGCAGTTGTGCATTAGACGTTGGCTCGTGCTGCCATCAGTTCCAGACCTCGACGCCGTGCCAATCACATTGCCGAATTGACTCCCGGCTGATGTTCCTTCGGCAGCCCCACCCCACACCGGTCGCCTGACAAGCATCACGTGGCTCGGCTTGCATTATACGGCCGGGGAAGGCGCCTCTGGAGGTTTCACCCAGTCTTATCTCATTGTCATGGTATGTCTACCTTAGTAAGCAAATCAGGTAGTCATATTCAGTCGAATTCAAGTAAGATAATTACCATATATCAAGATGAATTAAAGTGCCTATAGAGAGTATTTTTTAACCTACCTACCTTGCTAAGTATTGATTATGTCTTATGTCGAATTCGATCGCATGTCAGCACCTTGTCTGGCCGGTGGGATTCTTTTTCGGTATGTAAGCCAATCAGAAACTAGATTAAGTCTCGGTGAGGTCTAGAGCGGTTCCCAAATCGGCAAAGGCGCACTCCACTATTCCAAGTTAGCTTCGGGCCAATGAAGTCTCTGGCGGTCACTGCTTGACCATCATCTTCTGCAGACTATCAGTCTATCTACTGCGCTTGTGTCTAACCGTTGGATTGGTGACGTCGGTCTCTCTGATCGCACTTGAGTTATTCCATATTCTTATTACTCTCACTACTTCTGTCCTACATCGTCTAGATTACGCCGTTCTTTGCTTCGAGATTGCTATAAGGGAGGCAAGTCAGGATGCTCAACCCTTTCAGCATCTTCACCCAGGCCTTTCCGCCGCGGCCGCAATTCACAGAGAAGGATATTCCCGATCTCTCTGGCAGAGTCAGTGTCTCACGTAATACCCTCATCATGACTCGCTTGATACTTACACGTCGCAGATCTGCATCGTTACAGGAGCAAACACTGGTGTTGGCAAGGAAGTCGCACAAATTCTGTACTCCAAGAACGCCACTGTCTACGCTACCTCTCGTTCGGAAGAAAAGGGCCGTTCAGCCATCAACACTATCAAGGAGGCGGTACCTAATTCTACAGGAAAGCTGGATCTCCTCACTCTGGATCTGGCCGACCTCACCACCATCAAACCCGCAGCCGATGCCTTCCTCGCCAAGGAGACGCAGCTGCATCTTCTCATCAACAATGCCGGTGTCATGATGCCGCCTCAGGGGAGCAAGACAGCCCAGGGGTACGAATTACAGCTGGGAACAAATTGTGTCGGCCCGTTCCTCTTCACCAAGTTGCTGACGCCGACTCTGGTGCAAACGGCCAAGACGGCACCCAAAGACAGTTGTCGTGTTGTCTGGGTCTCCAGCTCAGCCGCGGAGGTCTTGTCGCCCAACCCTGCCATCGAGATCGATAATCTCGACTATAGTAGAGATAGAATCAAGGAGTTCAAGTACGGCATCAGCAAGGCAGGCAACTACTTCCACTCTACTGAGTTCGCCAAGCGACACAAAGCCGACGGCGTCATCAGTCTAGTAAGTCTTGGCAAATATCTGGTCAAGAGCATGTGAAATGGATAACTAACTATCCAAAGGCCTTGAACCCAGGAAACCTTTCATCAGAGTTGGATCGCCACATCACGGCGCTGATCCCGACGCTGTTCAGAAAAGCCACCACATATCCTGCCATCAATGGCGCTTACACGGAATTATTTGCGGCGTTATCTCCCGATGTGACCATTGAGAAGACGGGCGATTGGGGTGCGTCCGACCTTGTCTGCTGAATTTTATGAGTTGCTAATCGGACGTCTTACAGTTGTTCCCTGGGGTCGTTTTTATGCCATTCGGGATGACCTTGTCCAGGGCTCCAAGTCCCGCGAAGATGGCGGTACAGGTCTCGCCGAAGACTTTTGGAAATGGACTGAAGAGCAGGTAGCAAAGTATCTCTAGTGTACGAGCTTGTTCAGTCACCTAAGAAGGTCCAAAAATCTGCCAAATTTCGTCGTTCACCACTTGTTACTAGGGGCAAATCCAGCAATACAACATAGCCAGGGAATCGTCAAGTGGTGAGTCACTAGTTCTTCATCACAGTTCAGACATCAAAAGAGCGGGCAGCTTTGGTATCGTACACTGAAGAATATATTCAAAACTAAGTCCAATAGGCACAGTGACAAGTCTTATATGCAAAAATGATATGTACATCAGAAGTGGTCCTATCCTCGCCTCGGAGTCCAAAGGGACACCCGAGCAGCTTTCGTTCTCCTCAAGCTCCTATCAACAGCGGAAACGCTTAGTTGCGCTTGGCGTGGTTGCGGCGGCGGCGGCGACGGCACGCGGGCTTGGCGCTGGCAGAGGCAGCGGGAGCAGAGCTGGTGGTGGCAGCAGCCGGGGTAGTGGCAGCGGGAGCGGAGGGCTCCTCGGAGACAACGGGAGCGGCAGAGGAAACGGGGGTGGCGACGGGAGCAGAGGAAGCGGGCTCAGACTCGACGGGAGCGGCGGAGGAGACGGGGGCAGCGCTGGTGGTAGGGACGGCGGTGGTGGTAGGAGCCGCAGTGGTAGGGGCGGCAGCAGCGGGAGCAGAGGAGGAGGCGGCGGCGGCCGAGGTGGCGGCGGGGGCAGCAGAGGAAGCAGGGGCGGAGGAGCCGGTGTCGGAAGACCCGGAGCCGACAGCCTTGGTGATCTCGCCGTTCTCAATGTAGACGCCGGAGAAGTAGAAGTCCTCGGTCTCGTCGGCGTAGCCGTCGCGGGGGAGCTCGAGGACACCGACGTGCCAGTCGGCACCGTTGCTGGAGGCGGAGGCAGTGACGGGGGCAACGACCTGAGTCAGGGCCTCGGCGCCGGTAGAGTGCCAGAAGCCGACGGAGCCGCCGTCAAAGTCGATCTCGTAGGCAACGTTGTGCCAGACGTCAGCGTCCCAGTTGACGCTCCACTCGGTCTTGCCGCCGACGACCCAACGGAGGAGGGGGTCCTCGGTGCCGGTGGCGCCGCTCTGCCAGCCAGACTTCATCTCGACGAAGTGGCTCTCGAAGAAGGCGATCTGGTGCTCCTTGTTGAGGGAAGGGGCGTTGGTGTCGCTGCGCTTCAGGGAGAAGTGGTAGAAGAGCTTGCCCTTGCCGATGGCGGCGGTGGTCTGGGGGATCAGCTCGGTACGGCGCATGGTCTGGCCGTTCCAGAAGGAGGTGCTGGTCAGGGAGATCTTGGCACCCTGCTTGGAGCCTGTGTCGGCCGGGTTCTTGAAGTCGGAAGAGAGGTTGACGTAGTCGGTGGTGGCGCCGGAACCGTGGATGTAGTACTGGTAGGGACCGACCTGGCTGCTCCAGGACCACTTGTCGAGGTCAGTGGCAGAGGTCATGTCGTTGAAACGACCATCCCAAAGGATCTCGCACTGGGCGCGGGTAGCCAGCAGAGCCGCGCTGGCGATGCTCCATGTGAACTTCATTTTTGCGGGTTGGTTGTGTGGTTGGCTTGGGAGTTTTGGGTGTAAGTGAGCGTGTATATGCCTAAACCGACCGGGCGGCTTGGAGAAAGCTTGAATTCAAGGGTTTGAGCGAATGGAATGTTTCGAAAAGAAAGAGAGGACGCAGGTCGCAGCAATCGATGCCTTGGCCTTGCTTGAGGAAGTTCAATGTACGATAGAGAATGTAGCTAAGCTCAAACGAAACGAGGCATGCGTTACGCGTTGGCAGACCAGCTCCTTTATGTAGGTCTCCCTCGGCTTCCTGGACTTTAACCCTTGGGATGAAGATTCAACTCCATCCTCGCTCCGTGGTTCCTGGAAAGGAGATGACCCCGCAGGTTTAGCTGCGAGGAATAGAGTAGAAGGCTCCTTTGGGGAGATGGGCCTGGCAGAAGCACTTTGTTTCACGGCAAGGTTTCCCGGTTCAGCGGATGCATCTTGCAAGCCTCTGTCAGGCGAATTAGGCCTGTACGCACTACTACGTATTCCGTCCGCAGTGAGTGGGATTAGATTGCGGAGTTGTCCCTGACTTCAGGTGAGGCCATGGTTGATGAGGCCACGCCCTTTTCCGTACGTGTGCGGCCTGCAGGTCCCAGGTTGCGGCGGCAAGGCAAGGCAAGGTAAGGCATGCCCCATACACAGTAGCAACTTTGGCTAGGAGCAAAGAAGCAGAAACTGCAGGATCCCGCAGCGAAAGGAGTCATGGAAAGACCAGGGCCTGGGCTCGGGTGGGAGAGACGGACCAACACAGCCAGAGAGAAATGAACAGGGTGCTGAGTGGGCGCTTGATATTAATGAAGTCGAGCCCACATCTCGTTTGCATCTTGTATGGATGACGATGCAGGGGGTGCTACAAGACTGCGAGAACGCACGTTGAAGTCGAGAGAGAGCCGCCCAGGTGCGAAGCTTCTGCTGGTGGGAAATTTGCACACGGGGCTCGGGGTGGGCCCGCTAGGCCGGATCGGGGCCGTCTCCAAACGAGCAAGCCGCAAGCGCCCCTTTTCGGCACAACCGGGAATACCCTTCTTTGGGCCTTCGCCGTAAAGCACCCAAGTTCATCCCAGAAAACTCAATTTGAGAAAGCCACCGCCCGCCTGTCAAACTGCAAGCCTTTTTGCCGCCTTCATCGGCTGCCACCGTCGGGTTGTGGGCGACGGCGTGGCGGCGGAAAAGACTTCCAATGACGTGATGTGTTATACCCGAAATAACGTTCTTTTTTTTCGGCTATCGCTCACCTTAATTCACCTTAAGTATGTAATAGGACACAAGGGTACAGATACACTGCTTATTGGGATTTGATTGTTAAGAAGTGCGAATAAGGCGGGAGATCTCCCGAGATAGGCATGCATACCCGGGCCCGAGACTGTGGACTGTCCGCAAGCCGCCCCGATTTTCTCCCTAGGGCTTCAGATCAGCCCTGATCAATAGACAAGCAAGATATGCATGACAACAATCATCATTATGGAGAGAGGACAGCTATGTTAGGTCGAGAAAGGGCAGCAACATTTGAATTGGTTCATCATTCCTGCTCTCCAGATACTTTCATCAGTCCATCTTATATTCCTGGCTAACCGACCAAAAACCCGCTTCTTCATCTTCTATAGTCCTGGCTCTCATCACGACCTGAGGTACTCACAAACACTTTTGCCCCAACGCGACGCCCCCTTGTATACCCACATGCCAGGCGCATTACCCGTCTTCAACCCTTCTATGGCGTCCGCAAGTATGAGCCCGCACCCCTCCTTCTTCACCTCTTCTATAGGCGTGAGATACGTCTTAAATGAGAACATGATCGCTCCCGTCTTGGGAAGTCTGGTCAAGGTTTGTAGTTCTTGGCGCAAACGAGCCTGAGTGGGTGGTATGAGCTTTCTGGTAAACGGTACTTTGAGTGTCAAGGAAGGCCATCTCACCTTTGAAATATCGACATCCTCATCCTCTTCTGTCTTGTCGCCTTCATAAATGTGCAAGTTGCTCGGGCTAAAGAGGTTCTCATGCGTCGAAACAGACCACTATATCAATTCATCAGCGGAAGGACTCCGTATCCAAGAACAAGCAAGCTCACATTCATCCGCTTGACGCTCTTTCCAACCTGTAATCGAGAGAAGAAGCGCTCCATGCTTGCACCAATCTTCTCATATGACGGCACCGGGGTGTGAATGTCCTTCATCAGCTTTCCGAGCTTGTTGGACGGATCGAATCCAGCAGGATGGCAGCAAACGAACGCCACGCAACGATGGCCCTCTGGTGTCTCAACGAGCAAAAAGATGTCGTCTTCCACGGTCTCTCCAAGAGCTTTGAGGGCAGTCACGGGGTCCTCCGGCGGCGCGAGGGGCAGTGATGTCTTGGTAACGTGGTTATGGAACTCAGTCTTGTCCTCGGACAAGGAAAACATGGTTGGATATCGCTTCGGCAGATACTCTGAGAGCATATAAGTCCAGACCTCATGGAGAGCAGGTAGGCCTTCTGGCACAGCGCCCGCTACCGTTGACGTATGCTCTTCCAGAAGCTGACGACGCTCGGTCACTCGATCAAGGTAGTTGTTGTCTATAATGATGAGGTCTTCTGGCGGACTTGCTTGGATGGCTAATATGATGATCCGTTAGAATGTAAGCAAGATTCATGTGCAAGGTTCGTGGTACCCATGGTGATGTGATAGACTGGCTTGAATGGCCGGTGCTTGGCAGGATCGATGTTCTGCCAGTCAAAATCTTTCAGAGGCGTTATGTCGGTCTTTTCGTCTGATTTCTCCTGCAAGCTAGTCCCGACGAGGTTTTCCTTTACGCAGTCAGACGTCTCCGTGGGATCTTTGAAAGATAAGGAGACACACCTTTGTGGCATATCGCCACTTCCACCTCCATGCGGAGAATAATAGTACAGCTACAGCCAAAGCCGAGAGGAGGAACATATCGGCGTTTGGAAATAATGTGAAAGGCGAAGTTTAGAAGGCAAAATGTTTAAAGTGACTAAAAGAAGATGGGATGAGTTGAATCGTTTCAGCGCAAAAACGAACTCTTGACGTGACTCAGGATAACAGCCAACTTATACGGCGAGGATCCCTGATACAAGTCGAGGAGCCGAGAGGAGACCGTTATCGGCCCAGACAGCCGGACTCATTAAGTCTCCGCTAGTACTGGGTAGACTTTCCGAATCGTGGGATCCCGCCCCAGAGCCACGATACCTCTTTTGGGCAATAGATTGAGACCACCGGCAATCATCTGGCCTCGATTGGCTGGGCCAATAAGATGCATCTCATTTGGGCAGTGGAAAGAGACCCTACCCTACAACGCATGCCGTGTTCTCCAACTTTGCATGCATACATCAGACCCAGCGTAAATAGCGTATCAAGCACATAGTGTGGCATTCTACCACGCAGTAGATCTCCCGCCTGGAATGTTGACATGACTCCGATGCTTCCCCGCAAACGCCTTGGCTTGCCACCCCACAAGACGACTCCAACGGATCTGATGATGTCGGGCTGTAGTGTCGCGATGTCAGGTTTTTGATCAAATTGTACGTAATAGAACCTGAGCATCGCAATGCTTCAACCATCGGCTCGACCTTCCTGCCCCAGCCATATGTAGTTCACGGAAAGGGGTCATTTCCCTGGCTGTAACGCACGCAACGTCAATATCCATCCTCACATACCTTTAGTCAGTTCCCGAGCTGACGGAAACAGGGCCTAAGAGGTCTCAAAGAGACACGAAGGTGAGTAGGTAATGCAGCTAGCCTCACATTCTCATGTCATTGAGTACTAGGATCGCTTATGGCATGTCTTCGCACAATCAAGTATTTGAGGAATCCTCACCAAGCAGAGCCAGGACATGGTTATCAGACAATACATCTCACTGCCAGTAGTGGTGGACTCGAAAGACTCTTGTAAACAATGAAGCTGATGATGGGGAGTGAATGCCTCCCTGCCTAAGGTAGTGGTGACTATGCATGACTCTAAAGATAACGTACCTAAGGTACCCCGCAATCGGACCTGACATGCCGGCAATCGATAAGAGTATGACAAGATAAGATAAAGAAACCGAGGATTCTGAGATTAGTCATCATTCTTCAAGGTCGTGAGTGCTTCAGAGAGCTCATAAGTCAGCAAGAGCTTATCTCTTCAGCTACGTAATCACGCAAGCTCTGGCAGGGGTGAGCTCCTCATTCGACTCCACGCTCTCACCATCATCCATGTCATTGACCACTCACGTTGCCGAAGTCGCGACCGAAGAGAAGCGATCACTTCCCCGTGTGCCCCTCCAGATACTCCCAAAGCTCATTGTCGTCGGCGATGTCTGCGCTCTGGGTTTGAAACGTCGGCCGATAATCCAGCCGAACCGTCAGTCACCTTCTTGATTGGGCCAAGGGCTCCCCCAAGGAACCCAATCCTCAGAGCTTTGGGGCCAATATAACATATCCCTTGCTCCTAGAACTTTTCAACGTCTGCTATTTGATCTTTTTTGCTTCAAACAACACCAAAACGTTAGGTGTTGTCATGGATTCGGAAAAGAGCGGCATGTTGCCGCCGTACAGCGCCGCGGACCTCCCGCCGCCCTCGGCCCCCCGGCACTCTCATCATCACAAACGATGGCTACGACCCAGACGCAGCATGAAGCTCATCGTGGGATGTCTGGCGTTCATTGCCTTTGCTCAGTGGAAACAGATCTCGATACTGCCTTCCCGCGAGCCATCCTCCTCACTTTCTGCGGAGCGTTTGCAGCAGGACTTGGCGACCTGTGCAAAATTGCGACACAAGCCACAGGATCCAATTGGTCTCGGTCGAGAGAAGAATGCTCGTTTCGTCGACGGCCAGCGCCCGACGCTCATCCGTAATGCCACAATCTGGGTTGGCGAGGCCGCTGAGGGAACATCTCCAGAAGATGCGCGTGCCGGCAAAGGGTACTCGTGGATCACTGCCGACGTCCTCATCGATTACGGCCTGATCCAAAAGGTCGAAGCCGACATCTCCCCCGACTCCCTTCCTAAGGATACCCAGATTTGGGACGCCAAGGGCCGCCAACTGACCAGCGGTATTATTGACATGCACTCACACGCCGGTGTTGGTGCCCTACCCGAGCTCGTCGGCAACCAAGATGTAAATGAGATGTCCAACGACATTACTCCCTACGTTCGTTCAATCGATGGACTCAACCCCCTCGACCCACAGATCCAGGTCATCAAGTCTGGAGGTGTAACTACCTCGCTGGTTCTGCCGGGCTCTGGCAATAACATGGGAGGCGAGGCCTTTGTCATTAAACATGCCGTTGGCAAGCCCGATGGCCGCACCGAGCTTTCTGCCGAGGATATGCTGGCGGACCCGGATCGCAACTGGCGGTACATGAAGATGGCATGCGGAGAGAACGCGAAGCGCGTCTACGGAAAGGTCGGGCACAGCCCCTTCTCCCGTCTCGGCGAGAGCTGGGAGTTCCGCCATGCCTTTGAGCAGGCAGCAAAGCTTGTGCAAGAGCAGGACGACTGGTGTGCGGCCGCCGACAAGTCTGGAGTGGAGAGCCAGTCATCCTACTTGCCCCAGGACCTCAAGTGGGAGAGTCTCAGTGCTGCCTTGCGAGGCCAAGTGCACATCAACACCCACTGCTACACGATTCCGGACCTTGAAGCATTCGTTGACCACACCAACGAGTTCAAGTTCCCGGTGCGGGCTTTTCACCATGCCCATCAGACCTTTTTGGTTCCCGAGGTGCGTCTTTCTACCCTCTTTGCGTGTGATCCTCCCATCACTAATAAGCTTATGTAGATCCTGAAGCGCGTCTGGGGTGGTCGCCCCCCTGCTTCTGCGCTGTTTGCCGACAACATGTACTACAAGTCCGAGTCGTACGTTGGCTCCGAGTACGCTGGCAAGATCCTTTGGGAGAACGGTCTTACTCCCGTATACGTCAGTGATAACCCGGTCTTGAACGCCCAGCATGTCCTCTTCGAGGCCGCCAAGGCTTACAGATATGGCCTTCCTTACCATGCAGCTCTGTCCGGTGTGACATCTGCCCCTGCCGAGTTGCTGGGTTTGGGCCAGCGCATTGGCAAGATCAAGCCCGGATTCGATGCCGACATTGCTGTGTGGGATAGCGATCCTCTGAGTGTTGGTGCCGCGCCTGTGCAAGTGTGGATTGATGGAGCTGCTCAATTCTCTGATCCTTTTGAGCTTAAGAAGCCTCTTGACGGCCCTATCTTTCCCGACCCCAAGCTAGCCAACACTACTGAGGACATCACCGATCTTAAGGAGGTCGTTTTCACTGGCGTTTCCAACGTTTGGCTGTCGGGCGAGGAGGCCAACACAGCCAACAGCGAGACGGTGAACGTTGTGTTCTCAAACGGCGATATCAAGTGCATCGGCGCCTGCACCGAGGAGGTTGCAGCTGCCAAGTCCTCGTCTAAGAAGGTCATTGACCTGAAGAATGGCCACATCACCGAGACTTTCACTGCATTCGGTTCTCTCATTGGCCTCAACGAGATCGACAACGAGGCGGACACGGACAACGGCCGTAACCCCACCGGGTTCAGTCGTGGTCTTGACGGCCTTGTGCTCGACAACAAGAAGCTGCACATAGCTAAGAAATACGGCGTTACCAAGGCAATCTCGGCGCCCAAGTTCACAGGTGGATTGACGCACTCTGGAACCAGTGTTGGCTTTAACACTGATGCCAAGCACTCGCTCGAGAAGGGCGCTGTTTGGGCCGAGGACGTTGCCGTTCATCGTACATTGACTCTCGCCGCGAAGAGAGGTGACAACCCGTCCATCTCTGATGCCATTGGCAAGCTCCGACACACCCTCTTGGAGGCAGTTGCGACCAACGACACCGGATCGGATCCTTTCTCAGAGGCGGCCTACCTCAAGAAGGTGGTCAATGGAGAGCTGCCCTTGGTCCTGACAGTCCATAGTGCGGATACCATTGTCGCCGCTCTCAGAGTCAAGGCCACAGTCGAGGAGGCCTTGGCTGCAAAGAGTCAGTCCAAGGAGTCTCCCAAGCTCCGTGTGTCCATCATTGGAGGCGCTGAGTCTCATCTCGTCGCTTCAGAGCTAGCCGACGCCGGTGTTGGTGTGCTTCTTGCACCTTTTCAGTCGTACTCATACACCTGGGACCAAAGACGTTCTCTGACCGGCGCTCCTCTCACGAACGGTACCGCCATTGACACTCTCCTAGACGCTGGTGTCGTCACTGCCATTGGATTGGAGGAGGATTGGTTGATCCGTGACTTGGGACTACTCGCCGGCATTGCGCAGAAGAACGGCAATGGTCGGTTGAGCGAGAAGAAGGCGCTGGATCTGGTTTCCTCCAACGTCTACAAGATTCTTGGGATCGAAGAGTCGCAGTCGAGGAAGGCTCGCCACTTTGCTGTGTACGAGGGCAGCCCGCTTGAGATTGGAGGCAGAATTCGTGCTGTTGGCAGCGGCCGTGACACCGTGTCTGTTTTCGTGTAAACGAATCGTGGGAAGGTTCCAGGCCTACTTTTACAACGGGTAGTTCATATTCACCGAAACCTGAAAAGACCCATTTAATGACTCGGAAACTATTCCGATCCCGGTTCCGAACCGCGCGGGGAAGACAGTAATACAACGCATGATCAAACTGCACTGGCGGCTCACTTGACAACAGATAGTGATACTGAGAATGGTCCATTCTAAGCACATTAGATCCAGCTGAATCAGCTCTAGCCGTTATGATTTGCCGCAGGGTCGTGGCGTTGATTCCTTTGCCATTGTGGTCCCGCGCGGGTATTACCAATCTGATCCCGGACGGTGACAATCCCGGCGTATCATACTTTGACCAATGAGAAAGGATCAAATCGAAGCCAACTAAACGGATGCCGTTGCTATTTGAGCCTCCTGGTCCCCCCACCATCCGTTGGTTTAGTAAGGGTCTTAATAGCACTTGAATAGCATTGGATGACAACAGAAACAAGAACTCTGTCCTATTTGACTAGAACTCTACGACTTTCAAAAATCAATTGGATCAACAGACGAAAACTCAGAACATCATCATCTACAATGACACGCGCTGCAGCAATTTGCGTCGCGCACGGCGGAGGTACGTTGAGCTCCATTGAAGACCGATGAAACCCGCAGTGCTGACTTACACATCTTAGGTCCCATGCCTGTTCTTGGAGACCCTGGTCACGCTTCCATCACCGCATCACTCCAAAAGCGCGTGCCCAAGATTCTGAAGCTCAACACCCCAGACGCACCCAGAGCTATCGTGGTTGTGACAGCACACTGGTCAGAGGGTGCACCGACCATCTCATCAGGGGATCACCATGACCTGTACTATGATTACGGCGGTTTCCCGCGGGAGGCATACTCACTCAAATATCCCGCTCCGGGATCGCCAAGTATCGCAAATGAGTTGAAGCAGGCTCTCGAGAAAGAGGGTCTCTCACCGGTAATGAACTCACGTCGTGGTAAGTACAAGCAATGGCACGCAAGCTGTAGTAAACCTAGATTAACGTTCAACCCAGGTTGGGATCATGGCGTCTTCATTCCACTCCTCCTCATTCACCCAGCCGCCGACATTCCAGTCATTCAGCTTTCAGTACTGGCCTCTGAGGATCCCGAGGAGCACTTCCGCATGGGTCGGGCCCTCTCAGCTCTGCGCGACACCAACGTCGCCGTCGTCGGGTCGGGTTTTGCTTCGCTTCACAACATGGGGAAGTTGCGGTCACTCATGATGGGAGACCCGTCAACGGCAAAGAGGATCGGGACGCAGGTCAACGAGTGGAACAAGGAGTTGACGGGCGCCGCACTCCTAGAGAAGCGGGAAGACCGGATCAAGGCGCTGTCCAACTGGCGAAAATTCTCTCACAGTTACGAAATGCACCCTCGTTATGGCGCGGAGCACTTCATGCCTCTGCTGGTATGCGCGGGTGCTGCTGACGACGAGGTTGGCCGGGAGTACAATGACGACTTCCTTGGGGCGGATATCAAGACATACTATTGGGGAGATGTACGTGTCTGAAATTATTCTAACTAGCACCTTGTTCCATCTATATGCCCATTCCGAAGCGCCAGTTCCAAATCCGCATCTATCCAAGCGGATTGTGGAGAGGGCGAGATACTTCTCAGCCCTTCTATCCCATAATACATTTAACTCGTTATATCATGATTCTTTCAATGTCCTCCTAGCCAAAGAACCCCGACGCCCAATGCTAATGGAGAAATAATACAGTCCCCTGAGTGGGAAAACCCGCGAACATCCTCCAGTCCCGTCCCACTGAAACATCTTTTGTGAGCGATAAGAGTACAGAAAGTGGTGTAAAACATTACAAATTAGGGGGCCACGCTAGCGTAGACCAGGTCAGACAAGATTGTTAAAACTTGCCTCCAATGCCCATGGCATCGACGACGTGAGCCTCTTTTTCGACGACCCAGCCGGTCTGCACGTAGTTGGAGAGCCAACTGACCTCGCGTCCACGGTGGCCATCACAGTCACGGCATCCGCGTCTCGCCATCTCGAGTCCGGTGACACCGTCCATGACGCCGCTTCTGCCGCCGACAGTCGCTCCCAGGCCAGTCCAGCTGAGGCGGCGGCTGTCCTTCCGGGATCGGCGCGTCTGCGCGTAGTTTGCCATGGCAGCGAGCTCGCGCTTCTCAGCAATATCGCGGTCGATCATCATGACGTAGTCGAGGATACTGCTGGGTGCTTGCGGCGATGAAGGGTCGGGGAAGAGGGCCGAGAGGTAGTCTGTCAGAAGCATCACGGGTCGCTGGTCGGGAACCCAGTGGCCAGAGGGTTGGGGAACCTGGTTCTGGATCACGAAAACGCCGCCGCAGAATCGGCCGTCAAGCTTCTTTTGAACAGAACGGAGCACGCCCATTTGCGCAAAGGGGTCATTCGCGTAGGCGAAGTGCTCGATGTGAGGACCACGCTCTTCTACCACCGCGGTGGATCCATCCTCAAAGCGGGTGACCTTGCGGCTGGTTTCTCCGAGAGGCGCCACGAATTCCGAAGCCGCAGCACCAAAGGTGTAGATCTCCAGTTTGGAGAGCTTTTCCGCTTGGATGTCGGAGCAGAGGCGAGCGAGAACGTGCGCAACGGGCAGAGAGCCGTTGTTGTGGGCGAGTACGGCGACTCGGTGGACGGCGGCGTCGAGGAGGGCTGTGCGGAGCTCGGTGTAGAGGGCGCGAGAGGCTTGGGTGTCGAAAGGGAAGCACCGCTGGATGGCGAGGAGGAGCATGTCGAAGGGGAGTCCGTAGGTGGCCATCTGAATACCGCTGAAAGAGCGCCCAAAAAGGCGGGCGAGTCGAGGAATTGTGCATTGTTTGAGGTGTGTTGAGCTTCGTGAGTGTTAGTTTCCGTAGGATCGCTTCCAAAAGAGGTGAAAGAGAAGGGGACTGACCTCGTGCCCATCCCGCCAATGAAGATCCATCTCTCCTCATCATCGTCAATGTCTGTTGTGCTGTTTCCAAACTCGTCGCAGTTGGTCATAACTTCGTTTCCGTTCATCAACCAACTCAGACCCAGGACCATGCTCATTGAGATTCCTAGCCAAGCCCCGAACAAGATCCCCGGAAGAATGATGAACAAGGGAACGGCAAGCGTCACTATCCCAACTTCAACAATGGCCAGACTGAGTTGGATGACGATGTCCTTGAGGTGGCTCTTGGAAAGGTGCTGACGATGGTTGGCGACGTGTGTTCTTAGCGAAGCCATCAAACCCGGCATCATCTGCCACATTTCCCGTAGATCTTCATGAAGCAATGGCAAAGTCGGCTTCTGTGCTAGTGGTACGGTTCCACAAGCTCCATCTATAAGTGGTGGTATGTATGTTACTGAAGGTCCGCATGTCTTGTTCGGTCCGCATGTGCTGTTCCTTGGTGATGTGCGTGGTGAGCCGGTGGGTGACTGATACGATGGTGATCTCGATAGCCACGGCATGACAGGCGAGGTCGTGGGAGATCTTTTTGCTGCTATGAACGGCATCGAAGCAACCTCTCTGGAAAATCCAAAACGCAGAATCAAAGAAGGATATAGAGAAAGATGGCGGATTGAGGTAGGGATGTAGCTAGTGAGCTCGGAACGAAAGCAAGGGGGTTCGATCAAGAAGTTAAGGTTACATCCATGAAGATTCACATGCAATCCCGTGTTCTTTTAATCTTCGTTTCGTTGTTGTTGTTGATGTCTCGTCGTTCACGCCGAGTTTTAGTGCTCCCTCTCCCTTATCATTCCTGTTGCCGCTCGGGCAATCTTGTTGCAGACACCGGCGCAAAACGCTTGTTCGGTGGCGCATTCCTCGGCCAAATTCGCCCCGTGCCTTGACCATCTCGAATTAAATCGTACCCTATTTGAGCCAGAGTGAGAAATTGGTTTAGGAAGTCTGTTTGGGTTCTCGTCGAAGCTGGTTTGTTTACTTTCGAGCTCATCCTACTTACAAGACTTGCTGCGATCTCACGAGGGGTTCGTTGGACATTGTCTTCAAGAAAGCTGATTGGTGATGTTTTACACGATAAGTTGATGGTAATAATAGGAGAACAAGATCCCCCAAAAGCTAGCCTCCCTCAACCTTGCAGCCTTCAAAGACCTTGCAGCGGTCCGTCGATTCTCGTCCGAACTCTGAGCACAATCTAGATGGCATTGATCACCCCGGCTACTCGGGTTCCAGAGCCGGGTCGATCCCGTTGCGGCTGGAAGCCAGGGTCTTGCAGGAATTTCTTTGAAGTGAGTGGTGCACCGAGCAACAGACTTCCACCTTGCAGCCCTAAGAGAAAGAGGCGCACAGATGGGCCATTATTTCTGCCCGCTCTTCTTCCACTAAGCCGCTTGAGCTCAGGGTTCTGGTGAGCCTCAGGGGAACTAAAAGGCGAGAAGGCGATGGATTGTAAGCCGGTATTTTCGTCTAGGCTTTAGTAGCGGACTTTAGCCGCATGCTCCCTTGCATGTGAAGTTCTGACGTAAGTTCGTCTAGTCTCCCGCGCGCCCGGCAGAGCACGTTTTCCTTTGTGCCCGGATGGTGAGCTTCGATCTCCGATGGGGCCGTGATTCCGGCGTAAGACTCCAGTCGAGCTTCAGCCCACCACCCAGCGATGGGGAAAATGCGGGAGGACGAGGACCTCTTACACACTAAGTAAAACCAATTGAGGGTTGACCCCCAATATAATGGAGCAATTCAACCGTTTCAAGATCCCGAGGTTCCCATTTGGCACGGTATCTGCGGGTTAGGAATGCAACACTAATAACCCTGTGCATATATGGGTTCCGAGACCCTCAACGACGCATTACAGGGCAGCGCTTCCAAGGTGACCACATGCATTCTTTAGTAAGCTGGCCCGACTACTATCTTTGCCCAGGCACAGAGATATCTTTATCCAAGTGAAAGTTTGTCTGGAATAGGAGGATTAGATTGAGCTCTTTCTTGCCATGGAGGTCAACGCCCACTTTCAAACACGAGGCGTTCAGCTTCTGTCCAGGAAGGAGTGAAAGCACGGACTGGACGTGGCGGAGGATTGCTATAGGCTGACCGTTATCCGTTTATCATTGATGGACTTGAAACTGTTTCTTTGAGACTGTCTGGTGCGTTGCAAACAGATTGTACATACGGAGTAGTCTTATGGGCGTCAGCCTGTGTTACTATGGCACTGAAGCTTGCGTGGTAGGGGTAGAAGCTTGGTGGCCACGCCGCCTCACACGAGGCGTCTCTGCGATGGTCTTGTCTATGCCTCCGTGAAGAATGGCATTGTAAGTGGCAAAGAGAATCAGCCACGCTAATCAGCCACTCGAAGCCACACTTTTATCATGTCCGACGAATCCAACGCCATTTAATTAGATAGGGGTTGCAGCTCTAGCAACCGCGTTGTCAGAGACGACAATCTCGAACAAGGACACAATCACGGGCGTCGAGATTTTTTCGCTATCATCATGACAAATATCTAGCGAAAGATACGCATGTCTGAATACACCCAACCTGCGAAATCCTTTACATAAATATGGAGAGACGATGAACCTTCCACTTCCCGAAGCCCATGAAGCTTCAAGCACCATCCTTGTCTTAATGCCTCATCTGATCTTGAGATCGAGGTTCTGGGTCAAGCGTTGCATTACTTTTCTCTTCGGCAGTCCTTCACTTTAAGATTGTTAGTTGCTTAAATCCGAGATTCTCGCGAGTCGTACGAAAATCTATGTAAAACCCTGTCGGTGATTTATGCTCAGTGTCACAGCAATACTCGACAAGACAACGAACCACGATCTACAAGTGTCTATCGAGATTTCCTTTCGTGTGAATGACAATTAATAGTTTGGCTCTACTCAGAACCCACAACTCGTTTGGATGATCTCTTTGTCCATGAAGATGATACCGATCACAAGGTCGAACGGAGTTACGGCAATACGCGGGTCAGCAAGTAGCATCTTACAAATTGAGTCAGAAACTAAGGCTATTGGCTGATAGTTACGGGGACAGTGTGACAATACCACAAAGTAAGGTAATTTGGGTGACCTGAAAGTTTATTGGACGATCAGCAACAGCCATATGAAATACACCACAAAAACATGGATCTTGAGTCAATATCCTTCCTTGTCTCCTTTCCTTGGCAGATCTAATTGCGACATTCTTTAGCTTCCCGATCTGGCCCTCGATAAGACCAGCACCAAACTGTAACGGCAATTGATGGTTTAATATGCGAAGCCAGTAGCTTGCCCCCGAGGCCCTCATCGCCTGTGGGATGCCCGCACAACTTTGTTGATGCCGGCTCCTTACCTTAGTGGGCTGACATGATCTTACTGGGGTGGTCGAAGCAAATTTTGCTATTAGGGGCATTCATGTGGATTTGCAGAGTCATGAACTACGAAAGAAAACGCGAATGTATCAAACAACCCGCTCCGTGTCCTCAACTGGGCCGTCGACTGCTCACGGTGGCCACTGGGAGAAACATTGTCTAGAAGATTCACTTAGTATTAGAACGCTGAAATTTTGGTATATGCAGGCTTAATGCTATTCAAGGTACTATGTACAGGAATGCAGAAGTGAGGTCGAGTTCCAAAAGACGGAAACTCGTGCCTCTAGAACCGTGCACCGGGCATGACACAGTAAGCCTGGATTGCACATCTGGTGTCTATGATAAAAAAGAACTCCAACTTGAGACTCGTGAGACCATCATGATTGAAAGGACCATCTATGACCGCTTAGTCTTACAACTCTATCTCTTCTCCATGGCTCGTTGCGCAACACTAATTTAGTGAGCAGAGCGGCGGGCCTTGCGGGAGCGGCGGCGCTTGCAGCCGGCACTGGGGGCCTTGGTAGGAGTAGCGACGGGAGCAGCAGCGGAGCTGGAGCTGGCAACGGGAGCAGCAGAGCTGACAGCGGTGGAGAGGGTGGTAGGCTTGGCAGCAGCGGCGGAGGTGGCGATGGGAGCAGCAGTGGTGGTGGCAGCAGCGGAGGTGGCGGCGGCGGCGGCGGTGGAAGAAGCAGCGGGAGCGGCAGAGGAGGCGGGGGAAGAGCCAGAGCCGGAGCCGGAGCCGCCGGTCCAGACCTCAGGGCCGGGAGCCTTGTAGGTGGAGGCATCGGCGCTGTAGAGGTTGAAGTGGATGCCGGCGTCGGTGTACTTGTAGCCGGTGGTGAAGTCGAAGTTCTGGGGAGGAACATCGGAGCCGGTACCAGTGATCTCGAACTGAGCGCAGGCGGGGTAGAACTGAGCACCGCGGGCAGGGTTGACATCGTAGGTGGTGTCGGACTCGTGGTGGGCAATGATCTCCTGGCGGACGAGGTACTTGCCAGCCTTCAGGGTAGAAGGAATGGTGACTGAGGGAGACATACCCTTGTTGGCAACAAGAGTCTCAACAGCCCACTTGCCGCCCTCGTAGGTAGACTCCTGGATCTTGGTCCAGATGGCCTCGGCACCGCTGCCCTCGGTGTAGGGGGCGATCCAGGTGCTGATGGGACCCTTGTGGGAGAGGTCGATGATGTCGTCACCACGGCTGTTGTGGTACCACTCGAACTTGAACTCGTCACCGGCAGCGGCCTTGACGAAGCCAGTCTGGGCCTTGGCACCGTTGACGTTGCAGACAATGGCGTCGCTGGTGATGTCCTTGACGGGGTTGTTGTTATCGGGGGAACGGATGTACTTGGTGGTACCGGTGCCGGTGGAACGGCCATCGCCCTGGTCGGCACCGTTGACCCAGACGTCAATGGTGAGGGTGTGGGCGGCAGAGTAGCCGACGAGGGTGGCAAGAGCCGCGGCGGTGAATGAGAACTGCATCTTGATGGTGATGGGGGGAGTTTTCGGTTGAAAAGTGGTTGGATTTGAAGTGAAAGTGTTACTGAGGTTGTGCTTAGTGAGCGTGGGCGAACGTCTAGTTCGTAAATGAGTGTATGGCACAGCCAACAAGAGAGAGACTTGAGTACAGGGAAAGAATGACACCGATGTGATGATGAAGAAGGAGGAGAACAACAAGATGGTGTCCTGAAGCAGGACGAGGGACTTTTATAAGACGTGTCTATGCTGCTACGGTTGTATGTAATTAGAGCCCCATCCACAACATCTCCCGAGCCGTAGGGTAGACCAGTAGCCCTTCTTTCCTGCTTCAATCTCGAATCATCTATGCCCATCTCCGACCCAGGCCCATCTAACCGCACTAAGTCGAGGTAGGCAGCCAATCTAGGATTGCATCTCGCCCCTCTCATCGCGCGGCTAGAGCTGGCGATTCCGTCAGTTGCCCAGCAAGACAGCCTGCTAGGGCCCCTGACCACTCCAAGTGGTCTTACACAGTAGTCCGCAATACAAAGTGTTGATGTGGACTCGTGGAGGGCAGGGGTTTGCCCTGGCAGTGCGTATACTTCGATGGAGTCTTTCGTCTCATCCTCCTCTCCTGCCAAGAGCTGCAGGAACGCTGCAAGACGTAGAGAATGAGATGAGGCTAATGGGTCCGTGGGGTGTTCTGCCCGTGGATAACGTGTTGGATCCCGCCAGGCCCTGTCAAGCCCTGCTATTCGGCCGCAACCGAGGATGGATTCATTAATGAAGCCGTTGCGATTAAAGTGAGGATGGGGTCGTGAAACATGCAAACAGGGTGGTAGTGGACCGTGACGAGGCCCCTTGCAGCGGCGCGGCTAACCCAAACAACCTTCTTGGGCCTTGATTCCCGGGGTTGGAGCGACTGGAAGACCCGGTCGAGTGGCCACACCCCCTCCAGGTCTCCGACAGGGGCACCCTCGAAGGGCCATCATTCCCAAGCTGGTCAAGCACTCGCTTGAGAAACATGGTCGAAGAAATGGAGACTTTCTCGTTGGTGGCTAACTGCCTACTGGTGGACTTTGGAGCCACTTGACGGCTTGTCAACTCTGTAATCAGGCTTCTTGGGGAGCAGTGGGGAGGTGGCATTAATAAAGTAGAATGCAAAAGGAAGCAGTTAATCGCCCAGTTTCAGGTCGTTGATGCACGACGCGGCGCTAGCATCGGCCATCACAAGTTGGCTATAATCCTCAGAGCCTCAGAGTGCTACGTCGAATAGCATTGGACCAGTCTTGAGAGGCTAGATCTGGAATTTGACCTGCTTGCCAGATACCTCCAGTATGGAATTAAAAGGGCTGATGAGAATTGGATACGGAATAATGGCAGAATCATTCGCAAGGGCAGCTCGCCCGCCACGGTAAGGGTACCCAAAGCGCGATCTCCAAGAGATAGGTACTCCGTACATAAGAGTGTGATGGTTGAAGCAAAAATCAAGACCTGGGGAATGGGTGGGGAGAGTGGCACAGACAAGAGAAAGGGATCATTGGGAGATCGAGAGAATAGGAGAGAGCAAGAGAGAAAGCAGCGGAGATGATGGCGTGAAAATTGTGTCGGAGCCGGACCCGGACATGCACGTCAATCAATTTAGGGACCAGTCCTGGGAAGCTGGCTGGGGCTCCGGGAGCCTTTGTTGAACCGAGCTGAGAAGCCAACCTGATCTGAGACGAACCGTGAGGCCGGTCTCTTGGTAAGTTGGTCCCACCACCAACTTCCGAGCCATAAGGCATGAGCTTTAGCCACTTGACTCGGGGATTGGACGAATTGTATTGTGTCTGTGGATGAGGGACGGGGAGTGGAGGTTGAAAAATACTGTGATGATGATGGCATGTATGGTTCAACGATCGTATGTTGCATGATCTTGCTGCGGGCCACAGAACATCATTGCGACTCTGAGGTGTCTACATTGTGCTGGGGGTCCAGTCAAGAGGGCTGGCCGTTGGATAGTCTAGCCGCTACGGCGAGCTAAGCGGCGAGAATCACACTCGCCTGTTTCCCTGTTCGGGTTCCTGGTGCCAGTGGCCGTCGAAGAATTAAACATACGGGCCAACATACTTCATACAAGAAAGATTCGTCGAAGCGATAGAAGGAAACTGTGGGGGGTTTTGCTACTCGACTGAAGAGCAAACTCGATACAAAGGGGCCAATTCCTCCCAGGCTGGTATGAAGAGACCAGTGTCCATTTAGGCATGTGGCGGTGGAGATTGAGTACAAGTAGTGTAGAAGAAAACCATGCTGGGTTCGGGAGACGGGCCAACTCGGGGGGCATGGCAAACTCATTTCGCAAGAACCTGGCAGATCCGCCCGATGTTGGTGGTGATGCCTGCTAGCAGGACTGCGGCGGTGCAGGTTTATTGAGTGGCCTGCGGTAGGCATCGGAGTATTTGCGTCCCGTCTGCAATTTTCTCCCGTCCACCGCTCAATTCTTTGCGGTGTGAGTTAATAGGGGGCGGCCGAGGTGAGTAAGGTATGAGTTGTGATTGTGGGAACTTTGGAAGCTCGGAAAGAGTCCAGGCCCCGGTTCTGCTGAATAAGGAAAACATCATCCGCGGGATCCGTAGGACGGGGAGTCGCGGCAGTCCTTTACACGCGACGCACTCATACCCGTACCAAGACTTTCGTATGCCTTCCAGGTTCGAAGTGAGGTGGAAGTGTAAGGCATTAATAAGTTTCCAAAACTCTTCAGTCAGCCAAAAACGCAGTGTCACTGTGTCAGTCAAGCTTCGTGCCGGACTAAGACACGGGACCTGACAGCGCTTCTGAGCCGAGCTTGTGTTAGATTGGCGATTGGTGTGGCTCTCAAAAGCAACGGTGTGTCTCTCTTACAGTTGCCCTCCACATGACGGTTCTTGGCAGCGACAAATAAACAAGGTGTATCTCTCGTGCCGGTGGGTGCCGGTGGGAGGTGGAACTTGGGAGTGGACGTATGGGCAGCGCGGTGGTGTCCAACCAGGGAGAAAAAAAGACCAAAAAGGGGGGATATTGGCAGCTCTGTCCCTATTCCGTGTGTCTGTGTACAAAATGGCGTAATAAGAGGGGGAAAGAGAGATAGGAGGATGGATGCAGGTGGATTATCAACAAAGAAGCATCGTGGACACGTACTATTGTCGACGTGGAAAAAGAGGGACGAATGTGGTCAAAATAAACACCATGCACCAGAGCACCACTTGTTATCCAGAAAAGCGGTTTACGGATACCTTAACGATAGAGTTATAGAAAACCTTGAACTCTATTGAGGAAAGACCTCTGTTTGTCGGCAAAATCGGCCAGGCACGGCAGGCGTTGCCGGATTCCCACCCTTTAACGCAGTATTTGTCGACGGCAAAAATGAGCCGGTGCGTGGACACTGGGCAGTCAATCATAGAAGCGGATCTTAAGGTTCCCTCGCTGCTGGGCATTGCCCTGTGCTCGCTTCAAATCGCATTCTGCTGCTCGTTGCACTTAGGCTTTTTTTCCGTTTCTTCTTCTTGGCAGCCGGGGGGATATTCACTTATTCTTGCCTTAGTCAGCGAATGAGCGATTGAAGGAAGGTCATCATAGATGCCTTAAAATAGAACCCCAGGTCGCCAGGCACAAAACAGCTCTTATCTTATCGCAACCAGAACCTTCTCCAATCGTAACGTCACCGACGCAAATGTTCGTCGCGTACCGCCAACACCAATTCCCGGCGCATCGCACCTTCAATTGTTCCACGAATTGACCGAAAATAACCGAATATCACGCCCCGAAAATCCTGCGGAATTCGAAAGAATACCTTCTATCAAAATGTCGGAACCTCAGAAGCCTGCGACGGCCGCACCCGAAAAGGTCGACGAGACCTACACCGAGAGCAAGGCCAAGTTTGAAGGGTAGGCCGGCCTGCGTGTCACGTTCAACCTCGTGACAATCGCTCAAACATATTGCGTAGGAAGGCGAAGAGCGAGTACTTTGATCCTTGTCAAGAGCTTGCGCAGAAGAGCATTAAATGCCTGCACCGGAATGGGGGAGACAGGGCCATGTGCGGAGATTACTTTCAGTAAGTGGGAGTTGCTACCTTTTCTCTGTTGTTCAAGGCTCTTGGCCGCCTTCTGAGCTGCGCGAGAATACTGGACTGACTTGATATCCCAGAGCATACCGAGATTGCAAGAAGGCTTGGGTACGCTACCTTCCCTCCTCACTCCGTTGGCGCAGCTAGCCGTATTCTCAGGCCCTAATTCTATAGCAGTTCGACAAGCTCAAGGCAGACCGAAAGGCGCAGGGTGCTTGGTGGTGATGTGAATGGGTGTAAACGACGTTCGCCAATGCCGATATGATACCGAGACGATCCGAACCGAATCTAGTCGACGAACTTTTTGCGGGTGCAAGAAGATACGACATTGTACATTTTGTAAAACAACATGCATGCATGGAAAGGAGTATTCATGTGTATGAGTAATTCGGTCATGTTTCAAGATAGATACCAGCTCTTCTCTTTGTGTCTCGATGGCTACCCTTAGACCAAATCTGCCATGTGTCTGCAGGCTAAGGTATCCAAGTCCAGGTAGTGCCCTGTAGAGACTTAGTTACTGCATGCTCGACAACGTGCGGAAGATGCGCCTCGTTTGATGATAGATTATGTGTCCCATCCAGTAGTCGACATGTCTCACTAGAAACCATAGCCAGCCCCGATCCGGGCTTGGAGGTTAATCGGCAACGTCGGTCGGATCGGCGTCGGGCTCTCGGGAGGAACGCGGCCGGCCAACGGCGCCGGAACCCCAAACGTGGGGGGTCGGCATTTCGGGAAGAGTATTTACCCGAGCAACCAATCAAGCAACACAATGCCCATCCCTAAACGTCTCACAAGCTCCTGCTGCACTCTTACAGCACAGTGCCCCTCCAAGCTAATTCTGCCCCGCCATCCGATCAGAAGCATCACCATGTCCTGGAACCGGCCTCAGCTGAGGAGCGGCACCGATCTGCAGCTGCAGTCGGCTTTCAATGACGGACAATGGGCCAACGCCATCCGTCTCGCGGAGCAGCGATTCCGGACCTTCAAGGATCCTTATTTTGAGGTTTGCTCTCACCTCACCGCCAAATGTGAACCCTAAAATAGAACTAACCACATCATTCAGGCTGTGAAAATATGCGCAGAGAGTCAGTTGGACTCACCGTTGGAGAAGGCATCGCCCTTCATTGCTATCCGCAAGCTGGTTCAGGATCCGACTGCCGTGAGAGATCCTGACACTTTGGAGTTGCTTGAGTGGGCTTCAGAGGAGTTCATTGAGGACCGCGACTTTTCCGAGACCTTTGGCCCCCTGAAGTTGCGCTACGTAAAAGCCAAGCCCAAGGACAAAAATGGTGGAACGAGATGCTTGGAGTCATGTCTGCTACACTGGGATCTGGTTAGCGCGCAGCAAGTGAGTTCATCTCTGTCCTGAGCCCATGGAGGATTGAAGATGCTGATGCAGGCAAACAGATTGCAGCAGTGCTCGACAAGTCATTCCCTCAAGAAAGGAGCTTCCTTTTCTGGAACATCGCCATTACGCATCTGCTAGCAGTGAGTTCTTGATACCCTCTCAACGCCAAGAAGCACGCTAATTCTGTGTGAGACCAATGAGCAATGTCCAGCTGGAAAGAAGCAGCTCTATGGCATGCTCGCTCTGAAGCAAATGCAGCGTGCCGCGCAATTTGCAGAACAGGTAAGATTGGTGGCAGTAATTCATGATGGCGGCTAATCTAGCTGATAGAGCGGTGCCGAGAAGAACGGCGAAGTCTCCGACCGAGCCATCAAGACGGAAGAAGAGATCCTTCTCTTCTACCGCATTCTCGAGGCTCATGGTTCTACGGCTGAATGGGAGGCGGCTCTGAAGGGCCCAAGCCTCAACCCTGTCTACCAATTCAGGAAAGGACGCAAAGACTTGTTTTTACAAGCGATAGAAGTTCTCGAGCGGAAGGGACAGTGGAAAACTGTCTATGACCTGTGCAAGGACTGCCTGTCAACGACGGACGAAAACCAGAAATTGAGCCTCCTCGCCTGTGACTATGCGGTGTGGAAGAAATTCCTCAATGCCGCTGGCCAGATAGGACAGACCCAAGAGTAAGTTGGACACCTTTGATTGATGACAACTTTGGCTGATGGTAGCAGGGCTTCGACCGAGGTTTCCGAACTCATTAACCGCTTCCTGACTCAAGAGGGTGTACGATCCATCTATAAGCGCAACGTTCGTCTGGCCAAGGTTGAAGCAGCTTTCCTCTTCCCCAAGAGCACGCAGTCTAGCTCTGATGCCGCATCGAATGAATTCGAGGAATTGCGCCAATACATTGAGGTTGAGTGCGAATCGCCCGCCTGTTTCGACGACGTCAGGGGCTTTGTCGAGCGGTTGCCACCACAGGAGATCAAAGCACTGGCATACGAATTCCTCATTGAATTGTCAGAAGAGTCTCAGGACTCCGCGAGATCAGCATCTGTGAAGGCGCTTGCGTACAAGCTGCAGTACCTTGGACTATCTTCACCCAAGACCCTCGTTCGTGTCCCGAATGAGGATGTAAAGAAACCAAATGATTGGAAGTGTATAACTTGCAACACCACCAACAAGTCATCTACCTGCACCACCTGCGTCAAAAAACTCCTGGAGTCGACCTTGACTTTGTACTCCTCTCTCCTCAACTCTACTGAAATAGGCCACCTCGATTGTGTCCCGGAACTTGCTATCCTTGCAGCATCATGCTGTGTGAGGCTGAGCGGCGCGCACGAGCGTGGTATCGACAACCCTACCTCTCTTTCGAAGAACGGTAGACCTGACCGCTTGCTTCAAGCTGCCCTCATCATCGAAGACCAGCTCACCAGAACACCAAAGCACACCCGACTCACGTTGGCCCTGGTGCGCATCTATCTTGTACTTGGATGTGCTTCTCGTGCTCGCGAAGTGTGGGATACCGCAGACGTGAAGCGTACTATTATTGATTCGCTTGGCCCCTACTTCTTTGACCGTCTGGCAACCATTGCGCCCACTTTAGTTCTACCGCCAAATAGACCTGAAAGAGGGCTGATGCAGGGACTGAAATCCCACTACCGGGCGTCTCTCAAGCTGAGAATGCCTAGAAGGCTGGCTGATGCTTTCGAGGCCGAGAGCTACACTGCCATTCTCGATATCCCTAGCTACACCGAGCGGCTGAGGTCAAGCTGCACCCTGGTGATGGGATATGTGGAGGAGTCCCAAGCTGCTCGAGCGCTGGATATCCGCAGCGACTCGATCTTTGAAGAGCCGGCGGTTGGTAAGTCATGGCTAGGCTAACTTGGTTGCCTACGTTGTTCCCTCGTGCTGACTATTATTCGTAGAGGAAGTCACCGACAATTCTGTGCTGAACGAAGTCATCGACTACGGATCTGTGCCTAACTTCGAAGCTGCCTCGGGCCGCCCGATATACGACGTCCTGCGGCTAGGCCCTGATCCATCGGTATGTCCCCTTCCACTGTACTAGGTACCATTTCTAACGTCTCATCCAGAACCTGCGTTCCCACTTAGCCCTCGCCGCAGAAAAGTTCTTTGAGGTTATGACCTTCAAGCCCGCATCGTCTTACAAAGTGGCCAACGTTGCGCAGACGACCGCGGCAGAGCTGGCCTTCGTCCTGGAATCCCTTCAGAGGTTGGGCAACACCTTCAGCAGATTCCTCCACACTCGCGGAAAGAATCTCACTCAACAGGAGGAAACCTACTACGAAGTCGTTTCACTTCTGATCACCCTGATCCCCCTCACCATCTCCGCCAGTCGCAGCCCACCACCTCCCGAGCTTCTGGCAAGCATTGCGTCCGCGATCAAGTCTGGCCTGGAGGTCCTTCGCGCGCAAGCACTATCGACGCCAGCTGATGCAGAAGGGTCCAAGACACTAATGATGCTGGGCTCACTCCACGGTCTATCGATTCTTCGCGACGCTGCCGCCGCCGTGAAGCTAGCGACGTCTTACATAGTGACTTTCAACGACCGTGAGAAGGAGAGGGACCGCTCCGGGCAGAGTAACGTGCCCAAGGACGTGATGGCGCAAGTCAAGGCTCTCGAGAATGCGGCTAGCACTGCCTTCACGGAAGGCAAGGCACGGGTGGCTCTCCTGAAGCAGGAAAGCAACACGCTGAATGCGAAACTGGGCTCTTGGACGTTTGAGACGGATTCTGGGGACGACTTGTCAAAACAGATACGCGAGGTGGCAGGTTCTCACGTTGGTGTTTGGTCACAGCGGGTGACCGACAGCTGGCGGACGAACGTGAAGGGTTGGGAATCGGTGCGATGGGAGTAGACGGCTCATTGCATTCATGATGTAGCCTATATTAACTCATTATTTTGTTTCAAGTTACCTAGAGTAGGAGGCTATCACTCATAAGCTCGGGAGCCCAAAAATAGAAAACCGTCATGTCGCACATCAAATGATTATTACGCCGAGTATGCCCTTTTTCGTAGCGCCTGCCATCCCAAAACTCCACGCAATGCTAAAGGGGCCACGCAAGCGGCCCGGGCCTTCCGGTAGCGCGGAAGCATATTCGTCTGATCGCTCCCGTGGTTGGGTGAACGCAACGCCTTCAATGCCTCCAGCGGACGGCTTAGTACACTCGATAAGCCTGTCGCTCAGTTGTACCCTGACTGACTTCCTCTCCTCTTGTGTTGGTTCTTACGCTGGAACTCTTCCTGCTCCTCGCGCAGGGTCATCCAGACCCAGAACCAGCATAACATCTCGAGGAAGGCAAAGGTCAAGAACACACGGTTCTTGAGGCCGTCACCGCCCCAAGTCGAAGGTGTATAGCGCGGATTATTCGACTGGACGGAGGGATGGGCGAAGCGACTGCCGCCTTTCGAGGTTCCGCCATAAAGGGGGGATGAAGGGCCGAAGAGGAAGGTGTAGAGGACAAAACCGAAGGACATGACCATACGAGTTGGTGCTATGATTGGGCTGTAAGAAACTGCCTCGAACTACCAGCATAAGAAGGAAAAGCATGTTGCTTACCCTGTGTTCCCCAGTGGTAGATCAACCAGACTTCTTCGGGCATGCTGAGGGTAACGAGGTCGCTGATGCCTAGTATCCCAAGCACGGCGGCGAGGAAAGCGAGGGCGGGAGACCTGTTTTCGAAGCTTCGCGCATGGGGCTAAAGAGGAAATGTTAGCGCTCGGCCTTGTTACGAATGGACCATGAAGTGAAGCTTTGGAGACTTGCCATGCCCATCGACTCGCCCAGCACGTACACCATCGCCTGGTCTGCGATGGTCGCCGGGTTCGTCAGAAAGAAGTATGCGAGGGTGACATGGAAGAGGGAGAGGGAGGTAATGATTGTTTTCGCTGATATGATCGCCATGATTACGGTTCCTTGCGATGCGCTGTATTCATCAAGGTGAGGGAACTGAAGCAAGCTCGTTGAGAAAGAGAGGGGGGGACAATTGACGTCGCAGTCGTAGGCGCAGTCGCGTCGGACAAGAAAAGAAATGGACCACCAGTCCAGCGCATGTCTTATCAGCAAGCAAACGAAGCGAAGTACCTAGGTAACCCTGTGGCTGCGAGGCTTATCGATCTGGAGCTTCTCATTCGTCTCATCAATTGAGACGGGGCGAGGCTTGAGCGCCGTTCAGCGGTCTTCTAGTGGACCTCCTCCCTGCTAGCGCTGTCGTTCTTTCCAGCAGCTCGCTGAGCTAAACCTGCTTAAGCTGAAGGTGCAGCTTTGGTGGGGGGTGGGGTCCGTTCCTGATTGTGTCCTATGCTGGCCTGGGGGTTGAGGTGGGATGAAAGGTCCTGCAAACCATCGGGGGATTTTGTTCACTTGACCAAACGTCCCGGAGCTAGGTAACAAACCCCACCAACACTCTTCCCACCCGACTGCGATCCTCGAATCCATCACGGCCAAGATGGCAGCCGACACAGTCATGCCGCTCGAGAAAGCGAGGCACATCAGATACTGGCAACGCTGCCACAAGACCTTCCTCCCGCACCAGTACACGTCGTCCGACAGCACGCGCATAGCTCTCAGCTTCTTCATCCTCGCCGCCCTCGACATACTCTCCCCCTCCGAGCCGACCAAGGATGCCCCCCATCTCCTCACACCCGCCGACCGAGCTGCCGCGCGCAAGTTCGTTCTGGGTCTCTACCACCCCGGCGGCGGCTTCTGCGGCTCTCCGAACCATGCTCTGCCGAGCGACTTATACGCCGGCTGGGACTTTGAAAAGGCAACGCCTAAAACGAGGAATGCGAGCTCGGCGAACCTGGCCTCGACATACTTTGCGCTGTTGATCTTGGCCATTGTCGCGGACGGGCCAGAGGAAGCCAAGAGCGCCTTTGCGGGCGTGGATCGCGTTGCGACGTTGCGGTGGTTGAGGCGGCTGCAGAGGACCGATGGCAGCTTTGGCGAGCTCGTGCTGGACGACGGGGCCATTGCTGGCGGGAGGGACATGCGGCTATGCTTTCTGGCCGCCACGATACGGTGGGCTCTACGGGGCGATGCCAAGGAGGGAGACGAGGACTGGGTGGAGGACATTGACGTTGATGGCCTCGTTCGGCACATCCGCCAAGGACAGACCTATGACGGTGGAGTCGCTGAGAGCTCCCATGCAAACGAGTCTCATGGTACGCTCCTGCTACAATGGTGATGATGCTGAATACGTGAAGCTGATATGAGGTTTGAAGCTGGCTACGCATGGTGCGCCGTCAGCGCGCTGGTCCTCCTCGATCGACCCCCAGACCAGAGTGGAACTCCACACGACAGCCAGATACTCCAGCAAGGCGTCCCTGATGCGTCCCTGTTGGTCAAGTTCCTGGTGTACCGCCAGTTCGAGTACCTCGAGAAAGAAGACGACTCGGACGATCCCGACCATGCCAACTTTGCGCTGCCCGCGTCGTTGAGCGAGCTGACATTGGATCCAAACCTGCGCTTCGTTGGGTTCAATGGAAGGTGTAACAAGGTCGCGGACACATGCTATTGCTGGTGGGTAGGAGGGACACTACAGGTACAAGGAATATAGATTGTCGACTGCCAAGGGCCACGGTTTGCTGACGTTTTCAAGATGCTTGGTCACACCGATCTCATTGACGCCGAGCCGTCACGACGCTTCATCACCAAAAAAACACAACATCTCATCGGTGGGTTCTCTAAGTATCCTGGAGGCCCGCCAGACATTTTCCACGGATTCCTTGGCCTAGCTGCACTCGCCATCATGGGAGACGTAGACCTAAAGCCATTCGATGCGTCCGTATGCGCGACAGACGCGACTATGCGTAATATCATATTTGCGAGAAACGGGCTCATCGAGACTACCAAGGCCACCAAGAAGACCTGAACTTGATAGACGCTATATCTCGGCGTCATGTGATCTACTTGCGCGCATTCGCTGACGGGAGGCTGGGAACTAACGCAAAGCACAATGACAGAATAACAGCGAGGTTTAGACATGATAATAGAGAAATACATCAAGCGTTGACTCGAGGTTTTATCTTCACTGCAAAAGAAATCTCAACACCCTTTGTTTGGTACAAGGTATCCTCTAAGTATAGTACAAGTCGCCAAAAGGGGAATATACAGAAAAGAAAAAAAAACACTATGAAAGCTTTTGCCTGGACTCGTTCCTTGGAGCGTGTTTGATCAAACTCGCAGTAAACATTGTATTTGAGGAGAAAAAAGTGGCCACCATCCTCCTCGATGGACGGCAGAAAGGGTAGTTGGGGTTGATCATGTCGGGACAGGGGCGGCTGATGCTTTTGGCGTTACCGGAGGGGCATCTTCCTCCTTCTCCTCCGCCTGCTCTGCCAGTGCCTCTGTCTCGCTGTCTTCAATAATTTGCTCCTCGATGCGCTCTCCTGGCCCCCCAACAACGGGGCTGAAAGCGTCAACCTCTTCGATTTCTTCTTCCGCTTCTTCGCCTTCTTCCTCTTCCTGGATGGGAGCTTCGCCCGACCGTCGTCCGAGTCCAGAAGCACTTGCACTGCGTGAATGGTTGGAACTTGTGCTTCGCGAGCTGCCGCCCCCTCCTCCGCCACCGCCTGCGCTGCCACCTCCGCCAAAGGCCAGCATCGGACCCTTGAAGATGTTCCGCTTTCGCTTGGCAAATTGAATGCCCCCTCCCAGGGCAAAGGGATTAGGCGAGCCTGGAGCCTGCATTCCTGACGTTACCGGTGGGGGAGGCATGCCCTCATTGAATAGAGCAAGGGGAGCCGGAGGACCTGGCCCTCGAACTAGACGGATATTCGACGGGAAGGCGGTCGCGGTGGGAGTCGCTGGAAGAACTTTGACAGAGTGATGAGGCGATTGCCCGCGCTGGAGAGTGTTCTTGGACATGGAAGTCGAGACCGATCCGTTTGAGCTTGTTGATGAAGCTTTGGAATGAGAGTGATGATGATGAGGCATCGAACGAATGGACGAGACCGATGAAGAAGTGGACTTTCGGCCCCTCAACCCTGCCGAAGAGCGCCGCATCGTAGTTCGTGGGGTCATGGGAGACGGCGACAGCGATTGTCGCTTGTAAGATGTTGTGATTCGGGACGGTACCCGCGTGGGGACAGAGCCTCCACCAGAGGCTGGACTGCTGAAGCCTCCAGATCCTCCGTGACTTGGCAGTGCCTTGTTGGCATGGCCATTAGCCACTACGCCACGAGGCAATCCGGCCTTTCCTTGAGGTACGCCGGCATCCGTTGTTGGGTACTTGCTCGTCTGCGGCCGAGGACTCGTGTCCTTGGAGTGTTTACTGCTGCTGCCGGCAACACTGCCGTTTTTATCGACCAGGTTGGGCGTTGAGTGACTCCCTCTCTTGTTCGCGTGCCGTCCCCTACGGGTGTTCTCGAAGAACCAGTGTGTCCAGTTCTTCCAATGCGCAATGATGGCCTGTGAGGGCTTCTTGCGAACCTTTTGTTGTTGTTCAGGTGGTCGCTCTGGCGTCCCGTTAGCCGCCAAAGCTTCCGAAGTGGTCACTAGATGAAGGGTCGAACCCCGAGATCGTGCGCTGCGGATCACGCCCTCCTTAGGGGGCGGAACCGGGCGACGATGTCTAGACGTACTGGCAGACCGGATTGAGTCCTTATCGATTGGTGGAGGTGGTTCCTCTGTATCGGGACTTCCGTTTTCCTTGCTGTGCTCGGGCAGGCCGGGCAAGTCCCCCAAGTCGGCGTAATGCGCGCTTCTTCTCTCTGACCGGCCTCTTGTCCGTGGTGTGATAGGGCCGTCTTCAAGTCTGATGAAGCGGTTTGTCAGCCCGCCGTCCTCATCGACCTCTTGCAACACAGGCGCAATCCGCTCGAGTCTGCTGGATGCGGCGGACAGACGGCGCAAGCTCCTATTCTCGGCCTCTCTTTCCCGCCGTTTTCTCTCTCTTCTCTTGACTTTCCGCTGCTCCTTTTCAATAAGCAGCGTCCACCAGCCAGCCAAAGCGTCACAGCGCTGCGCAAGCACGCTTTCGATGACGGAGTCAAGATCGACACCCGCTCCCCGCATGCGCTGAAGTGTCTCCTTCTCTAGATGCGTTGAAAAAGGCGGAGGCCTTTGCAGTTTTAGGATCGCTTGTTGTGCTGGGGAATGTTCGGCAAGGAAAGGATTGGTGAGGATGTCGGGGAGGGAGGGTCGGAGTAGGGGTCGCTTAGAGAGCAAAGACTTGAGTAACGGAATGGCGGCAGTTGGGAGATGGTCGGGGAACTTCGGTTCCTCGCTGAGGATCTTTGTACGTGTAACGTTGTCGTCGTCATCGTCGAACGGTAGCTCTCCGCATAGTAGGGCATATAGGATAACGCCAAGACTCCAGACATCGACCTTTTCTCCAGCGTACTTTTCGCCTTTCAGCATTTCGGGTGCCGAGTAGCATATTGTGCCGCAGAATGTCTGCAAATAGTTCGCTTTCCCCTCGTATTCTCTCGTGAAACCAAAATCTACAAGCTTGACGTTTTCGTGCTTGTCGAACAGGATGTTTTCCAGCTTGAGGTCGCGGTGGACACATGATTGTTGATGTACGTATGCGACAGCGCCAACGAGTTGGGCAAAAATCTTCTGGACTTTGTGGACGGGAAGGGGGCCATGTTCGAGGAGGTAGTTGTAAAGCTCGTCGCCTATCGAGTCCTTGTCAATCATCGTTTCTGTATCAGCAATAAAACGATAAAGCCTACCAGCACAGTATTCCAACACCAGCCACACCAGATTCTCCGTGACTATGACCTCGTACAACCTGGCAATATGTGGATGGACAAATTGTCGATGGTGATGTATTTCGCGTGCGAGATTCGAGTCGCCTTTATTTGCGGATTTGAGGACGACCTATACCCCAGTCAATGAGTATAACCATCCCAGACTCGACAGTATTGTCCCAGCACGCATGTCGGCCGTTGCCTACCTTGGAGCCATTGGTGAGCTTGTGGGAGGCCAAGTAAACCTTGCCAAAGGAACCCTTTCCGATGAGACGACCGAGAGTGTAGTTGCCGACGGAGCTGAGGTCTTTGTTGGAGAACTCGCTGGAAGCAGCGGAGGTTAGCCTAGGATTCACACCGGAGCGGGCGGATAGTGGAACTCACTCGAGGAGCTCCTGGTACGAGCGAGCAAGCTGTCATAGTAGTATTAGCCAAATGGCCGACTTGGTGGAACACGACGCAGGGCGATTGGGAGGACTGCGAAACAAAAAAGATGGATGGCATGATGGATAGTGGTATTTTTTGGGCGACGCACCTTGGCCTTGCGACCCAGGGCCTCAGCGTTTCCTCTGTTGGCCTGCATCCCTCCGCAAGGCGATGACCAGGCACGTCAAAGCCGACCGAAGCGAAGCCGGGCAAAGTGGGCGGACGGGCTCAGGCGAGACTCGACAAACTTATGGAATCGGGGTTTGGGTCCGGGCAAGCGTGAGGAGGTTTAGGATCGACTTTCGGGAGCCCACGGTGGCGCGCAAAGAGTGCAAGCTGCATCTAGAAGGGACAAGATGGGCGGAACGAATCGAATGGGCCTGCGAGGAGTCGAGTGCGCGTGGGAAAGATCGGTGGAAGGGATCACGGGGTAGCAATTGAAGCTGTTGGTGAGCGCAAGTTGAGGTTGGTAGCTCCAGGATCGTGGAATGCAATGGCTGGGGAAGTTTGCTGGGTTCACGAACGGCCCCTGTCTGCAAAGGTAGTGTACTACCTTAGGCGGTGCTCATCAATCCTTTGCTGGATTGCTGCTAAGGAGCGTTAGGTATGGCGAGGCAAGGCGAGCGAGAAGTGAGGACGGGGAACGAAACAGACCAAGTACCTGGGGGAGGTACCCCCATTTCAGCGCTCCAATCCAACTGCGTCCCAGAGAGGCAAGGAGCAGCGGCCAAGTGGGTCGCCGAGCGGTGGACACACGACCAAAGGCACATCACCTCGAGTAGATATCTACTGCACAGTAGGTACCTTGATACATGCTAAGGAATCATTGGTAGGCACCTCAAGACGAGGAAAAAGTTGCAACATTTACATAAATGATAAGGTAAAATCCTGGTGGGGTGCAGACTGGAACTCGATGTCCACTGAGTTTGCCCAAGATTGGCAGATCCGGGGAAAGAGCGGGCGGACCTGTTCCCTCAGCGGCGTGGAATTCTGCAAAGGTAAGGAATATCTAGCACTGCCAACTGCCATTGAACTACCCAGATTGGACACTCCCGTCTACGCATCCCCGTATCTCGTTCTTGACTGGGCTTTGATCATTGGTTTTCACTGCCTCGGACCGCCTGGATTAACCATTAAAGACAGCCGTGCTGAACGTCATTACCTAGGTACAAGAAGGATAGTATTTGGCCGTTTGCAAATAAGAGATGGTCACGTTGGCCACATCTTAAAACGTTTCGTTTCAGTCGCTTTGCACAGATTGCAACAAGAGCTTTGATACTACCGGTAGAAGCTGGTTAAGGTACACTAAGTACCTAAGATGCCCGGGCGGCTCATAATTAGGTAGGTATATAAAACCAGGCACATTGCTTGCTACCACTCATGATATTCTTCACCATTGGGAGCCTGACGCGGGAGAAACAGCACCTCAGCTAGACGGCAGCAGTGCAGTCAAGTGGATTGCGGGCACTCCAGTATCCCAATGTGTGTAAGCATCACTATCCCCAAGTCCACCTCGTTTGTCTGAGACGCTCGCTGAGACTGCACTGTTGAGGCTCTCTCCCCCCACCGCCATCTCATTGGATCGAGGGGCCAACCTGGAAAGCTTGGATCATCTCCCGCCCCTGCGGGAACATGGGGGTGGCTGACGGGGAACAGTCCGTGCTCGTGGCTGGAGCCAATGACGGGAGCTTGGGATGGAATGACCTCATTCTCAGACCTCGCACCTCAGCCTGCACTCTGCAGATATCTGACTCTTATCACTCATATCACTGACTTTTATCGCACTTCCCGTCACCGTGATTGAGGCTTGAGCTCCCAGGCTTACCTTACCAGGTCGATCTCCGCCCACTTCGTTCCGACACCGCTCCGTTTGCGGTTGCACCATAGCCAAGTCTCCGGGAAACTCTCGCGCCCGCCGCCGGCCATTGATGATTTGTAGCGGCGACCAATCTCTCCAATTGAGACCTCAATTGAGACCTACATCCTTTGATCAATGCTTGTGAGCCGTCAAAAGCAGCCAAATTTTCTATAGGCTTGAAGCTCCGCCACCACCATGCGTGTCTCTCAGCTCATGACCTTGAGCTCTGTGCTCTCCCTTGCCGCCGCCTCTCACATCCAGCAGCCCATCGGCGTCGAATCTTCCCCGCCAACGCCTCACTCACCCTCATCCGCCGCTCCTTCCTGGCGCGACGACCTCATCTCTTTACATCGATCCCTCATTGAGATCCCCTCCATCTCAGGCAATGAGAGCGCCGCCGGGAAGTTCTTGGTCGATTATCTGACTGGCCGCGGCTATGTCTCCTCTCTGCAATTCCTGCCACCGCGCAACAACAACACGGAAGAGACCCCGAGGTTCAATGTCCTGGCCTGGAAGACGAACCAACGCCAGCCCGCACCTCGCGTTGTAGTCACTTCGCACTACGATGTTGTGCCGCCTCATATTCCTTACGGCATATCCGATGACAAAATCACTCCCGACACTCGTATTAGTGGAAGAGGAAGCGTTGACGCCAAGGCTAGTGTTGCGGCTCAGATCATTGCTCTCGAGGACCTGTTCGAGGCCGGCAAAGTCAACCCCGAAGATGCCATGCTCTTATTTGTCATTGGTGAGGAGGACACTGGCGATGGAATGCGTTTCTTTTCCGATTCCCTCCAGGCAGCCGACCCGCCGGTGCAATTTGAATCCGTCATCTTCGGAGAGCCTACGGAGAACAAGCTCGCTTGCGGTCACAAGGGTGGTGTCTTTTGCGATATCTCGGCCAAGGGCGTCGCTGGACACTCTGGCTACCCATGGCTCGGCAAGTCGGCCAACGAAATCATGATCAAGGCCCTCGCCAAGATTATCACGACAGATCTCGGAAGCACTGACAAGTGGGGCAACACCACCGTCAATGTTGGCCAGTTCAACGGCGGCGTTGCTCAGAATGTCATTCCTGCCTCTGCTCTGGCAAGGATCGCGGTTCGGGTTGCCATTGGCCCCGAAAAGGACGGCGGCAACATTGTCAAACAGAGAATCCAGAAGATTCTCGACGAAACCGATGCCGAGTCCCTCGAGTTGACCTGCACCCACGGATATGGCGTGGTGGAGGCCAACTGTGACGTTGATGGTGAGACCCATGCACTTTAACCAAGCAACCTGTGCAGTTTGAATAATTACTGACGACTCATCATCCAGGATTTGATACCCTTGTGGCCAACTATGGAACTGACATTCCTAACCTTAAGGGCTCGCACACTCGCTACCTGTATGGACCAGGCACGATTTTGGTTGCACATGGCCGCAACGAAAACATCACCGTTGCTGAGCTTGAGGAATCCGTGGGAGGTTACCAAAAGTTGATCCTGCATGCTCTCAAGGACTCTGCTTAGTGTCATGAGACAACCTTGAAGCAGTGTCCTGCTAATACGCTATATCCCCTATAGACAAAATTCAATTTTGAACATACATCGGGCTCCGAGCTCCAGCTCCAGATCCAGCTCCAGTCTTTAACGCAAAACAAATATCATCATCATCTATGCTTGAAAGGAGAGATTCCCATCACTGGGCGACCACCTGCGCCCATCTCTCGGGCATGATGTGACGGAAATCAAATTGACCCTCGTCGTTCTTGACAACAGCACCCTTCTCCGTAACAACAGCATCGATCAGGTCGTGCGGTGTAACATCAAAAGCAGGGTTCCAGACGTTAATGCGCTGGTCCGCCGTCGCCACACGCGCTGTACGAGCGATATCGACGTTGCCATCAGCCTGGACGATAGCACCGGAAATCTGCGTGAGCTCCTCCCCCTTGCGTTCCTCGATCTTGATGCCGGCGCCGGTCTGGGTCTCGAGGTCGATGCTGGTGGTGGGAGCCGCAACAATGAACTTGACGCCGTGATGCTTGGCCAAGACGGCGAGTTGGTAGGTTCCAATCTTGTTGGCAGTGTCACCGTTGCGAACGACACGGTCGGCACCTACAATGACAGCAGCAATGTTCATCTTGTCCTTTTGCAAGTTGAACAGCGCGGCAGCCATGGAGTCTGTGATGAGAGTGCTGGGGATGGTCTCGTAAACAAGCTCAAAGGCGGTCAGCCTGCTACCCTGGTTGTAGGGTCTCGTCTCGGTGCAGTAGGCGTGCTTCAGAAGGTTATTGGACCAAAGTGTTCTGATGATACCGAGGGCGGTTCCGTGACCAGATGTTGCCAGAGAGCCAGTGTTGCAGTGAGTGAGGACAGATACTTTGGCATCAGGTGAAGCACCAGCGACCTCTCTCAACCATTGCGCTCCATGGTCACCAATAGACAGGTTGGTCTGAAGGTCTTTTTGCAGAATCTTCTCGGCTTCCTCAATGTATGCAGCAATGACCGTCTTGGAATCATCCTGAGGCGCGCTCCTAACGCGGGCCTTTAGTTGGTTGATAGCATTGGTCAAGTCGACGGCAGTCGGTCTGCTTTCCTTGAGGTAATCCAAACGCGAGTCGATGTAAGTGACGGCATCTTGTGATGAAGAGGCGGCGCAGCTGCCGTTGTGTAGCTCGACAGCGTGGGCGAGGGCGGCGACGATAGCAATGGCGGGGGCACCACGAACTCTCATCGACTTGATGCAGTCAAAGGCCTCCTCGCTGGTGGACACCTCATCGTAGTGGAATTCATGAGGCAGTCTCAGTTGGTCCAGGACTTCGAGACGACCCCGAGTGTACTTGACGGCTTGGAGTCCAGACATGGCGAAAACAGAGAAATTACGATGATGCTGTTGGAGAAAGAAGTAAAGCTAAAGTATTTTGCTTCAAGAAATATAGGGCACTTTATCGCTTCCTGATCCAAGGCAGAGGAGGGGCATTTCTCCCCAAAGCAAAACCAAAAAAGATTCTGCCGTGCCCCTCCATTGACGTTCAGCAAGCAGCGTCATCTTGGGCCAATCATTCCAGCACTGGGTAGCACACCGCTCTCGGGGAATCATCGGAGGCAGAGCTACCTTTGTACCTACCTTACATTGTCGAGGTTCCTAGGTACCCCTAGGCCGGGGCCGACTAGGGGATCCCGCCGTTGGCTGGCGCATTTCGCCAGCTCCCATCCTCCCGTCCAGTGCTCCAAGGCTCCAATTCCAACAAACGGGACCGAACCCCTTTGATGTTCCAGCTCCAAGCTCGCTGAATCGCGCCCAGCGTCTCCACCGAAGCTAGAACCTCACCGAGGCGAGTTGTACACCTTGCATTCGACCGGCACCCACCCGCCGCGCAATTTAGTAAATGAAGCTGCGACGGACCATGTAATTTAAAAGTCCAAATTGGAGGAGCCGTTCAAGATGGAGCGGCCTTTTTCAACCTCCAAAGTCACAGGTAAGCTCTACGCGTCTCATGATCCTGTTGTTATCTCGTTGGCCTACTAGTCGTACCTTGACTGCGCTTCCCCCCAACTGACCAAGCATGCTATTCGCAGTCGAGTACTTCGATCCCCACGACGTTTACAAGCTCGTCACCCCGGGCCTCATTCCACGACTGCCCCTTCGAAATCTCCATTGGCAGTCGCATGCTGGACCTTTGCGCTCGATCGATACCCTTCACGTAGAGCTCACGCCCGCTGGCGGAGACCCAGCTGCCCCAATCTCGCCAACCATCTCCCCTTCGCTCCGCCGGTCAGTAAGCGCCGGCGCAAAGGACGATGGCTTCCAAACGCAGTCTATCGGAGGCAAAAGCACGTCTTCAGATATTTCCGATACCCCAACGATAGCGGCGCGACAGCCTGGCAAGGAACGGCGCCACCAAATACCCGGCCTGAGGCGGACCCCTTACCTCAAAGTCCTGCTCGTTCGATGCGACGACAGCGATACCTACAAGTCCCAAACAAGGGCAGAAATCAGAGAATGGATCAAGAAGAATACACCGCCTTCGCAGTCTACCCGGAAGCTGAACACACAAGAGAACCATGATGCATTTGAGTTCCTGATTATTCATGTCGTAATACCCAACACTTTTGCGGCAAATCAACCTAGGGTCAGCGGAAAGGGCCTCGATGCTGCCGAGAAAGCAAGATCGTCAAGATGGGGCTCCGGATCCTCCACGTTATTGGAGAAGCTTCGGTCCGACTTCAACAGCTCTAGCAAGGGCGCGATCGATCGCGTGGCCCAGATCCGTATCGGCATCAACGACGTTCCATACGATGTACTGCCTCGAGTTGTTCCTGCCACGCCAACCGGTTATACCGAGTCGCGTCAGGATGCCGAAAACGCATGGGATGACCTCGTTGGCAAATTCAAGGAGCTGATTCTGTCATCCTTTGACATGAGGGTGTCCCAGTACGAGGAAGACATCAAGGAGAAGGATGCTCAGCGGGCTCTACCGGGTTGGAACTTCTGTACCTTCTTCATACTCAAGGAGGGTCTTGCGCGTGGGTTCGAGAGTGTCGGTCTTGTAGAGGATGCCTTAGTTGGCTACGACGAGCTCAGTGTCGGTCTCGACACAGTCATCCAAGAACAGGCCACCTCCGGAGATCCCCAGACCCATGGGGGCTCTCTGTTGAGTCACACGCAAGACCTCGTGAAGCGAGCTGAAGCTGCCGTTGCCGCACTGGGTGCTGAGGACGGCTCTCTAGAGGATGACCAGCCTGTTGATCTACAGGCCACGGATGCCTCCAAAACCGACAAGTTCGACGATATCCCTATTAGCGCCACAAAGAAGCCGTACCGCGAAATGATAGTAGCCAATAATGTGTCAGTCTTTGACTTTCGCTGCTACATCTTTGCGAGACAGATATCGCTGCTGCTCCGCCTTGGCAACGCCTGGTCAACTAGGGAAGATCTCCTGGCAAAGCTTAGAGAGCAACAGGAGTCTGTCCTTCACGGCGTTGCACCGCAAGCGCCGCCCCCAAAGCAGACAGATGAAGCCGAAAACCTGTCCATGTTGGCTGAGATCTGCCGAAGGACCCTAGAATTCGTACCGGCTGTCTCGCAAGTTATGAGAGCCGACATCTTGGCTGCGCTGAAGAACAAGCTTACCGAGGAAGATTCCCCGATTCTCAACCCCGTCCTGGCGGAGGCTATTGATAATCTTGTTGCATCATTCGCATTCTCCGTCGCGCAGCAGATTCTTGCTCAAACGTCGAGCAAAGCACTGCCCATCCCCCCTTCGAGTTTGACTCCCTCCGACGGCCATGAGCCAAAGTCATCAATTCCAGAGTTGAAAACCATGCTACACCCGGCTCGAAACTCGTCTTTGCGTGTAGGAACGGGTTCCAATACAAGTACCAGACCACCGCCCAGTCCTGGAGTGTTTCCCGGGGGAACAGGCCCCAACCCTGATGACAATACAGCACCCAACGCCCAATATCTCAAAGCTGGCCTAGAGGAACTCGCTGCGCGTCGGGCAGAACTCTATGCTCTGTCTAGGAACGTCCTCCAAGGCAGCGGAAAGAAACGAGGCTGGGATATTGGATGGACATCTGCGCCGGTACTAGGGGAAATGGATGGCAACGACTTTGAAGACGTTGATCTCGACGGGGATGATCACAAGTCTCAGACAGACAACCCGGATCCGCTCTGTATAGGGCTGGCTGGTATCGAGAACGGTCTTCTCCACACTGCCCTCGACAATCGGGACGACTTCTATCGCCTGTACGAGACACTCACGGACAAGGCCTTGCGTCATTACACCGTGGCCAACCACACTCATGCAGTCAAGACAAGCATGGCCGACCTCGCCGTGCTCAAGTATCACCTTGGTGAGTACGGCCCGGCCGCTTCTTACTTCTACATGACCACTCCATTTTTTGGGGAGAACAGCTGGAGCCTATTGGAGCTTTCCATGCTTGTCATGTACTCTCGATGTCTGAAAGAGCTTCAGCGTAAGGATGAATTTGTTCGCGTGGGACTGAAGCTCTTGACGAAGGCAGCAGCCGCAGAAAATGAGAGGCTTCAACAGAAGAAGCCCTCGTTTGTAGCTCACTCGGAGATTCAGTACCCCGAGAAAAGTGCCATCGCTGGCTTTCTCGATGAGGTATTGAGTGTAGCTAAGACCCTTTCCAACGAGGTCAGGGTGCCTCTGGGGCATCTCTTCACCCAAGTCGAAGTTGTCGGGCATCCAGCCTACCACACCGGCAAAGATTGCTTCTCTCTTACCATTAAACTAAGAAGCTTGCTCATAGATGACCTAAGCCTGGAGAAGGCCGCCATACGCTTGTCCAGGACGTCATCCGGGGGGACAAAGGAGGTTTGGTTACACACTTCCGAAGCGAACATTCTCAAGCCAGGGATCAACGAGTTGCGGCTTACCAGCACTGTAAGTAGTATGCTGACGATACGAGAGAAGCTGAACTAACAGATGCTAGACCAATGTCGCCGGTCACTACAGGATTGACCGGGCAGATTTGATTTGCAACAAAGTTGACTTACACTGGGAGCGGGATGTCAACCAAACACCCAGCAAGACGGCGCAGATCTTCCGTCTTCCCGACTTGGAACTCTATCGCCCCACTGGCGGTTTGAGTTGTCGCTTAACGGCGGCAAGAGACATTCAGTTGGACAAGAACAATTCGCTTGATTTGGAACTCTTGACGGGATGGAACACTATCAAGTCCTGTGAGCTTTCGGTCAAGCCATCGACTGGCGGCCTTCGAATCATTTCAACCGAAGCAACGTTTCTTGGACCTGCACTAGAATACGAGAAGCCTTTGGAGGCCGGACTTTTCCGCTTCGGAAGCATCTCCGCGTCGTCCGCCATCAAAATGCGTTTCCCGTACACCATCGAGCAAGATGTTCCGAGCATATCGGCTAGAATCGAAATCACGTACACTACAGACGAGGGCACTTTCACATACTCCAATGTATTCTCAGTCCCAGTGGCACTCGCCTTGGGCGTCAATGTACAGGACGTTTTCAAGCACAACGCCTTATTCTCCCGCTTCAGCGTCTCAACAGCCTCGTTGAGCCCACTCAGAGTGTTCAAAACACATCTGATCGACTCAGATGTCTTTGCTGCCCATTCTGCAGCTCCACCAAACAAGTCCATCATTGTGTTTCCGAAGCAGCCTGCCAGTTTGCTTTACAAGATCACACGCAAAGCTTCAGGCAACACCACACCCAAGACCCAGCGGACCCTGTATCTTAAGCTTCATTACAGCGTTGTCTTGGATGAGATTATTGCCCTTGTTGAAGATTCCCTGTCAAAGTACATCGAAGAATCTCCTCTTTCCTCCTTCTCAGGCCTTTTGATCAACCGCGTACTGGCAGAGGTGCGGTCTAGCCTTTCGGCTTATGACTTGGAGCGAGCTGCTCTCCTCGGCGAGGTTTCTACGGCCTTCGTATCGCCTTTACTAACAGGGAATATCTTCAGAGGTCTGGGCACAGCCCCGGGCGGCAAAGAAGACACCTCTAAAGCTCTTCAGGCATTCCTTGTTTCCTGGCAGTCAACGTATCCAAAGTTGACCATCAAAGGAATCGAGTCGATCAGTCGATCAATCCTCATCCCTGTCGACGTCCCCTCCATTCCCGTTTTCCACTCGGTCGACATTCAGCTTCCGCCACCCGACGAACAAATAGCAGGTTCGACCCTGGCCGTCAACCAGTTGTTGTCTGCTAATCTGCGTTTGCGCTGGACTCGCATCTGGGACACGGCTGTCAGTGATGGCAAAGGCATCAATAGGGACTACGAGTTCAGCTTTGATGTGACTGGTCCAGGTGACACATGGCTCATCGGCGGCCGGAAGCGCGGCAACTTCAAGAGTCTGGGAGTAGACAAGTCGGACGCCAAGTTTGGAGAATCCGAGTTGCATGTTCCCGTGCTCATCGTACCGCTGCGCGAAGGACGGCTGCCCTACCCCAATGTGGAGATTCGCGAGGTCAAGAAGGAGGAGAATGACGAGACAGCTGGTCATCATGAGATCGATTACCAAAACATTGGCGAGACAGTACGGGTCGTTGCTGACTTGCAGCGGGTGACCCTAAGTCTAGATGCTAGCGGACCCAGTGGTGGTCCATTGGTTCTCGAGAGCGAGCGGCGCGAATTCCATCATCGGATCTTACTGTGATGATGCGATAGATGTCTTTCTCCAGCCATTTACCTGGCTGTGTATGATAGAAAATGAAGAATACAACGTGAATAAGTCGAAGCCAATTCGCATTGAATTCCATGAATAGTGAGGTGAGATAATGTTTATGGCCATGCCGGCAAGCGCGCTGCCGCTCTTCTCGGGGTTGCCGTTCTCCCCCTATCAGCTTGCGACAACTTCACGTTGCCCGACGAATCCATGTGACTGCCCGCTCGGTCCACTTTGAGGCTCCGCGATGGCTACCAAGCCAATACGTGTTTGCAAGCGACCAACATATCCACTTCGAGCCCAGGACAGGAAGGTGCTTGAGCTGTGCCTCAGTCCTCGTGACCAACTGGGCGTTGCTCCCCGCTGCGCCGTAAAGTAGTCAACTAACAAGGCCTCATTCGTCACCACGGAAGTGGCCGGCACTTTGTTCACTGTGCCAATGCACCTGGGCAACTGGAAGATCCAGTTATAATTATCGGCTACGACAACGCCTCTAGAGAGAGAATACATATATTCGACTTGAGTCTACAACAAATCAAAATAATAATCACTTGGCGCCAAGAAAAGACGATTTGTGCCAGCACATCACTCGAAGACTGTTAATCGATTGTCCTCTGCCCAGAACCAAATCATATCAAGACTGCCTTCCGCCTACACTTACTCTGAACGAAACTCCCGCTACCAGGATCGAGAGCTGTCTATAAACCATTTTCTCTGAAGCACACGCGTTCAGATCAACAGATCTGATCAAATTAGCAAAACCGACAGTCAAACGCCGCTTATAAAGCACGAAACTTCCGAGTCTATGCCAATATCCACGTCGAAGAAGAGATCACTCTATCAACGCATGCAAGACCGAAACAGAGTTGAGATTTCAGAGGAGGAATTGCAAAAGTACACCGGAATGAGCAAGGCGGGTCTGCAGGATTGGGCCAAGGATCGCCCGGGGGTTGGAGCAAAGACACCCGCTAACATGGGGAAGAAATTTGAGTCTTGGGAATCTATGCGTGTCACTACAGGGATTATGTGACGTTAGTGATTTGCATTGGTTGGGTTTGAGTATATAGTAACCGAGTTGCATTGGTCAGGTCTGAGGCTATCGTAACTGAGTTGCATCTTTTGATGATAGTCAACCCAAAACACTAAGTGAATACGTAACAAATGGTATGAAATTCGTTGTAAAGTCAACGGCTGGAACACATGTTTTGAGATGGGCTTACGATGCTCCTGGTGCCGAGTACCTCATGTGGCAAAAGATTCTCAGACCACATAAATATCCATATTGAAATTTTGATTCATCTCCCCAACGACTAGGGTACGACAATGGCACAAAGACCCTCTGATATCATGATCTACCCAGAGTCATTCTAGACCCACTGAGTACTTAGGACCTTTCAATCCAACGACAGGCCGTCGTCAGAATCGATTTAGTATATTGATGTTTTCGATATCTTCCTTGAAGTTCACAGAGTTGCTATTCTTGCATCATATTCAAGCACTGTGGGTGTGGTGTAATGCCTATCTGATTTCCAAAGAGAGAGATTAAATGCGCATCAATTAGGCTTCGATGAGTTTGCAAGTACGGAGTAAGAAGTGAGTATATGCTTGACCAGGCCATCCCATATTGCTTTTTTAATATCAGCAAAAGCTGCTTAGTTTTATAATTATGTTTCCCCCAGTAGCTTTAACTGCTGTCCCTCGAGCGAGTTGCAGTGTGGTCTCATCATTGACCCCGGGTCCGAGCAAATTTATCTCAGACCACCCCTTCAGACGATACCGGGTGAGGCACGTCGGAGGGACGACGCAACTATTCTGCCGTATTGCTTGAGGACCCGAGCGGCGGGACGGCAAGTGGACTCCACGCCATCCCCCACTTTCCGTGCCGGGATTCGATACCACGTCGGCAGTGGGTTTGAGGGGCGGGAGCGGGGGATCGACACGAGCCGGGGCAAGCGACCATCGTGGTTCTGGGCTGAATAATACGAGGTTTATATGTGTTACAACTTGAGAAGGTCCCAAATGATGCTGTCAAACATTTTAAAACTGAGAATTGCTAGTATTTACATAAAGTCTGCTTATCAGATTGCGAATCTGCCTGGAACCACACCCTTCCTCATTGAAGCTCAACCCTCATGGCCGCAAACCACAGTCTCGCGGGCAAGATTGCCGTGGTTTCCGGTAGTTGCAGTGGTATTGGGCATGCAATAGCGAAGGAGCTCAGCGCTCGAGGAGCCCACGCCGTGATCAACTACCCAAACGCCTCCCTAGCAGATGAAGCGGCCGCAGCAGTGGCGGCACTTTCCACCCCAGGAATCGCGATCGAAGCCAACATTAGCACTGTGGACGGACCGAGGAAGTTGATAGAAGGTGCAGTTGAGGCCTATGGTCACATTGACATTCTTATCAACAACGCCGCAGTTGCCATCAATTTGCCATTTGAGGAACAAACGCTCGATCACTGGGATTCTTTGGTCAATCTCAACGGTCGTGGAACATTTCTCTTGACGCAGCAGGCTCTGCCATACCTTACTCGTGGAAGTGGACGCATCGTCAACATTTGTTCCATTAGCTCCCGCGCTGCCCCTCCTCTACAAACTATCTACGCCGGGACCAAGGGGATGGTAGATTCTTTCACCCGTGTTTGGGCAAAAGAGCTTTCCCCAAAATATGGATGCACCGTCAATGCTGTGTCCCCTGGCCCTACTGCGACGCACGGGTTCTTGAGTGCCGGAGAGGAAGCCATGAAGGTCCTAGGGCCTACAATTGAAGCAACGCCGGCGGCGAAAAGGCTAGGCAAGCCAGAAGAAATAGCGGATGCTGTGGCGTTTCTTTGCGAAGAACGATCCCGATGGGTCAATGGAGAACACATGTTCGTCAATGGGGGGCTATACATGGACTGAAAGCGACGAGGTTGTCGAAAAAGCCACAGGAAATTGTCACATTAACCTAAGGCATATATGTTGAAACAAAGCGAACAAGTCACTAGTTCCCTCTTGCTTTCTTCCTTCCAAATATTGCCCAAGTATCTACCTACAGCGACGAAGGATGTTGCGGGCACTGAATGAAGCGCTTGCTACAGTAGCCTATTCGCCGACCTCCCGATCTGGGTGCCAGTGCAGGAACTGCCTGGAAAACTTCCACTTCCATGTTGCCTGTCGCATTCGATTTCCAAAAAAGTAAAAGGGTATGGTTGACAAGAACACAGCCGCCGATATACCCGCTAAGGTTCCAAATACGGAGAGATATCCTGACTCTTGGACCCAAACATTCACGTAAAAGCTGAGAAGAAATCCAAAAACGGCTACTAGAACATCAGCTACATGAACACAAAGAAACGCCCCCTCAAGGGTCGTATCTCACAAAAATATGTCATAGGCACATCTCAGGAATTGGCTCACCTTTGAAGAAAGACTGCGTTACTATAACCTCACCGGCTATGGGCCGATAAGAATCAAGAATATACACAAGAGCCACGTTGTTTGACTGAACAGTGGTGAAGTTTACTATCCAAGTTAGCTTGTGACGCCCTAATATCCCTTCCATAACATATGCGTGTCTAAAGAGACCGAGAGGAAGGCGGATAAACGTACCAAGGCCGATACCAATAGTGGGACAAATCCAGTGTAATTTCTTCGCGAAGCCTGCCCCGTATAAAATGCATGATAATGGACCCGTGATCAAGCTGATTATCATTGCAGGTAACCGCATTTCGGGGATCCTGGTTCCGCCACTCCGAATCGTCAGTTTGTCTGCCATCCAATCTGTGAAGTGTCCCCCGCAGAAGATGGCTAAGAAGGAGCCAAATATCGTAGAGAGATACGTTAAACCGGATTGCCAGGTATGAAAACCGTAGACCGTCGAGAAAGCGTTCGAGAAGTTCGCGGATATCACAACGATCATGCCAGTGGTGATTGCGTTGATTAAGGTCGCCCAGAATACGGCTGGCAAAGTAATGGCGACAAGAGGACGGAACATCAGAGCCAATAGAGGTTCGCTAGTGTAAGTCCCCGAGAAGACTGTCATAGTCGCCAAATAGGTCTTCCACGTCGATGGAGATGACGTGTGCGACGAAGAAGGAGGGTTCTCAAGACACTGAGAAGACGGCTTGGTGGATTCGTGTCTGGATGGTACCACCTCTAGCTCCGTTGCATATCGCCTTCGATAGTGTGTTTCGGGGAAGGTGAACAGTACTAGAACCGTACAAGTTCCGACGAAGGCAGAAAATACCCAGAATATCATCCTCCAGCTGTAAGTTTGTGTGATCAGGCCCGAAAACACCACGCCCACACCCACACCCGCAGATAAGGAACATGTGTAGATACTAATGCAGATTGTCAGAATCGGTTCATCCTAATTGAGGCGCTCCTGGGATGTAAGCAAAGAAGGATAGACTGACACCATGGCACGCCCGCGTTGGTGCAAGAAGAACAAGTCAGTGATTGTCAAGGGTGCGACGATTTCTGCAGCAGCACAAGCAAAGCCGAGAAAGAGCCTGCCAACAAGTGCACTGCCAAAAGAAGCCGCTGCGCCACTCCATATACAACTTGCCGTAAGTAAAAGGTAGGACGCGATGTAAACGGGCCTTCTGCCGTATTTGATTGCCAGAGGCACCCAAATAAGATTGCCCGCACCAATCATGAGTGAACACCCGGTTTGAAGGTATGATGCTTTAGCAATGTTGTTTGGCACAGTGTCAGGCCCAGGGCCGAAGAATTCGAGAGTGATCAACTCTAGGGCAACAGCAGGCCCGACAATGACGGCATGGGCGAAGAAAATTCCAAAGCATGTCAGCGAAAAAATGTAGTATTTGCGTGTTGGTGACCTGGTACGTTATGATTCAGCGCAAGTCTCCCTCAACTCGTGGTATTCGTAGCAATTTGGAATGAATCAACACTCACCAGTTTAAAGGATCGTTGGGGTCATTTGAGGGCGTGGGTACCAGAATGATTTCATTGGTTTCATTGTGGCGAAGCTGAACTGTTCCCAGCGTTTGTTCTTTCAACTTAGTGTCCACATCTTCTTGCAGCCGAATCTCCTGAACAGGCAAGATCGACATCGTGTTACTTTTGCAAAGAATACCACGACAGTCAAGAGCAGAAGCGAAGTGAGATGGATGATATGATCACGGGTGAGGAAAAGGGGTCTCAAGAGCGTCCCGGGCTCGCCCAAATGGCTCATATTTAAAGACAGACACTACGACGACCGAACCCTGGGAGGTATTGGGTTGCAAATTTTCCAAAAAAAAGTTGTATAGAGGCCCCGGGACCACCATGAGGTTTCATTGAGAAAGCATGAGGAGTGTCGGGATGTCCTGCTGAAATGCGGGGGTGGGGCCTCGGGGCGTGATAGCTGAGGTTCGTTCTGTGTTGGTGGCGACAGGATATGTGATTGGGAGTAGCCACCAAGGAGGAAGTACCTAGGAAAAATAAAATTTCCTGTCACCCATCTGAGAAAAGTGAGGTATAGTTGGCAGGTTACTTGGGCAAAGTCACCGGCACGGCGACACCCACTTTACCGAGAGGCTCCAAGGAGCGCCGTACCCCAAACGCAGGAGACATTACGAGTCTCCTGGAATAGGACCCTGGATCATGAATGACTCTTCGCGAATAATGTCATTGCTCATCCGGGACAAAAGGCTGCCTGTATTGAATTGCTATCGTCAAGGACTGCGTGATGCCAACTTTCGAGCTTGAGGTACGCTGAAAGAATGTGCCTACCTTAGTTGACAACCTTTTAACTAGATTGAAACAAATCGATCTTCAGAGACGCACTAGTGGGGGGACGATTCAATTATAAGTGTAAGTAATCAAATGTGGATACGTCTCTATGCTCCCCATACGCAAGGAGTCAACGATAGAAGCTCTATCCATGTTCCATAGGAGGGCAAGATTCAATCTGTGAATCCACCCCAAAAGCGTACGGGCTGAGATACCGTCCTATCATTCAGAGCCTCAAACCAAGGATTAATAAATGAGTTCTACGCGAAGTTCGAAATGCTTCAACTGTCAGAACGTCGCTATTATACTGAAACTGCATAATTGGTGAATATCTGGAAACTTTTCAATAAGTTGATGTCGTGTCAACTTGAAGCTTAAGTTGCTCATTCATCTTCAGAGTCGAGTTTTTATTTGAAAGTCAGTTGTGTTAATTATTTATGAAAGCTAAAATCGACTTTTGAATAAGCAAAGACTCATGAATCCATGAGCACGAATTTCGAGTTTGCGACATTCTGATGCAATACAGAGGCCACTGCGTCAACTTGATTCCAATATTGGCATCGACAGGTTCAGGATCTAACCAAGTAGGCCAAAATGGGCAAGTCACAGGACTCGCAATAGCCAGATATAGCATTTGAAAAAGCTTCTCAAAAATCATTTCCCAGCGGTCTTGCAGTTTGGGCTCATCGAAACAAAAATCTTTCATATTCAAGCAACCAACTCAAGCAATTTGACCAATCCGCCGAGGCATCTTGAACCACCATGTGGGCTTGTCATTGCATATTGATTCATGCGGTGCAATCGACTGCTCCTAGTAGGTCTGAAAGAGTGTGAAAATTGCCTCAATCACTCACCATTTACTCCTTGAAATCCTGAGGCGTACGGAAGTACTCGAACCCAACATCTAGAGACATCTAGAGGGTATAACCCCGCGAGAAGTCAGGGTTTACTTAACGTGTGGAAATGAATTCCATGCTTTACTACCCCTGTTCGAAAAACGGTCCATTATTACCCCGTTGCACATCGCAGCGCGTATTTTCCACCTCCCCGGGACCAAGATGGGAAAAGCAGCGTGGCGAGGCTATCGTATTTCTTCGGCATACATCCTATTTCGTCTACGGGGTTCTCGCCTAGAAATCACTTTGCCGATCTTGCGAGCACAACCCTGATATTGATACGACCTGTCAATCAAGAAGAGAGGGGCAGTTGGGGGGCAAGGGAAACAGCGGTGAACGATCGAGGGCCACGCGAGGGGCGCCGAGGAAGTGGATAGTTTCATTCGACTGTTGCAGGGTTATGCACGGCTTTCAACCCGGACGGAATGTCGGCCTCGATCGGAGGTCGGTGGAGCAAGCAGACAGTGGAGATGGTAGAACGTGGCTAGGCCCGCTCCTTGATACGCCGAGACTCGTAGTCTCATCCACATACATGATATTCAGGGTCTTCCAGAAGGGAACTTGAGACGACGTTTTGTATATGAATAACTCAAACTTTGAGCACGGTTGGCTCGGTCCGGGGTTTGCTCCCAAGACAGCAATCCCAACCGTCCAGCGAACTTTGAGCTCTGGCATTTATGCCTGACTACTGTCGAGCTTTGTGAGGGATGGGACACCGGACGAAGATGTTGATTTTGCCTGACTTCCTAGAGAAATTGAGTTTTGCTTTGTGATTAGTGACACGCCCCTTTTTGTGTGGGAGCCGGGGTAGGCACCGCGGGGAAGATAACTTAGGGGACTCATGTTTGGCAACCCGGGCCTCGGTCTATCATGATAGCCGCTGTCATGGCGCCATCCCGTGATGTGGGATATTCGTGTTTTGAGCCAGGTCCGGACCACTGGGTCCCAGTGGACAAAACGACTCGACAAGTGGTACGAGAATAATGCAAATCTGGGAATCTTCATCCTGAAATGACCGCGCGAGGGAAACTTTATTTAGAGTTCAACACTAGGAATAAAGTTCATCACCTTCTATCTCAAGACATTCAGCGGAGACGCAGCTTAGACCAGAGTTACATCAATGGACAAGGCACCCTGCATTCCTCGGACTCCGCCTCACGACATGCAGATGGTGTCTATCGAGCTTTCAGATGGTTCAAATTGGAGATATTCTGCTCCAGAATGTGGTGATATCGTTCGTCTAGTCCCAACTTACCGAAAACTTTCTGAGTTAAGACGCAGAACTCGGCTCTCTCGACATGTTTGCGACGCTTCGAACCGAAGACCGAGATGGAGAGGTCGTATGCATTTCAAGTACACATCAACTACCGCAACCGGGTCAGAACACAAACCATTTTGCTTGTGACGGCTGCCGAGCAAAGAAGGTATAATCGATTGATTGACTGAACCTCATGAGAAACCGCGCTGACCTGCTCACTCAGTTGAAATGTACTGGACACAGATTTGGCTGTCAACGATGCCGAGACCGAAATCTAGCTTGCACATATTCCAATACTCTACCACAAAGGCGTCGCAAAGGTGGAAGGCCCCCAGCGCCGCACAAAAGCGCAACGCCTCGCGAGATCACGCCGTCTACGTCAGAAGAACCGCCGATGATGGTCCCTTCTGAATCACCCAAAGAGCGATTACAATCGGCGCAATTGGAGCAGTTGTCTGAACCCAAATGTGTCTCAAAGGGTGCTGCATCGGATCAAATCTTGCCACCGGAGCGAGCCGAGATTGACATGGACTCCCAGTCAACCAATTTGCTCATCCAAACCCCGACATTCGTTGGCTCGGGCCAATCACCAAGCACCCTGCTGGAAGAGGAGTCGTCTGGCACACCGCCTGACTTTGAGGATCTGGCCCTTCCAGATTACATGGAGTCAGACTTGCATGAGTTTGATATGGACGACTTACAATTACTTGATGCCGAGATAAACTTGTCCGAACAGGAAGCTGAAGGCCATGACCTAAGCGAAGCATTTGCATCCAGTACAACCCCATTCAACGTCCAAATCACACGGGAAACTAGCTTTGCTAGAAGCAGCTCATCGTCAGGTGAGTTAGAGCTCTCCAGCTTTCAGCTACGCAATACTGCTTCTGAAAGCTTCCGCCATTGTCTAGATCAAATGATTGATGCTAAGTGGATGTAGATGATTCTCAATGGAATGCTATTCAGCGGTCCAAGAGCAATCACACAAGGGATGACACCTCTCATGATATCTCTCATGATTTCGTTGCCCCTAAACGGGCGCCGTCTAGTCTCTCATCGCACGGTATCAGCTCCACGGTGCCTTTCACCCCTCACCACCACCCACACAGCTTTCCTTTAAATGCCCCAAGTCCGTTACTTGTTAACCGTAGCCATGGCAGCCCAATCACTGGGCCGGGGTCACAGACGAGCATCGCAGCCACAGCGCCTTGCCGCTGTGTTGGCGTAACGCTGAATTTGCTTGAAAAAATGCAGACGCAGAGCAAAGTAACAACCTTTTGCATGGCGGAAACCTCCCTACATCTGCTTAAAAAGTCGATAACCCAATGCCGATCTATAAGTCATTGCTCTTCGTGCCGGAATCGTTCTAGGGTAATGACATTCTCAATATTGCTAGCCGAGAAGATTATGGCTATATTAGAGGATATTGCATCTGTGTGGGAATGTGCTTCTCAAGCCTCAAATCTCGGAGATGACGGGAGAATTGAGGCATACGGACATGCACACCGTTGGATTCCTGTATTACTGGGACAGTATCAGATTGATACTGTCCATGAACGTTGCGAGATTTTTGGTTTCTTGATTCTGCTGCAAGTACGGCAGCTTGGAGGCTTCTTGGAATCTTTGCGCAATTCAGTTGACAGACAGAGGTGGGCGCCACACCAGAATTCGCTACGGCCCATCTGTCTCCGTCTCGAGGAGCTACAAGAAGCTTTGAGCGGGCATGCATGAGACGTATCTACTTTCTATCTTGAGCAGCTTCTTCTACCTACATCTTCGAACAAGAAAGCGGAATCTTGAAATACACATCATGAGATGAATCGAATATTCTGACTCGAAAGCCAAACGAGTGCAAAATACACCTACGTTGACTAATCAACCTCTGCCCGCCTCGGGATTACAGACACCACTTTCTTTGGTTACCTCAGGGTTACGGACATATTTCGCCAAGCTTTTGCAGAGTCTCCCTTCTCCTGGCCTCGGTCTCAGCCGCTACCCGATGATCTATCCGAAGATGATCGGACCGTTTCTTCTTATAAGGACCTCTTCCCCGTAGATTAGCCGATAATCCTGGCAACAGCCGGGAGAGCGAGTCATTCGAATTGAAGATCTGATTGGACTTCAAAACAATTGTGGATGTATTGGCTTCAAGACGGGTTCAAGGTTTCCAAGCCCGAAACCTTATTTCTGACTTCCCCGGTCCCATATGCATTCGCAGAAGCTTAAACATACGAGTGTTACGCTTGATGAGCCACAACCGCCGGAGCACTGTAACAGGTCTAGCGTTCCATCAATGAGAAACACACCCTGAGATTGAACAGCTGTGTCAGCCTCAAGTTTGCTAAAATGGAACGTCGCCGAGAGGCCTAGATCTTGGTCATTCGCCAGCGTATCAGTATGCCCACGAGTCAACATTAATATGCATTGCGCACACGTTATAGAAGTTGTCCAGACGCCCGCTCTGCCTCCATCTTATGCACAGGCCGTAGCCACTTCACACCTTATGACTAGGGCTGTTTCCAAGCGCTGCTGGGGTTCATGAGTGCGGCTTCCCCGGCTCAACTACCCTACAGCGCATCCACTTCAGTTACAACACATTCTGGGGTCAGCTACACCAGAGCAACGGCTTATGCATGCCGCTTAAAGTAAAAGTTGGCTATGTGGCAGAAATTCTCCAGGGAACGGCCACAATAGCTAAGAAGACATGGTCTGGTACACGTGGTCAAAAGGTTCCTCGCCATATCTGTCGCAGTACGTACTGCGTACAGGAAGAGAAATCGGACACACCCAACACGGAAAGGTTCCGATGGAGATTGTTCTTGCCCCGTTGAGAATTTGGAGTCCAGCCGTGACACAATGGCTGCTGCCACTGTCTGATGTGGCGTGCATGCGACAGACTTGTTATCGCAACGACTCGAGCACGGAGCTCCCTTACGCTGTCAGAAAACTCAGACCACTGGTCAGTGGGTGGATATCTAGATTCCAGGAAGTCACTCGAAGGCCAGTGTATGATGAGAAATTGCTTGGGAACTTGGAGCTTGTTCTCTCAGAAATAAATCGGCTTTAGGTTGGGCCCTCCTTGAGTGAACTTGTAGTGGGTGACACATTGGAAAAAGAAGAAAACGCGTTGAGACGATTAGCCGGTTCCATTCAGTGCACCTCCAAGCGGTTCATTGCCACGCTAAAACTATCTAAGTATTCGCTCTAGAGTCTCTTCTTGAACTCCACAGTCGCCCATGGGTCCGGTAGATATTGTGTTTCCGCTCGTACACTTTGCGGGCGTCCCTGTCCATGTGTAAATCGCATCTCGTAATTTTTCAACAGATGGGCCATTATGGCCTTGATCTCATGAGCCGCAAAAAAGCGTCCTGGACAAGCATGGCGCCCGTAACCAAAACTCAAAGATGTCGGATTCGACGCGACATACTGGGCGCGACCGTCCATATCTGAGCGCTCTTCTCTTATCCTGGCAAAGCGAAACGCATCGAAAGTTTCGGGGTCCGGATAAAAAGATTCATCCATTGTGATAGCTTGCGTTGGAATCCCAATGGTGGTATGAGCTGGAATTGTGAACCCGGAGGATAGTGTATAAGGCCGGTGAACCACTCTCTCGAATGTGACTGCACACGTTGATGTATTAGGTGACCACTGTGAAAGGCTAGAACTCGTTGGGGTGAACGTACTTAGAAGTAGAGGATTAAATCTTTGGCTCTCTTTCATGAAACTGTCCATCTTCACCATTTTCAAGAAGCCCGATTTTGTTATCAAATCATCGTTGCCAGTAAGGCTCTCGACTTCGTCCCGCAATGTTTCAATGATTTCAGGACGTTCGCATAGGTCGTAAATGAGCTGTGCAGGTGCAGCTGCACTCGTGTGTATCGCAGCAAAGCTTATCTTCAAGAGAATACTGGCCAGGAATGCCATGTCACGTTCTTCGCCTTTCGCCTGCTCGGCCATCCAATATAGAAGATCTTCAGCTTTATCTCCAGTGCGAAGGCGACTCTCGAGCAGTGGAATAGCTGCAGCTTCTGCAGCAGCGTAATGGCCGGCGATCTTGGCAATCTCCGGAATGAAACGAGCTGCAAGTGGCTTCAGGAACTCGGGGTATCTTTTCAGCTTCTGAGCGCCAATGAAGCCGTCAATGGCAAAGTCGATAGATGATTGTACCCATTCTCGATTGTGAGATAGAGTGGTGCCACCGAACATACAACTCGAGACTCTTGCCACAATCTGCGTCAATGTGTGCACGACAGGGACGGGCGTCCAATCTGTTCGGGTTAGCGGAGAAAACTCATTCGTCAAGGCCATAATTATTGCAAACCTTCACAAGCAGGAAATGTGTCATTGAATGCGTCAACTATTTCTCTCTGCACTGCCGGCATTACGTCGGCTACAAATTTGTTAGAAAGATCATATCAACTCTCATGACTTATGTAGAACCACCTACCGAGATGATGATTCAGTTGCGCCTTAACAACGCGAGGATGCAGTGTCGACCTACTCCCCATAGTGGTGTACTTGCCCTCGAACATCTTTCCGGCATTAGAATCATCATGAATGAGTTAACTTAGTAGAAGGATGATCTCATTACCTCGATAAACGTAGCAACAAAGTCTACCTGGTCGATTGGGGCCGTCTTGAGCTCCTCTAAGTACTTCGAGGGAATCATCAGACGTTCTCCTAGTGGACTGGGGACGTAGAAGAAGTCGCCTTTCGCCTAAACACTGTAAGAATGACTCAGGTATTTTGTTCTTTAGGAGGCAACATACGCGCTTGTACCCTTCTTGAAGCATTTCTTTTGCATTTTGGCGAAACCGCTCTCGATTTGCCTTGATGCTGTATTTAGCATTCCCACCCACGACTAGAACACCAGGAACGAGTTTTTGTTTGTCTGGCAAGAGTGCGCATAACAAAACGATCAGTCCTACAGTGAGACCCAAAAAGGTCATGGCCAAGCCGTGGTTTCCATTGGTATAGTCGTGAGCATAATGCCGTAATAGAAGGCTATCGAGATCAAAGAACGATTTCATCGCGATGTATTGATGGCTTCATGAAAATCTGGATCGAACCGCGCGCTTGAGAAACCGTAACCGCTTGGCAAAATCGGCTTATACGTCGCGGATACTGCCTGGCAAACGCTCGGAGCTTGCGAGGTTTGAATCTTTGGGCTCGGGCTTTTCCCGAAGTATGCGAGTTCCGAGGTGTCGGCCGCCACAACTCCCAACAGGGAAGGCAGCCGAAGCCCGGATGAGAATGACTGAGATCTCAGCAACACCATTAGTGAACACCCGGACAATACTAGGCTTGAAGTATAGATATCTATCACTTGCAGCTCTAACTTGTCCGACATTTCTCCAAAACATCAATTTCAAAACCATCTTCTCACCATGGGAGAACCGATCCATGACATTCCGTTGGCGAGCTCAACCCCTGTCTCTCTTAGCGTTTTACCTGAGGGGCACGATGCTTTCCAGCCCTACAAAGTCGAGAAGTTTGACGACGGCCTTCGATATGACACTCTTCAAGTTCACGGAGGACACCGACCGGACATAGAAACACATGCTCGGGCAGTCCCAATCTATAACAGCGTGGTGAGCCTTTATATCTGATTATCCCCGATGGGCCATGGTCAATTACCTAACTCAAATACTATCTCAGTCATTCATATTCACAGATAGTGAGCATGCCAAAAGGGTGTGTGCCACCCAAGAAGCAGGCTACTTCTACAGTAGAGTATCGAACGTAAGTCTTTCATGCCTGTTATCTTGGGAATTGTCTCCATTTTACTGAACCTTATCCGCAGCCAACGGTTGCAGTCTTCGAAAAACGGGCCGCCGCTTTGGAAGGAGGCACTGCTGCTGTAGCCACAGCCTCAGGACAGGCAGCAATTTTCAACACAATCATCGGCCTAGCAGGAGCCGGTGATAATGTTGTGGCCTCAATCAACTTATATGGAGGCACCTACAGCCTTTTCAAGACACTGCTTCCGCGACTTGGTATCACTGTGAAGTGGGCCAAACAAGAGACCAGAGAAGAGTTTGCCAAACACATTGATGAAAATACCAAGCTCCTCTTCGTCGAAAGTATTGGAAATCCTCGCTGCAGCATTCCCGATCTTCAGGGATTGGCAGATGTGGCACATGAGAACCACGTTCCATTTGTGGTAAGTAGCAAGAAACTTATAACGAAGGGCCAATCCCAAAAGCTGACACAGTGAAAGGTTGACAACACATTCGGAGCCTGTGGCACATGGTGCCGCCCTATTGAATTTGGCGCCGACATCATCTTGCATTCCGCCACGAAGTGGATGGGTGGTCATGGTACCACCGTCGGCGGAGTCATCATTGACTGTGGCACTTTCGACTGGGGTGCAGCGGGTCACCGGTTTCCTCGTATGATCAAGAAAGATGGCCCAATGAGCTTCTCATACTGGAAAGCCTTCGGCAATATCTCGTTTGCGATGGCGATGAGGATTGACATCTTGATGGAGGTTGGGTCAATACTGAGTCCAGCCTCAGCACAGCAGCTGCTCATCGGGATGGAGACACTGAGTCTACGCTGTGAGAGACACACCAAAAATACAATGGCTGTGGCTCAATTCTTGGAATCACATCCAAGAATTGCATGGGTCAACTACCCCGGTAAGTTAGCACGTTCAATGTGTCGACACAAAATCATCTTTTGGATGTCCTAACAAAAAGGCCAGGCCTGGAAAAGAATCAGTATCACGACAACGCCAAAAAGTACCTCAGAAATGGTTACGGCGGCGTCCTTTCATTTGGCCCTAAGGGAGGAGACGTCGCTAGCAAGATGCTTATGAACTTTGTCAAGGTTATATCCCATCAAACAAAGTAAGTAAAGATCAGCATTATTAAAGAACAGAGGATTTACTAAATCGTACGCAATAGTGTTGGAGACTCAAAGACTCTGGCCACTCACCCTTGGAATTCCACTCATGTCATCATGTCCGAGAAGGATAGAAGAGAGGCTGGAATCACCCCGGTGAGTATCATATATTAAATCAACTGTTGATGTTGCATTGACTGATGTGATCTCGCGCAGGCATTCATTCGATTCTCAGTTGGAACAGAGGATGTTCGAGATATTATCGAGGATCTTGACCAAGCCTTGGCACGGCTCCCGGATGACATTGTCCACGTTCATGATGAGCGATTGGAAGCTAAGCTAGCGGCTGCTATTAGTGGTGCAACTTCCGCTGCATCCATCGACAGCGCCGACTTTATGGACGCAGATGTTTCCTTGTCCAAAGCCAACGTCCCGCTTGGACGTCAGACAGCAATTGGAAACTGGTGAAAGAGAGCTACATTAGATGGAAAGGCATAAGGAGTTACCCGGTCTTACAAATTATACATATTTAGCCTAGAACTAGCATGAAAACGTTCATTGAGAGCCTTTTTCTTACACCATCTCAGTGGCTCGCACGACAAAGGACTTGATGCTTCTCCATCGTAGGTTCCTCTAAACTTGGACAGAAATAGAGTCTATGCTACTGGAAAGGGAACATCGATGCCGAAAAGCAAATGCATGGCGTCTCTCAGTATGTCATATGCCTTATACTGTTGTAATCTCGCGGATGAAAAATAGAGGCTGTCATACAAAACATCATACATACAAAGTTCAAATGTAGACTACTGTATACAAGACTTTAAGTGAGGCAGGTGAAGTAGATACCACAACAAATTATTCTAGAGTAACGAAGCTGAAGTAGGATCCGACGTTGAACTGTAAAGGAAATCGTGATCGAACTGTTTTTTCGTTTCGAATCCATGTACAATGTTGATCTAAATCGAATGGTATCTCGGTGTAATGCTGCTCCACGCCTCATTCCCACTCATTTGATACTCCAAGCCTTTCATAAACGCCTGCAAGTCAGAACCACAGCCCGCAGCACTAGAAATTCTACTAGTGACCAGCTTACTATGAAGAAGCTCCCATTCGCGACACATTATCCACAATATGCGCTTCGACGCCGAATAGTCCAGGCTAGTCTCCGAAGTCAAGACTGACACGGATGAACACAAAGCGGATCCTTCCTTATGGCCTATCTGGGAAGCCTTCAACTCCTTTTCCCAGCTATAGATATCGTTGACAACAGAGATATGTTTTGAACAGTTAAGCTCAATATCTTCGACCGAGCTCAGGTCTTCAGGGCTAAGATGCAGGCTCATGCTAAACCTCATGAGAGCAGATAGCAATCTAGACATTGTGAATTCTTGAACAAAAGGGGAATAAAAGATATCCGAGTAGACTTACGCTTTGCCAACGTCCTTTTCTCGATACTTCAAATAGTGCCCCAACTCCTTGATTTGTAGTCGCGTCTTGTCAGTTTGAGCGCGCATGAACGTAAATACTGGTTCAAGGATCTCATTGGCAAGGACTTCATCGCAAGTCCTCATATCATTCCACAGGTCATAAGTTATCCATTCGACTGGGACACTGCGATCTGGCAACGACTCCCCCTTGGAGAGTAGTATGAGTCTCTCGTTGTAGGAAGAGCCTGCTTCAAAAGACATGTCTTCCAAGAGATCTATCATAACACAGCGTTAGCAGATTTGGCCATGAAAGCATTTCAAGACATTCAATTGGTCTGTTGCTCAAGCTTTTGGAAGAGCGTCACTCACCATCAATTAAGAACAAAAGCGTTAAAAGATAACAGGCGAAAGAAATCCTGTCGTTCAACGCGGTAGGATAGTAGAAGCAGGTGACTTGTGGGAAACCCGCAGCCACGAACTTCTTCCTGGATTTCGAATCTGCAAATGGCCAGTGATTGAGGAAAAACCCGTTCACTTCCGCCGAAACCTCTCGCTCTCGAGGGTGTATCTTGGCGGTAAACCGCGCCGCAGGTGGCGGCTCGCTAGGATTGTAAGACCTCTGACCAGATTTGGCTGGCTGGTCAAAAACTTTCAGCGACGTTGACTGAGCAGGTAGGATAAAAGACGCCAACGCATGTAGGGAAATCATTTTGACGCTGGTAGAAGGATCGCCAGTGGATGGATCTCGAACGAACTGAGAGGGGTGAATTGGTGACCGAAGACAAGTTAAATGCTACGTCAGAACCCTTTCTAGCGCAGTTGTCCTAGGTGCCGTACTTGAGACGAAAGTATTTACCATTGATCTATGATCTTGTTACCTTAGTTGGGCGTGTGGGTCACACACATTGACCACCAAGGGATAGATTGGGAAACTTTGCGAGGAGACCGCGACTCGGGTTTCATACAAATCGGGCAATAAAGCGAGGCCGGCAGCCGACAGAGAACCATTAACTCCACTCTCCCGGGATGAAAGAGGAATACTGCGCCCGGATCGAAGTTGTCTGAAGCCGTGCAAGTTTGATTTTGATATCCAGTCGATTTTGAAAAACAAATTGGCCAATCAAGCAAGTAAAAGTACTATGAAAAGTGACGAAAATGATCTCTCACGCGATGTTGGGTATCATGTTGCTGAGGCAGTTGGTTAGACCGAAGGCCCTAAGGCACCATGATTCTTCCTGGACGCAGAAGTAGAGATGATTTCACGCGTCATTACCTGTTCGTGGCTGACATCACGTCTAATGTCATGTTCACGGCAAAGGGACAATAAGTTCATAGTTGCAATCAACTCTTAGTAAATGTGAGGTATGATGAATGACGGTTGATCCTCTCCAAAGTTTGTTGGCTTTGAGTTGGCTGAGCCCCCAATATGTTTCATATGTGGAATTGGAGAGCATTTGGTGCTCCCAAATTGGAGATTTGAGAATTTGAGAAGCATGGCTTAGAGCATCACATTGCTACTTTTCCAGGCCTGCCGCCAGAAACAGGAAGATTGACGGGTTGGGGAACTCGATCTAGACATACGTGCCCGGACAGGACTATGGAGTATAGTTTTCATTACAGACAGCTTCTGAAATCTGTTGCAGCTTGCTGCAACCTAGTCTCTTGCAAGTTTGTCGCACCAATCCATGTATTACGACAATTCGCCAAAGGTTCCTCCAACTCGGTGTACCTCTCACCCAACGTAAGAATGACTCTGCCGTTCCAACGGCCACTCGTTTCTCTCCACTCGGCAGTATCCTTTCCATATGTTTGAACCTTCTTGGCTTCCGTGGCAACAGCGGAGTACACCACTGCGAGCCCCACGAAATGCGCAGAGCTCACTGGCAAGCCAGCAGTCATTATTGGAGCAGCAAGCTTCGCCGGCAATAGTCCGGTGATAGTTGCGGCTGGCGCGACAGCATTGATCGTAATATCAGTGTCTCGCAAATTCGAGCGCATCGCACGCAGGTAATTGATCAGCTTATTTAGTTAGTCTTGTATTTATGCTCGGTCAGGTTCTACTTACTGCAGCCTTTGTCCCACTGTATACAGGGAGTGATTGTTCCGGGGAGTAAGCAGTGGCGCTTGATGTCAGCACAATGCTTCCCTGTACGCCGTTTCTTTTCATGCTGTGAAGTGCAAGTTTTACAAAATTCAGAGTGCCTCGGAAGTTTACATCAACCACATCGTAATTTGGTTCGAGCAGGTCGCCATTGTCGTTGTACGCATCGTTCAGATATGTTCCGTCTTCATCTACTCCCGCATTTGCAATCGCGATATGGACTCGTCCTATCTGAGAGAACGCATCGGAAAGCTCAAGCCAGCGCCTGATGTCGCATTTGCGAAATTGTACAGATGATGGCAGTGTCTCTGTGGGCTGGCAGACATCGAGAATCACTACGCCAGCTCCTCGAGATGCCAGGATCTTTGCAGTGGCCAATCCAATTCCAGACGAACCACCTAAAGTGTTCATGGTAATTAGTATTGAGAACCAAGTGGAATGACTCAAAGTTATTTACCCGTAACAATTGCAGTCTGCCCTTCCAAACTCGGGATGTCCGTTTCTTTGATATTGAGTGTAGTCATTGCGAAGTTGTGGCGAAGGTGCTGGCAAATGTCGTCACAGCTGCAAGGTCGAGCGACAGAGTGGAGGTTTGACTTCAGCCTTCAATCAGGTCTTGGGCGTATGTGACTGAGAGGTGGAGTGTAGAGCTCTTACCTTATCGTAGGGAGGAGTGCATTCGATCTGTCTCCAAGACGTGCCTTGAGGTTCGGTTCGGAGTATTGCCATTTTCGGCATCTCTAGTTTATCTCGTAATCCTTCGGTAGCGATTTAGCTCTTGTTCCATAGGTGACACAAAAAATACTAGCAAAATCTTTTTTTCCTTTCTTCGGTTGCTGTCGACAGCTCCCGTTGTTTTTGATGCCACTGGCTTCTAATAATCTGATAATCTTGGTGTTCATATGAGATTTCAGTATCTGTCCTTGATCGAATTCATTGGTTTTTGCTTTTCTTTTTTCCGAAGCAAGAGGAAATCAAATCCCATTTGATACTATTCAAAGCTAGAGGCACTCTCTATCTACGAGTACCTTAGTTTAAACATACGTCAGGCAAGAATGAATGCAAGACATTGTAATATATATCTATCTCCATATGATGGTTCGCTTGATAATTGTCAAAGCCCTCAAGCCATATTTATAAGCTACTTCATCTCATGATATGTATCAGGTATCGGATAATGGGAAAGTCCCATGTGCCTGCTTTCGTGATAAATCATTGTTCCCTATTCAATCAGAAACACAGCTTTAAATGCTTGCGAAGTACCTTAGTGCACGTAACGAAACAACCACCAAACGGCAGGATGTCACTGCCAATTGAAGCAGGCGGCAACCTATGGCAAGAAACTCAAGCTGAGAGGGCTTCTACTTCTGCAATCATTTGGCATACTGGAAAGAGACGGATCAAGCAAAATGAAAATAGGAAAGCGAAAATTCCAGGATTTTGGCCTTCCGCTGTCGCCTGTAACTTGGGATTGAAGTCCACGGATCGCGTGAATGAGGTAGGGTTGTCTGAGTACTCTTTCAATATACGATAATCACACCGGTTCTTGATGCCCTAAATCATGCCATTCTTATCGATCGAACGCAGGACAGAGTAGTTACGCCATCTGATCCCCGACTATACCATGATAGTTTCACTCTCCTTATCCACCTCCGGATCCCAATAGCCAACATATCCTTCTCTTCCAGTCAAGTAAGTCCCCGTGGCTTGCTCCTCGGCTGTTGCACGAAACACGGCATGTTTCTTGTTCGTCCAGTCGAGGCCCTTCCAAGTAACACCTTCCGAGTCAACGAACTCTGCATCCATTTCAGGTCGCAAGAGGTAAACAATAGAATACTTGTGACGCGTGACTTCGTCCTTGTGGGGAATTATGCGGTGCAAGCTCGACTCCAGAAGTCCCCCAGAAATGAAGCGAAGCGCATCGCCGACGTTCACAACTGCGTGCCCGGGCTTGGGCGCAATGTAGTACCACTGATCCTCATTCGGTTTTAGAACCTGGAGACCACCAACCTCGGTGAAGACGATTGAGAGACTTCCAGCATCAGTATGAGCAATCTGGCCCACTTTTTCAGGTTCAACGTCTGCGAGGGTGTACTTGAGAAGACCCAAGGCTGTTGGGCAAACGGCGTTTTTACGGTGATATTGCTGATAAGCAAGCTCTTCATTCAAACCCAAAGCGGCAGAAAGTCGAGACAGTAAGAGAATGCTGATTTCCCGGAAGTTTGCTGTAGCACTTTTCAACACGTCGAGCTGTGTTGCGATCACACTAGGTCCTGGAAATGTCGAAAGATCGCTGATCTTCGAGATTGGATGTTCGAAAAGCTTCTTAAGTCAGGTTTTGCTCATATGAATTGGAGTACGAGACGTTGGAATTTGAACGGAGCCTCACCATAAGCCCTTCGAACCCGTCCTTCTTTCCTTCGACTGGCCCGTTGCCATGCCCTGCTGGTTTGTATCTATTGCAGCAGAAGGCAACCCATCGTCAGATTGACAAAAGCAGTGCACTAGTAGGAGATCGAACTGACCCCATGACTAAGTGCTCATCATGATCCCGGTCCACAAGCCACGCCATCTTTTCATCTTGAGGTAGATCATAGAAGCTTATAGCTAGGTCATACATAGATTGTACATTTGCCATGACCTGGCCAGAAGCAACCTCCCGACAGTCAAGATAGAAAAACCCGAGATCGGTACATGCTTTCAGCAAATGCTCACGGCACACCTCATCTCCATCGACGAGTTGCTGGAGGGAGATGACGCGCAAAGGAGCATTCTCCTCAGCAACCCTGTCAGGCAGTGACTCGGGATTCGGCATATTGAAATAAAGAGGTACTGTGAATCGTAAACTAACTGGACAGACTGAAAGCCAGACGAATGAGACAGAAGACGTACACAACGTCGGAAATGAATCACAAGGCTAAAGTAAAAAGCACAATGCTCATAGGTGGCTTTCGGCGGGTTACTACTTCGGGCGAATCCCGACAGTCGAATGCTCGGGCCACCATTTGTCAAGACCTCAGGCCCTTAGTAGTGTAGGTGAATTTTATTGGGCATCAATAAGTTATGAGACCAAAGGTGCAATATCTGGCAGGGTACAGGTATTGCGCTTTGCGAGAGCGGGATTAGGACAGCTGGTGTGATTCTTGATGCACCGTCTGTGGCACCAAAAAATTTGATATATTCACACACTTACTAACTAACTTTTGCTAACATGAAATACAACGACTTAATCTCATTAGCGAGGAGAGCCTTGGCGGATGACTTACGTCTCCAATGTTTGGGGAATATCACTCATTGTAATGTGACTCGATGCATCAGCCGCTCGAAAGTTCTAGCACACATGGATGGACGTTGGGATTTTGCGGCTCATCTGTGCTCACCGACGAAGGCCCTCGTTGCTCTGATTGCCAGGTTGACGGAAGCGAAATAGGCCAAATAAGGCGGGAACTTCAAGAGCGATGGAATAGAACGGGAATCTACTTATCTAGACTTTACTCTTGTCTTCCTCATGGAAAATAAGCACTCTAACCTCGATACTCTGTCTTGGGTCTTTGTCAACCATTTCCGCATCCGTAAATGCGGCGTGCGGGACCCTGCGAGCGCGCCCATCCACCTTCCAGTCATAACACTTGATAAGCATCACCTCTTCTGGTGTTTGAAAGCTTTTGTAGTACCAGCGATGCCTGCTGTTGGGAAGAATCGTACATGGTTCGCCCACCCAGTCCGGGTAAATGAGTTTGACCGGCAAGATGTCTGTGTCCAACACGGAATGAGAGTCACAAACCGCGAGAGGATCTTTGTAGATTGTCTTGATTGGTCGCCAAACGTTGATAACCTGGAATCGTGATTGCAATAGTCGAGGCGCTTCTTCGCCCAAGTGACGTTTAACTTGGTTCATAGCCCCCCACTCTGACTGGTCGATGTGAGCTCTTTTCACTGGTCGGCGTTCATCATCAGAGTGCGCGGCTGAGGGATTCGGTCTCCGAATGGTGTGGTCGAAAATGTGCAACCGTGAGGCGCCAGTGCTAGGTATGGATTAAGGATGTTCCCGATTACGACGGTCTAAAGGAATACTTACATTTGCGATAGAAGCTTTTCGATCTCGGGGTAATAAACTTCTTTAATTTCTTGATCACTCGCAAAATCCACTAACTGACTAGCGTGGCGACAGAACTGAAAGCCATGGCTGTCGAGAGTGAAGCTGCCTTCATTCCCAGTGATATCGTGAACAACAGTGGCAAAATCGACTGATGGCTGGGTGAATGTGCTCCGTTTTCCCGCAATGCTTGGTGCATGCTCACTTCCATCGCCGGGATCTCGATAGTAATTGATGGTGGTTTCCACATTGCGTGGACTGGCCAGTCTGGTCATGGCAGGAATGTTCAAGGTATAGAGAAATTCTGAAATGTCGGGTGACCGTACTTGATTCTACCGGTACAGCCAAACTTTATCTGAATACTTAGGCATGGAGTTGGGGGTGGCACGAGAAAATAAAGTTCCTCGCAGACAAAAAAAAAAGAAAAAAAAAGAAAAAAGAAAAGAAAGGGGGGACAAGAAATAATACGCCCTCGTTTCCAGCAGGTCCCAAAAGGGGAAAAGGCCGAACATCGCGTGCGTAAAAGCCATTAAACATCTGAACAATACGTAAGGCCCACCCATTTGCGAATATTAAGGCTCTTGGGATTCAACAATAAACCAAACAAAACTCAGCATCGAGGAATTTGGAGAACAGTGAAGCATCTACAATAAAATTAACGTAATAGGATTCTAGCATCTCGATTGTGTATCGTTCTGCGTCTTGGGCTTATTCGGCGATCTGCACACTTTATTTGGCTCGCCCAGTTAGCTATAATTGAAACTCCAGAGTTCATTTAAGTTGTAAATGAATAGTCACCTAAAGACCGTGGGTCAAGGACTTTTAGACATTCGTCCTTTGTATAGCCCGATGCTGAATACATACTAATTCAAAGACTCTGAGACGTTGAGAACCTGGAACAAAGTGTCCGAAGCGTTATGGCAACGAAAAAGAGTCAGTAGGGAACATAATGTTCATTTGGGTGTCGCAATTAGGATGGTTTTGCAGACCGAAAGCGAATCATAGTAGTATTGATGTGCAGCCACGTGAAGGATTCTGGATCGGTGCATAATTGTGCTCTTCATGCTGCAAACCGAGGAAGTCACGAATCAGTCGCAACTAGGCTAGTAGAGATATTGGCTACAATCCTCCAGCAAGATGAGATCGCATCGACCACAGAGACTTCGGCTGACGCAGGGGCTGTCAAGCCCGTCAATGCGCTCCAAGCTCTACAAAGTGACAGGAAGAAGTTCCACTCAGAACAGAATGTCGAGGCAGTAATCTTAGCGGGCCAGGTATCCAGGCTTCGTTGGTTGATTGATCATCACTGAGATGATATTATAGAAATTCCATATGACTCCCTTGCTACAGCAGTGCTCGACCTTCATCTGCACACGGTGCGATTTCTCCTTGTTCAAGGGCTGAACGTCGAAGCAAGCAGCCAATTCGGGACACCAATACGTGCTGCAAGTTCAAAGGGGCACGAAAAGATCTTCGAAACGTTTTTAAGCTGCGGTGCAAACATTGTGAGTACAAGGGAGTTTTAGCAGCTGTAAGGAATGGCCATCTCTCAACATTGCAACTTTTGGTGAAGGTAGCGGAAAAGGGGTCACATGTCGGGTTTGATTCCGAAGTCGATCTCGCGCTAAAAGCCGGGACTGCACATGGTCACTTGCCTGTTGTCGAGCTTTTGTTTGGATCTTGTTCTGAGTCCAAGCGACACTATTATCGATACGGCTTGCAAGACCGGGTACGGGCATATCGTGGAAGGGTTTGATGATCCTAATGATCACTTCCCAGACATTCCAACATACAAACGGTCATTAGGCCTGAGTAAGAAGGAGGGCTCACATCTACTGAGATTGCTGATAGCCTCTGAAAAATAGACAATATACATCTGTCTCAGTTCCGATCTTTTTCGTTAAGTGAAAATCAATCGCAAGTGAAAACAAGGTAGACAAAACTTGAGAAAGCTATCAACGTACCAAACCGAGGTAATTTACCAAGCCTGAGCTCATGTTAGGCTTGGGATTGGTAATAACTGTCTACGTTCCAAAGTGGCGCTATATTCCATCTCTTAACTTGGTCTCCTTCTGTTTAATCAACGGTCATCTGTACAACTGCACAGCTGACTTCCAGGACATCAATATGACAACATGCAGCAGTCAAGCATCACAAGCTACTTCATCATTGGTAAGTCACGTATGTTTGAATGACAGGAAGTTTTGAATCTGAAACTGAACCAAGCCATCAATCTTCCATCTAATGAGATGAACGGCAAGCTTTGGAAGATCGAGAATGTAGGCGCTTGCCCCTGAGAACAGTTGATCATAAGAAGAAACGCATGGTCCTAACATGGCCGACTTGACCGAGTCTGACGATCACTGTTCGCACGGATTCTGATTGAGGTAGAACAAGAAGATACTTAGATGAAATTAACTACACTAATCTCTCATGCGTTGGCCAGCCTTCCATCAACATTCTGACCTAAGCTTTGGCATGAAGACCAAAGATCATTGTACCGTACGCCTAGGTCTGTGAGTATCGTTGCACTCAAGATGTCAGCAGACCCATAGTTCTTAAAGTGCCCGTAATGACTTTGGGTAGCCTGGAAAACGCGTGCACCGAAATAAGCGAATCCATTCTCTACTTCTTCTAAATACCTATGTCCGTGTATGGTCTACCATCTTGTGCCTTGCAATCAGACTGGAAGCATACTTTTGAGTATGACTCGGTTGAAGTCATGAAGCCAGCATGCGTGCAAACTTTTGATTGATAATTGCTCAAAAGATAGCTGATGTAGGCTTCGCCTGACACGCCCACCAATTCGACTAATATCACAAGATTTCTTGGCCAAGCCAAGCCCCAAATCGTCTTGCCAGACGCCCGCAATAAAAGTTGATCTCGTAACGTGTTGAGACAAGGCTAGAATTCCCCCTATAGCCGGTAGTATGCTGAAACCATCGTCGAGGACCGTAAGACAAAGCTCTCGACTATAACCGAAATCCATCTTAGTATCAAATCCTTGGACCCTGGCAGTGTTGTCGGGCGCAATGGCAAAGGGAATGACATCCCTGCTAGCCACCGGGCACATGCAGATTATCGGGGCCCCACGCCTCCATCCAGAACGAGTCCAATGTAGTTTAGCGTTCGGGTCAAAGCTCACTTCCCTGCAGACATCAGCCTTATGGGCCTAGAGGAAGTCTACGGATAGTTTCTTTGGACCCATGACTAAGGCACGGGCTTAAGCTTTGCGGAATAGACACAGGCCTGGCCACGAAAATTGTTTGGCCTTACTCGCTTGACAGTTTTCCTCTGTATGGCGGCAATTGGGCGTCGAAGCTGCTGATGCGGAATGCTCCTTGATCAAATGTACGTTGCGATAGATGAACGCTGTCAGTCAAGATTCTTGTGGCTTATTACGATGTGAATAAGGTACTGAACGAAGTAGATAGTATGTAATGTTTAGGGACATTCCATGTGACGTGCGGCTATCATGTCTTGCAGAACTACATTACTTCTCGGCCAATGACCGGGATGAAACCGAGCCTATCTAGAAAATTATGGTTCGCCCGGGATCCCATTACTTGGCATCGTTCCCGTTACCGATCCTGCGACAGATTACGATGAACTTGTATGCTTCCGCGGCCTTGAATTAAGGTAGATGGCCTCGAATTAATACAGAATCCGATACCGAACGGCAAGATACAAATCTTCATAATAGCTACCTGTCAATACTGGTAGCTTATGGCCTCTCCCACATGTGACAAGATCCATCTATTATAGAGGAAGTCTATTTATAGTGTTCCAGTTCACATGCCACTGCACGGACGATAGCATACTGTGCAGATTAGGAAACTACTCTTCAATCAACCCACCCTTACCTTGTGCCAGGACCCTTGAGGGCTGGGGTATTTCGGCCTGATCGGCCCGTCTCGATCAAGTCTCGCGGCTCGCCCAATGGCCCTATCCACATCAGCGGGTCTAAAATGAATCGGAAACTGTCGTTCCTAGTCAACCTTACGACTATATATACTTTAACAAGTTAGCGCAAACACGGCCCGCAGGAGGGCTCATCCGCTGCACCGGTTATCGGGAGAATATCATCCCCATGTACCTAATCGCACGGCAACTGCATTCCAGGCTCTTATGTCTAACTTTAATAGCCGCTCCTATCGCTGTATGATCTGCTGACAGTGCCGGGGACCCCGGAAACACAGATCTGACAGTTTGAGCATGCCTTGGCAGGACAATAATTCATCCAGATACATGACTTTCCTCGCCAAGACCCGGAACTAGGCCTGATCGAGAATCTCATGCAGGAAGTTCTGGTCCTTCTGAATTCTGCCTCCTTTGAGAGTTCATCTTTCGTCGCAGCCAAGACTCATAGTCACGAGGCACTATACAGAGTAGTGCATAGGGCAGAAGAATCGGTCTTGCCGTGTCGTTACGTCTTGAGATGTTGAAGGGACAACATGCGAGTGATCTCGTACTGGCCATTGGACCATCCGAAAGACACCAGAATGAGGTGGACTTGGAGACTATAAAGGATCAAGATATTCTCCCGTTCAAAGGTGCATACTTCTCTCCTCATCACGATCATTCCACACTACAATACCATTCAGCTCATTCCTTCAAACATTCATTACCTACACTCATTCAAAACCAACCCTCATTTTACCAACACCAACAACACCACCAACACCAACACTATCAAGATGCACGCCTCTGCCATCCTCGTCACTCTTCTTGCCGCCACTGGCATGGCTGCCCCTAGCCCCGCCATTGCCAACCACGACGGGTCGGGCGCCAGTCAGTTCATCGCCCGCCAGGACCCTAAGCTCAAGCAGGCTCAAGACAGACTCACGGGAGCTCGCAACGCTGCCATGGAGGCCATCGAGAATGGCGGTGGCAAAGGCCGCAAGCTCGGAGAGATGAACTGTGGCACTCTCTGCAGCCAATGCCAGACTGGCGCCGTCACGTCTGCTGTAGGAAAGATTGCAATCTGCGGTACCGCTGCGCTAGGTCTTGCTGTTGTCAGCGGCCCTATCGGGATCTTCCTCGATGTTGTCGGATTTGCCGGCTGCGAGGCCGAGGCTATTGGAGAGCTGAACAAGTCTGAGGCCGAGTGCCAGACCATCGTCGGCTAAGGGACATGGAGAGGTCGGTCACAGGAAGCTCGCTATCTCATGTAACAGTAGATTGTACACGGTTCGAATTTGTTTTGCTTTTTGTTTATAGAAATTGGGATCCCATTTGCTTTTAACCTCTCGGTGGTCTACCTATGTGAATGCGTGATTGTTTTCCTCCCGTGAACGGCCTGGCTGTTGTTCCATCATTTGCGTCGTGTGCATAGCTTGAAATAGAGCGGCGTTAGAGAGTACGTGTAATGCCAAACTAATGTTTAAGCAACATCTCGGGTTGAGTAGAGAGAATCCGGAAGGTAAGACGCTACCCAGCAATTTCTCGACGCGAGCATCGATATAGCCTGAGTAACAACTAGTCTTGTGAAGGTTTGTGCATCTTTGCACTCACCTACAGTAACAGAGCCGCAATTCTATCGATAATATTCCCTTTTACCGTTCTACCTAGTTTATCTTCGAGCTATTTAGCCATATACTCCCCATCAGGCCTCTCATATTATTCTTTATCCAGTCTTCTACTTCATCCAGAATATTGAGCATCCATTTTCCTAGCTTCTCGCACTCGTCATCCAGTTTACTAGTATAAAAAGTCAAAGACTCAATGTTATCCGTAGTCTCGACTTGACGATTTAATACAGCATGCGTAGTTGGTTCGAGAATAGAAAAAGCAGATCAGATATCCTATCCCGCAAATATTCTCGCTCTGTACACTGGTCATTGAGACTCGTCCCCCTGAGAAGTATGACCTGCACCAAAGAACAGGATTCAGCTTCATTGGGCGCAAGCGAGGTTTACTTTTCTGAAATGTGTTTAAGTTCCCAAGTTCTAGTTCTTTCTATATTTCAGAAACTAAAGGATACCTTCGACGGGACTGGGCTTTAGGTCTTTTGGGTGTCTGTAACCTAGCTAGAGATATAGGTAGAGCTGGCCGTTTCAGAGGTGGCTCGGTTATTGGTCTACAGCATCTGACAACACTCTGAGGGCAGTCCATCTACGGTGATAATTTCACCTGTGTATAACGCTATACAACAACCAAGGCAAAATAGTGACTCCAGTGTGTCGCCGCGACGGTGCAGTACGAGCGAAGTAGATAATGGTGTCTCATGTACTCTTTCATCCCAGCTACCTTAGAAGTAGACATTGCTTACACTATCAACGATTCCATCCCGCAGAGTCCTCCATCCCTCCTGACCTGCCCATTTCTTCAACAAGCTAAGGCCTTCACTCTGGTCAATCGACACAGCAAGATGGAAAGTCTCTGGATAGTCTTCTATGAAGGCGTGGTCTGGCCGCGTCTCTCTTAAAATAGCCAAAAACTCGTTCCAATGAGCGCTGTTGCCCCAAGCCTGCACACGGGCTTTCTGAACAGCCGGGTCAAGCATGGCTGCCACGTGGAGCAATGCAACGTCCTTGACATCTACATAATAGGCTGTTGCCTGTCAATAATTTCCTTGATACGTGTCAATATGCTCCATGTTACTCACCGGCGGGGTAGGGATCCAGGAGGCTCCTTTTATTGTTCCAAATGTGGTTGAGCCAGTTGGACTTTGCCTCAGCATGCTTTCTGTGCAAAGGCTCCCCTAACACACCAGACGGATTGATCGAGTTGACGTTATAATGAGGCTGTTTTTCGCTGACAAAATTCCAGACAGCTTTCTCAGCAGTGACCTTGCTTGCCGCGTATGTGGTCATGCTGCGAGAAGCCTCGTAGGGAGGTGGCGCCCACGCAGCTTCGACGGCGGCTTCGTTCCAGGTATGTTGTGTAACATGCGTCGTATCCCCAGCCCGCGGCAAAATGAGGGCCACAAAAGAGCTGGTATACATATTTCGGGTCGGGGTCGAGACTGGTAATAGTTGCCAGGTGAATGATTCCAGAAACTCCTTTCACAGCTTCGTCGAAAGCACCTTCCGCGCCTAAGTCAGGAACTTCAACGAGTTCAAATTCGCCTCGATCAACATGTGACTTGAAGAGCTGATCAATAAGCCACGATGCCTGGACTAGGTTCCGAACCGAACTGCGGACTTTGTAATTGCGCCTCAAGAGTTGACGGGCTACATGGCAGGCGATAAAGCCTGTAGCGCCGGTAATGAGCACCCAGGAGCCGGCGGGGATGGTTGTGTCCTTGGTCGATTGATGCATATTGAGAGGTTGGAATGATTGTTCCGGCTGGACGCAGCGGATAGAAGACATTTAGATGCCACATAAAGACAGTTTTTATTTTATTTTTTTGAAAAAAAAAGTTCTTTAAATGAACATAACTACTCGCGAAAGAAAATAATGACACCATCGGGGAATTGAAACGGTACATTACCGAAGTTAACCTCCAAGAAAGCAAAGAACCCGACATTCGGCCCTACAGATATATGAGCCCAAGTACCTTCCTGAAGCGGTTAATCTTCGCGCTGAAAGCTAGGGGGAAGAACTTATCCTGGTAGCCGTTTTTAGCAAATCCAGGATCTGATTTTTATGTATCGTTCGCCCTCGCATGCTTCCCTGAGGGCGAAGGCGGGCCTCACTTTTTTGCCCGAGCCCGTTATAGAAAGTTCGCTGTTCAGTACGGAGTTTAGAGTCATAGATCCGGTAGTGGATCTTTCCACTAATTTGGCATGCTATGTGCTATGAGGCTCGCACAAATTACGTAGTGGATCATTACGCAGACCGTACATTCTGTGACGGATGGCAGCCGGACTGCCAGAAGCTGGAACTGTACCGTTGAGCGATGTCTTCAAAAGAGAGCCCCTAACTTGTGTGGGGCTATTCCGAGCAAGGTACATATGTAGTTCCGTTACGTAGCAACTTGTGTACCATGGCCGAAGCTATAGGAAAAGGTTGTGCTCGACGAAAGGTCGTGTTTGTTGTCACTGTCTTTGGCCTAATTCCTCCATAACCTTGGAGATAATCACAAATACGTTCTTTGCTTGGTATATATGGTGCTTTTTTGCTTAGAATTCAGACAGGGAATTTGAGGTCTCTTGCTGTCCGGGTCCAGATTTATGAGCAACGTTAAACTGCTCAGAGTGCTTGGCTGAAGTTGGGATATCTTACCAGCAGTGTTGACAGGTCTACTGTTGACGGAATTTGGCTGTCCAAAATGCCTTCCGAAAGCCGCTTCCACCCTTGACGGCATTTCGGCTGTTGCTGACGTAGCTAATGGTGTTTAAGACCGCAATGCATCGCCGCTAGTGAGGCCGATCTCATCTGGTTCCCTTTTGATCACCCACTCAAGTCTTCACCTGAGCCGTAGCTTCTTTCACAGCAGGAGTGTCGACTTTAAACGTATCCAAAATGGTTATGGCATGCTTTCATGACTCTTCAAGCTTGGCCAATGATTATTGGTGTTGTGTCATTCTTGTACTTACTACTGCGGACTGCTACCGGCTCAAGCTGGCAGTCTGCCTGACATATTTTCAAGCACGTTGAGTTTTCATGAATACTTCTACATGATGAGTTTTCTCTTTGAATTTGTGGAAGACGTAGAAGCGTTCGCATAGGTCCAACGCCAAGTGAACGTATCAGGAGCGCCCCTCGTATCATCTGAAACAGCGTGTCGAGTTAGATAAACGCACCTCAGGCATTACGATGCTGGCTCATCACTTTCCGGCAGTCCCGTAACGCCTTGTCATGCTTCAAACTCCTCTTGCTGATAGTTATGGCACTTGCCAGTTGACGAGCTTCTTCTGCCAAGCCCATGGCAGACTTTGCATCACAAAAGCCCAACATGCATCTAAAGACGCTCCAATTTTATCGTTTGACTCTGATTTGAGCATGGAGCGATTCGTTTCCCACATAGTCTCCGGTCATTCGGTCAGAAATTCGAACTCAGACGTGTCGTGACTCTATCTTAAATGAGCCTAAAACCCCCGCTTTCACTGCTCTACGACAGAATTGAGACGATGGTCGTGAGGAACGATCATCATTTGAACCAGGCTCCACTTGTTTATGGTTTAATACCATCTTTCACTTCGATAACTAAATATATTGACCAAGGCGAACACGTAATACAAGTAGTCGTCAGCGGTGACAAATGTGGCTGATGTGCGAAAGTGTGGTGCACACGCGTTGGTCCCGTTGGCCCCGTTGGAGATGGGAACCTCATTATGATATTCTTGCCCGACTTCCTAACATTCGCACTTCAATCAAGCGTCCAAACGGTCTTTGCACACAACTGTCTTCTTGTCGTCAGATTGGCTATCTGCTCTATCATTTGCTCTTGAGTAAAAGCAGATACTTGCAGACCATCAAGCTGACAGGCTTCGTTGGAGTACCCGTTCCGCGTGCTCCCACGCATTATGTTGATTGGCATAAGCAGTCCATCCTCGAAACTCATTGGCTGATTGGGTTAGTTGGGATCACAATTTCGGGCATACAGTACGTACGAGTGGGATGGCCTCTTTGCGAGTCGCTTGCATCTTGTCCATTTCTGCGAGCGTAATCTTGAATGCGGTCAGCTCTTTCTTTGCGACAGACCTGCAGCAACTCGAGCCGCTCTGGGACCTGTTCTGCCAGAGTGCCCCGCCGTAGCAGAATAGCGAGGGTGACAGCATCTTCAATTGCCATTGCAGCGCCCTGACCCATAACTTGTCTTGTCAGCCGATAGTCGTTCAACTTTTGATCGAGTACACTCACACGGTGTGAAGGGGTGGCAAGCATCGCCTATGAGGGCGAGGCGACCTTCAGACCATTTCTCGAGGGGTTCCATGTCCAACAAAGGCCACACCTTCAGGTCTTCCTCGGGGGCCTGTTCCAGAACAGCTTTGGCTCCATCACCGAAAGTCTCAAACGACTTCAGCATCCCCTTCTTCTTCTCCTTGGGAGATTTCGCTTCTGAGGCCCGTTAGTGAACACACACCATACACTTGAGAAGATAACCAACCAATGGCAGACGCCTCCACCTCTTTGCTCGGTACAATGGCGACTAGGTTCAACATCTCGCCATCGGCACAAGGATAGCAGATGATACGGCGATCATTTTCCATCCATTCCGTCAAGGAAATACCGAGTTTGGCATACTCCGATGTTCGGTTGTCATTGGCCATAGTACTCCTCGGAGAAATGAAAGCCAACGGTAGCAATGCTTTCGAAAAGGGAATACCTTCTTGTGAGCATCGATGTACTGCCGGGTGAATGGCTGCCTTTCATTAGTCGCAACGCCACCTTTGGTACACAGAGTTCTTACGTGGACACCATCAGCGCCGATAATCGCGTCGCCATGATACTTCCGTCCGTCGGACAGCGTCAGCTGGCCGTTCTGGATATCTAGAAATGTAATGTCACAACTGAGGTGCAGCTGAACCAGCTCGCCGCCGGTATCTCCTTGTTGCAGGACTTGGTGTTTAAGACCTGAGTGGAGATACGCTCGGTGGATGAAGTAAAACCTCTATTCTCATCAGTTTTCGACTCTTCATGCGAGCAGGTGCGCGCAACTCACCTCCGATTCGAGTTTGGACGGAATTTCCTGCTTGACGAAGCACTTGCCAGCCGAATTGTACATAGTCCACTGTTTATACCCTTTTAGCAACATCTTCTGGAGGATATGACCAAAGTTGACCAAAGTACAAACCAGGTTGCAGATGCTGGACCCGTGTTCCTCCGGCTCGAAACCAATCTTTCGCAGGATAGAGGTACAGTTTGCTGCTAGCCCAATGGCTGCACCGATCCCCGCGGCGAACTTTGACTTCTCGAACACCTGAAAGCATCTGGTTAGACACCAGACCGCGACGGAAAAGAGGTCGATGACAAACCAAGACTTCGTGGCCTTCGCGGCTCAATGCCAACGCGGCGGTGAGACCGCCTATACCGGCTCCAACGATGAGAATACGAAGCTTTTGGCCTTCCATGATGACACTGTGCTTGCTGCGCAACTTGTTGAACGTCGCAATTGCCCTGCAGTCTGGTTTATTCACATCCTACTCCAGTTCTTATATCGATTTGTATGTCGCATTGCAATTCAGGGACATATCTGAAATATACCTGGGGTGGATATCTCTCATGTCAAAAATTCAACTTCTTGGGAACAAGACTTTGTCGGACCGATAGCCACCGCTTCATATCGGTGTACACTTGTTTCCACCTTCCCGTAACACCTCCGCCTGATCCTGAATACCGGAAATTGCGTGGAATGGGAACCGAATCAATCTTTGACTTTGTGCCTTTCCAGAAGCTGTTGAAACGACCCTGATTGGAGACCGGTTTGGGAGCATTTCAGGCCATGCCGTTACTATAGATGCAGGTGCATGAGAACCGTGCAACCTCAAGCTAGCAGCTCGGTTTCGCGAAATCCTGGTCATAAGAAGTGGAGTGGATAGATTTGCTCTCTCCTCTTGTAAGCTCGCCTCTTTAATAAAAAAGGATTATAATTATTAGTATCCCTATTACAAGGTAGTTAGCTCGAACCGTAGTTAACAAAGAGATTAATTAAACTATATAAATATCTATATAATAAATATAAAAAAGAGGTTCTAACTATAAGTTAAGCTAGTTATAATAATTAGAAATAGGGCCCTTAATTAGCCCCTATATAGTTAACTATAAATTATAGTTAAATTAGATTTCTAATTTAATACTAACTTTTTTTTTTTTAATTTAACTATTATAATTAGAAATATAATTCGACCTCGAGCCCGTTTATTAAATTATCTCTTTTTCTTTTTTTTTTTTTACTTTTTTTATATAACCTATCCCTTTATTTATATAATAACTTTTTTATTATTTATAAATTATTTTAATCCCTTATTTAATACTATTTTTATAAAAGCGTTTACGAGGTTATTTTTATTATTAATTTAACGGATTTTAAGTATTTTATACTTTTTATACGATTATTTAAGGGCTATAATATTAATTATAAGCCTCTTTTTTTTTATTATTCTTAATTTAATAAAGTATTTATATAGCGAGTAAGAATTAGTATAAATAACTATTAAAATAAGTAAAAAGCTAAGTTAATTAGTAATCTTTTTTAACGTTATTAAAATTATATTAGAGAGGTTAATATTATTAACTATATTATAAACCTTTAATATTAATATATTTCTTATTACTTACTTATTTTTAATTAATAAGTAATAGATTATATTATTATATATAATAAATTCGCTCTTATTTATATTCTTATTAGTTAGGATAATAATATATTTTAATTACGAAATAAGGTCGTTATTATTTATAAATAACTTATTAATAAAAATATAAAGCTTATTAATTATAAAGTTAATTAGGTAATAAACGAGGCCTTAATTAAGATTCGTTTATTACTACTTAAGCTATTTATTAAGTACTTTAATATCTTATTTAGTTAAATTTATAACTTATACTACTTTAGTATAATTAAAAATTACCTTAAGTTAATAAATACTTATAATATATACCCTTTATATAAGCTTAGTTTTATATTACTTTTTAATATTAATTATGTTTAGATTAATAAGGTTAATTTTCTTACCCTACCCTTTTTATTAAAAAACAACGGTTTCTTTTTTAATTATAAAAATCCCGTTATTAAATATTAAAAGAGTATTTATTATAAAAACCTTTTTAAGTTTTATTATAAAGCCCGCTTTTTAAAGCTCCTTATTTTTTTTTATAAAGTTAATATTAAATAGGCTTAATATATTATTAATTTATATTTTAATAATTTTAAATTAGTTACTTTCGTATTTTAAAATTAGTAAGTACGGGTCGTATATAGAAATAATTATTAATAATTAATTAATATAAAAATTATAATAAATAGTTTATTAATAAGTACCCGATTTTATAAGCCTATATAGTAACTTAAGTACTTTAATAATCGTACTTTTTAAGTATTTATTAACTACTTTTTTTAATAAATAGGCTAGGATTTTTTTTATAAGCCCTATAGCCGATTAAGTATAGGCCTAAGTAATATTACGGCTCTAAATTTCGTATCCTTTTTTCTATAATAATATTATTAGTAATATTATTAATCGTTAGCTATAGCGTTATATAATAAGTAATTATATAATTAACGTTACTTTTTTAACGTCGCTATATCCCTAAATTACGTATTTAGACTTCTTATATAACTAGGGTATTTTTTTTTTAATTTTACGAACTATTTATAATTTAAATATATAAAAGTTTATATACTTCTCTAAGTTATAAAAAATAAATTAATAAACTTTTTAATTATAAAGAGTATTTATTTTAATAAGATCTAATCTTTTATATAGCTTTTAAGTAATTATAATTACGCTTTTTTTTATATAGTTTAACTATTAGCTCGAAATCGGCTTTTTTTTTATTATATAAAAAGTATTAATTACTTTATTATTAATAATAAATTATTATATTAGGGCTTACTATCGTAGTTTTTTATAACGTCTTATTAGTAATATTAATACCCTTTTAGTAATTTCCTTTTTTTTATTATTTATTAATACTATTATAACGATTTTATTAAAAATAATTTCTTATACTTCTATTACGGGTTATATAGTTTTCCTTAGCTCTTTTTCTTTTTATAAATTAAAAATTACTTCGTTAAGATCTATATAGTACAGTCTAACTACCGTAATTAATATTTTAAATAACTAGTTACGATTTTTTATAATTATATAAGAGCGCTTATTAATAAAAATTAACTTATATAGCCTAGCTTATTATTAAGTAATTTTATATTATATTTATATATTTAAATTTAGTAATATATTTAAATTACTCCCTATATTAGGCTTATTATATATAATAATTACCTTATTAACTTATTTTTTTATACTTATTTTACGTAATACCCGTATTATTTTTTTAATTACTTAGGTTCGTTAGTTTATGTTTAGTAATAGTAACGAGGCTAAAGTCGTTTTTAAATATACTTTAAATATTAATAATATTAGTATAAGTTCGTTAGGCTTTATAATATTATTATAGTATTTAAATACTATTTAGAGGTATTTATTATTAATAAAATTCGGATTTTCCTTTTTAATAATTCTAAACGCTCTTTTTAATTATTAGTATATTTCTTTTACTTTTTTAATACTATAATACGCTTTAATAAGTATAATTTTTAGTTATATATTATAAGCTATTATATTATCTTTAAATTCTATTAATTTAAAGCTAGTACTAGCGTTAGTTCTAATATTATTTAGCGGTCCTTAGTATATATTAATTTAGCTTTTTTATAAAGCTACTTATACTATTTCTATTTATAAATCCTAAAGGAATTACCTTATTTAAAAAGATATAACTACGTTAATTATATATAATATTAACTAACTATTTAAATAGAAAATATTAATAACGATTTCCTAGTTAAAGTTAAGCTTATTATATAATTTAAACTTAAATTTACGTAAGCTTTACGTATTTATTTAATATTAGTAATATACTTTTATTAACTATTTTAGTGCCTTTATTTTAATATTATTATTACTTAATTACTTTAAGAGGTTATATAGCCTCGTAACTAATAAGTACCCGAATCTTTAATATAAATATTTAAGCTTATTTTTTATTAAGTAATTAATTAACTTCGTATTATTAATAAGCTTTATAAATATATACTCCTATTATCGTTCGACTATTTTAAAGTACTTATTACTAAAGATTCTATTTTTCGTATTATTAAATATAATATTTAGTTAATTTATATTTTTTAAATATAAAAAAAACAGGGTATTAATAAGTAAAATATAAAAAGTTATTATTTTAAAGTACGTCTCTATTTTTACCGTACCTAGGGCGACGATTTCCTTACTTAGGCTAAAGCTAATTTTCGTAATACTTATTATTAATATATTAAGTATTACTAACGTAATTTTTTATAATACTTAAAATTACTTTTTCTTTTTTATTAATTATTATAATACCTTAGTATTTAAAATAATACTCCCTTAAACTAAGAGACGGCTAGTTTGCCGCCGTTTTTGGCAGCTTCTGCCGCCGAATCCAGCGGGCCATCTGCCACGGAACAGTCGCCGCTTTAGACTCAGGCACCATGTCCGCCAAGCGAC